>NW_024719502.1:67500-229813 GCF_018991925.1 Homarus americanus
TGCCGTAGCCTGTTGACGGGATTATGATCGATCTCAGACGGTGTTCGATTTTTTTTTCTTCACCTCGGCTGCCAATTTCATCCTTTGTGCTACCATGATTGCCTCCCCATCCTCATTTCCTCAGAGTCTCGCATTGCATAGTGATTCGGGCAATATGCTCACTAAAATACCCCAAAAGATACAGTTATATGAATGTTAAATCACCTGGAAATAACTTAATTGAAGAGTTAATTAATATGTGAATCAGGTAAAAAAATAAAAATATTGATCAAAACATTCCTATATTTTGTCTCTCAAGGTAAATGATTAAGAAGTTACCTGTGTCAGTTACCTTTGTTTATTACGCCAACGTGATTAATTAGTATCATTAATGACGTCTTAGAAAATATTCCTACGCTCAGTAATTACTGGAGTTCCAATTTTGTCAACAGTTAAGATTAATGTACTAATTATGTACCATTTTTAATGAAGGTAATTAGAGGCTCAGGTACAGGTGCTGCGGCTAATGAGCACTCTGGCATCATTACTGGCACTTGTTCTTCATCATCAAGACAGTGGCACTATTATTAGCACCTGTTCTACTACACATTTACCACTCATCTTTTCCTCATTATTCCTCACAGTTAAACACTACAAATGGCTGCCCTTCATTCAGGTCAGAACGCCAAGAATCTTTTCATGACTGACTGTCCCACGCCTGTCCTCCCTGTCTAAGTACAGTGATGGGCAATCTGTCACGAAATAAACTACATTACCATAATTCTGTACTATAAACTTTACAGTCACATTATGGAGGTCACAGTATAGGGAAACTCTTCTATATCTTCCTTACTGTATTTCACTATTGCTAATTTTTTTTTTACGTATTTCGATTTCAGTGCCTCAGTATTGGCTTTTATTTTATGTAGTTTTTTGGGTTCTTCTGGTTAATCCTTTCATATTATGTATCTCACTTAAGCCACACGAATCTACCATCATAACAAGACCACTATGTCACAACACACTATACCCGTAAGTAAATAGATTCTTATTTAGCCAATATGTTTACTTCTGTGGCTAGCAGTCTGACCCCGCCTCATCTCTCGTGTCAACCCAGAGGGAATAGAATCCGAGTCACATTAGGGAGAAGGATATGGGTTGACGTTCTTAAATGAGGTTAAAATATTGCCCCATTACCTGCGTCCCCATGAGTACTGCCCCATTACCTGTGCCTCCATGAATACTGCCCCATTATCTGTACCTCCATGAATACTGCCCCATTACCTGTGTCCCCATGAGTACTGACCCATTACCTGTGCCTCCATGAATACTGCCCCATTACCTGTGTCCCCATGAATACTGCCCCATCTGACCCCATTAGTACTACCCCAACACACTAGTGTCGTGTACTGGAGTTCTTCACAAGACGTAATATACATCATTAATGACCTAAAGAGGATGGAGACCACGACCGGAAGAACTTGTCCTCCCTATAACTGTATTACATAAGAACATAAGAAAATAAGGAGTCTACAATAAGCGGGTTGTCCTGTGCATGGTAGCTCCTGTCGAGAGTTACTACCACTCTCTATCATCCATGAATCTATCTAGCCTCCTTTTGAAACTTTCCAGCGTTCCAGCACTTACTACAAAGTTGCTAAGCTTGTTCCACTCGTCTACCACCCTATTTGTGAACCAGTTTCTTCCTATCTCCCTCCTAAACCTAAACTTATCCAACTTAAGTCCGTTGCTCCGAGTCCTATCCTGCTCGGATATTATAAGAACTTTATCTATATCCCCTTTATTGATTCCTTTCACCCACTTAAATACTTCTATCATATCTCCCCGCACTCTTCGTCTTTCTCTGTTCATTGTATATTTTCAGCCTTCGGGCTGCCATGTTTTCTTAATAAACCGTTAATTATTATTATTATTATTATTATTTATTATTATTACATACATACTGTACATACATACATACATTTCCCCAATTATCAAATCTTCATGACAACTAAATACACAACTAAATAAATAAACAACTAAATAAATACAGAAATAAATAAATACGCAAATAAATGAATAAAAAAAACAAATAAATCAAATCTCACAAAAAACACAATCATCTAACAATTTATTTCTCGACGGTAAAAAACAAAAAACAAAAATCTTCCGCTTCAGTTTACTTGGCAAGAAAAACAACAACAGTGCTGGTCATTAGAGAGTAACGGCCAAAGTAGCGCCGGTCTGGCCTTCTACAGATTTGGCCAATTTTCTCTACCTGTGGGAGGGCCATGGCCATGTGGGTAGATTCTGTTACATCAATCGTATACATAGTAAGATAAAGGGCATGAAATGGGTATGAGAGGGGCATGAAAAGGGTATGAAAGGGGCACGAAAAGGGTATGAGAGGGGCATAAAAAGGATATGAGAGGGGCATGAAAAGGATATGAGAGGGGCATGTAAAGGGTATGAGAGGGGCATGAGAGGGGCATGAGAGGGGCATGAAAAGGGTATGAAATTTTGTTTAAGTATCCTCATTGGCCACTTGTGTTAAGGGTATATCATTACCCATAAACCCTGTAGCACCTGTGACCTATGACCTGAAGCACCTGTGACCTATGACCTGAAGCACCTGTGACCTATGACCTGAAGCACCTGTGACCTATGACCTGAAGCACCTGTGACCTATGACCTGAAGCATCTGTGACCTATGACCTAAAGTACCTGTGACCTGAAGCACATGTAACCTATGGCCTGTGACCTGAAGCACATGTGACCTGTGACCTGAAGTACTAGCACCCAGTTAATAGAACCACCCACGTAACACCCAGGTAACAGCAGCACCTATCAAAGAGGTAAGAAGTTCTAATTGATGAAGGTCACCTGACAGCATCCACTCACCTGATACCGGATATGTACTGAGAGAGAGAGAGAGAGAGAGAGAGAGAGAGAGAGAGAGAGAGAGAGAGAGTGTCTTGTAAAAAAATCATTCGGACGTCATCATTTTATCTGTGTGTGTGTTAGAGACAGACAGACAGACAGACAGAGAGACAGACAGACAGACAGACAGACAGACAGAGAGACAGACAGAGATAACCCCCACCTAACCATTTACTCTCATAACGTAACCTCTCACGACCTAGACACACTACATTACACACACACACACAAGGCTTTATTCACTACCTGTGTGACCTTCACTGGGTTAGGTTAGGTTAGGTGCTTCAGACCTTCCAGTGCTACAGACCTTTGTGCTTCAGACCCTCCAGTGCTTCACCTGCAGTGCTTCAGACCTTGGCTTCAGACCCTCCAGTGCTCAGGAGACCTTCAGTGCTTCAGACCTCTTCAGACCTCCAGTGCTAGACCTTGTGCTTCAGGACCTCCAGTGCTACAGACCTTTGCTAGACCCTCCAGTGCTACAGACTTTGTGCTCAGACCTCAGACCCTCCAGTCCAGTGCTACAGACCTTTGTGTGACCCTCCAGACAGACCTTGTAGCTTCCAGACCCCAGTGCTAGACCTTGTGCTTCAGACCCTCCAGTGCTACAGACCTTTGTGCTTCAGACCCTCCAGTGCTACAGACCTTAGGCTTCTTAGACCTCCAGTGCTACAGACCTTGTGCTTCAGACCCTCCAGTGCTACAGACCTTGTGCTTCAGACCTCCAGTGCTTCCACCTTTGTGCTTCAGGACCTCCAGTGCTACAGACCTTGTGCCAGGACCCTCCAGTGCTACAGACCCTTGTGCTTCAGACCTCCAGTGCTACAGACCTTGTGCTTCAGGACCCTCCAGTGTTACAGACCTTGTGCTTCAGACCTCCAGTGCTTCAGACCTTGTGCCAGGACCAGGACCTCCAGTTTGTGCTTCAGACAGACAGTTTGTGCTTCAGACCTCCCAGCTTTTTGTGCTTCAGGACAGTGCTGCTAGACCTTCAGACCCTCCAGACAGGACCTTGTGCTTCAGACCCTCCAGTGCTGCAGACCTTGTGCTTCAGACCTTCCAGTGCTACAGACCTTGTGCTTCAGACCTTCCAGTGCTACAGACCTTGTGCTTCAGACCCTCCAGTGCTACAGACCTTTGTGCTTCAGACCCTCCAGTGCTTCAGACCTTGTGCTTCAGACCTCCAGTGCTACAGAGAAGTATCCTGCAGTGCTTCAGACTTTTGTGCTTCAGACCCTCCAGTGCTTCAGTATCCTGCAGTGCTTCAGACTTTTGTGCTTCAGACCCTCCAGTGCTTCAGTATCCTGCAGTGCTTCAGACTTTTGTGCTTCAGACCCTCCAGTGCTTCAGGGTTTCAAAGGAAGGACAAGATGTGTTATTCACCTGCCTTAACCTTAATTAACTTCCCGAGGTGACAATGAGAGCGAGGAGGGTGTAGTGGGAGAGAAGAGAGAGGGAGGGGAGAGGGATGAGAGAGGGGGGAGAGGTGAGGGAAGAGGGGGGGGAAGAGGGAGGGGAGGAAGAAGAAAGGGGAAGAGGTGAGGGATGAGGGAGAACGGGGAGGAAGAAATGGAGTGGGAAGGGGTGAGGGAAGAGAGAAGGTGGGGAGGAAGAGGAGAAGGGGGAAGAGAGAGAGGGTGGGAAGAGAGGGAGAGTAAGAAATGGTAGGGGAAGAGTGAGGGAAAGGAGAGGAGGAAAGAAGAGAAGTGGGAAGGGATGAGCGGAAATGATAAGAGGAAGAAGAGGAGGGAGAAGGGGAAGAGGGATGAGGGAGAGGAGAGGAGAGGAGAGGAGAGGAAAGGAGAGGGGGAGTTGCTCAAAGTAGCCCAACACAGTCCCTTCATCAACAGTAAACACTCATTATAAACGCCTGATACCTGCCACACGAATCTCTATACTGTTTTATAAGCGATTCGCCCTTGTTGAATTTATAACGTCCCTTAGGATTAGATACAGTTAAAGAGTATTGAATATTATATCTATACTGGCATTTGTTTATTAGGTTATAGTTAAGAGTGAGAGGAAGGATTAGGGAGATCATGGAAATGGAAATATGGGGTAAAAGATGTGTTTGAAATGGGAGATGGTGAGAGAGATACACGTTACCCTGGGAAATAAATGCTACAGATATTAGCTTCCGTAAAAGTAAAAAAACGTAAAAGTATACAAACTTTTAACTATTTGTTTCATATTCAATGACAAATTAAGGTGTTTCTTATCAATGTAATATTTTCTGACATTGGGTAGTGAGTCAATCTAATATATAACACAGTCTGAGGCTTCGTAACTGTCCCTTTTATCTGCATTAAGGTCTAGTGTCATGTGATAGTGGCCGTCAGCTGGTGGGATACCCTGTACAGATTCTGAGTTTGTTGACATCGGACGCAACATATATTTATCTACGTTCCGAAGTAATTCAACGTGTTAACGAGTAGGAATATCTGTTAATGTTTAAGTATTTACAGTAAGGACTCTCTAAACAAAAAGAAAAAAACCCTAAAAAAATGTGAATAAATCCTTCACTTATGAGGGAGTATCACACCCACACATTTTACCATAGTTACCCCGAGACGTTTTCTCTGATAGCACGTATCAAAGAAACGTATTTTCTTCACAAACACGAAATGGGAAGCGGTATGAATTGCACTTTGGGAAACAAATTTTGAACTACAGAACAATCAAGGTTATTATTCATATTCACCCACTTCACATCGCTCACGCTGTATGAAGTTTGAAATGAGAGTTTGAGAAATTGTCGTGTTGGCGCTCTGATTGACGTTAAAGTTTTATGGAAAAAGTGAACTGTGTAATAGTATGCCCTATTCACCAGCAGTCCAAGCGGAGTATAGTATTTCGGCGAAAATAAATGTTGCCAGTCGTATTTGTGTCTGACTGTATGTTTGTATGACTGCTTGTATGTTCGTGTATGAGTATTTGTTTTTTCTACGAGAGAGAGAGAGAGAGATATTGCTCGTACGTACATATCAATATATATATATCAATCCATATTCTACGTATGTGTGCATCTGCGTTCAGTGTGTATATGTATTTGTGTATGTGTGCTCCTCAAGTAATACAAACTCAAATACTATTTACCCTACAACAAAACAAAACTACAAAGAATATAAATAAATAACTAAATCCCAGATACGCCCTAACAAAACAAAAACCAACAACAAAAGGCTTCACATTTCAGTAACTTGGCTCCCGGACTGAGTGAAAAATTTAAGAGAGCGAATGACAAGGGAGGACTCTGCCAATATACCACGGTGCATCAAAGCCCCTCCCTCTACATGAACGTTGGTCTCTCACAGTGCGGCCGATATCAATACCTTGCCACTGGGATTATATAACATTAATTCTTCCATTGTCTCTACTGCAGCGAAATAGACTTGTGAGATTCGTAATTCTGAATTTTTCAAAGACTCGCGATTTTTTATTCTGTTTTTGGTAATGGACTTATTAACTTGATACTGAAACTTAATCTAACATTATCTAACCAAATTTAACCTAATTTAACCTAACCTAGCTTTTAGATTCTTACAAACACCTCAATATAATCAGAAAAAAAGAATCCTTCACTCCAAACTGCAATAATTTCCCCCTAAACTTTTTAACCAATGACAACAGCTTCTTGAACCCAAACGATCTGGTCTCGCCAACAACCATCACTACACAAGTTAAGAATAAAAAGCCTTCTTGATTCTTTGTTTACTCAGAAATCAATCTTTGGTCCCTTCAATAATGTTCCTTCCTCTTTTCTCCCCCTACCCCAGTACCTACTCTAAAATAATCTTCCTCCCCAGTACCTACTCCAAAACAATCTTCCTCCCCAGTACCTCCTCTAAAACAATCTTCCTCCCCAATACCTCCTCTAAAACAATCTTCCTCCCCAGTAAACAATCTTCCTCCCCAGTACCTCCTCTAAAACAATCTTCCTCCCCAGTACCTCCTCTAAAACAATCTTCCTCCCAGTACCTCCTCTAAAACAATCTTCCTCCCCAGTACCTCCTCTAAAACAATCTTCCTCCCCAATACCTCCTCTAAAACAATCTTCCTCCCCAGTACCTCCTCCAAAACAATCTTCCTCCCCAGTACCTACTCTAAAACAATCTTCCTCCCCAGTACCTCCTCTAAAACAATCTTCCTCCCCTTTCCCACCTTTCTTATTTCTCGAATAGGGTGTGATGGCTGAGTGGATATAGCGTTCGATTCTTGTCTTAATGGTCACTGGTTCGAGCCTGGATGCTTCCCCTCACTCTATCCAGGCGTGAATGTGTGGTTAACCTTACAATTGGAGAAGCGAAGGGAGTTGTGTGTTGCATCCTTGCCTAACATAAAAGAAAAGTTTAGTGTGCAGTGTGCTGTATCCACACTGCCTCTAACAAACCGTCTGGGTAATAGGGCCTCTTTTTCGAAACTAACAGACATTCAGCCCAGTTATATAGGTTAAATGTCCAGTTATAGAGGTTTAATGTCCAGTTATAGAGGTTAAATGTCCAGTTATATAGGTTAAATGTCCAGTTATAGAGGTTAAATGTCCAGTTATAGAGGTTAAATGCCCAGTTATAGAGGTTAAATGTCCAGTTATATAGGTTAAATGTCCAGTTATAGAGGTTAAATGTCCAGTTATAGAGGTTAAATGCCCAGTTATAGAGTTTAAATGCTCAGTCTTCTAAAATCCAGGACGTCCCCTAAGCATGCAGCAATATGCTCTATATAACAAAACTATAAGATTGATTTTGACTTTCCGCTGTTTTTCATGACTTTATAATCGTAATACAAAGAACAAAACAACATATCCGTTTTTAATTAGTATTAAATTTGTGTCTTTTACTTTCAAAACTAAGAGAAGGGGCTACACAAATTGTTTATACCCAGGGATTCAGAAGGTTTTGACTCCGCACTGAAAGAATCCCACTAACAAGACCGAGCCAGCTATTTTATTTTCAGGAGATACGAACCCACAGAATTTTTAGGAGATACGAACCCACGGAATTTAGATGGTTTGTTTTCATATTAAATGTACAGTGCCTTAAAAATAAGGTCTTTCAGTGCATATTCAAGATCAATAAATACACTATTCACTAACAATTGTTTACCATTGTTTATATAGTATATAAATTAAGATATTACTTGATAATCATCTATCTATCTATCTATCTATCTATCTATCTATGTTTTCGGGTCTAGTTCGTGTTATTTTGCTAGCATAAGCTCGCTCGTGCTGTTTACCCAAGTTATCCCTCTATACTAACCTAAGTTTAACGTTTTCTATGATTCAGTTTATTTTATCGAATACCAGGCAAAATATTTCCTCCCTCCTCCTAGCTTTACACTGTGCTGGGTCAGACCCTGTGTGAGGCGAGGCTAGCATGGATGTTTATATACCTAAATTGACTATTAATATTTAAGTTTCTGATAGGCTATATGTATTAAAAGATCCATTTAATCATTAAAATCGCCATAAAAGTTCAGATTGGTTGAGCGTAGAGGCGTAGATGTTCAGTCAGTGGTAAATGGTGAAGTAGATTCAACATATGACAGTCTAAAGGATTATGACTCTAAGTTAATGGCAGAATCACATGACGCCAAACTACGGCTCATTCCCTGGAAAATAATCTGTAAAAGAGATACTAAATCTTCTTCAAATAGACTGAGTTGTTATATATAGCAGAGTGAACAATGGAGAATAAATCTGGTTGATGATTGGTACAATAGTGGTTAGTTTTGAGTTGGTAAATGATGTGTTGGGATAAATGTCTTTTGTTTATAAGTGTTTCCTTGTGCCTACCGTTACTATGAGAGTCAGGTGGTTTGTTGATCTTCGTTTATATCATCTATTATCAATTGGTTTTTACCTGCCTGACGTCATCACCTGCTGACATCACCTGGCTCTACTAGCTTCTTCTACCAGCCTGACGTCCAGACCACTTGTTGACATCACCTGGCTGTCCACCACACCCCCTCCATCAATATTATTTCCTACACCCTAAAGGCTCTTGTGATATTTGTGTTTACATAACAGTCGCAGCCCTAAACTCCATCTGACGAGGTAGTGGTCCTTACATCCCACCCTATGCGTTACTTCTTCAGGATTTCGTCTGTATTTTACCACTCTACAGTTTCTTCTACTGAGTATTTGTGTTCGTCTATAATGTACTCCTGATCATGCGCAATATACATGTTTTTGTTTCCCTTTTACGTAAACACATAATAAAACAGAGTAAGATAGTTTACCTTTCACACGACGTAATTAAGCAAACCTACCTGACCTAACATACGTCCCTGATCTTGCCCTTCAGTAGTTACGAGAGAGAGAGAGAGAGAGAGAGAGAGAGAGAGAGAGAGACGTATGGTATCCCTGGGAAATTACAGGTGTATCAAAGGTCACCTTTGTGTATTACAAGTTAGGAGATAAGCTCCTCTTCCTTCTCTCTCTCTCTCTCCTTCTCTCCTCTCCTCTCCTCTCTTTTCCTCTCCTTCTCTACACTCCTCTCCTCTCCTCTCTTTTCCTCTCCTTCTCTCCACTCCTCTCCTCTCCTCTCCTCTCCCTCTCCTATCCCCTCCACTCCTCCCCTCTCCTCCCCCCTCCCCTCCCCTCATCTCCTCTCCTCTCCCCGTGTCTCTTCCCCGTAACCATACACTCAGTACACCTCACGATGGGACCACGTTAACTAAGTGTTGCTCAGAAACTCATGTATATGTGAGTAAACAAGAGAATATTCTTCATGTGCATTGCCAGAGTGTCAGGAAGTGTGTGTGTAGGGTGCGGGGGTGAGGGAAGGTGAGGGGTGAGGGAAGGTGAGGGGGGTGGTGAGGGGGGTGAGGGGGTGTGAGAGGGGGTGAAGGAAGGTGAGGGTTCTGTATTTGTCTTTCATATATACGTGATGTCAAACCACTCGTCCAACAGACACTGAACAAACAACAGGAAATAAAAAAGTGGAATCCTCAACTTACTTGTTATATGGACACTAAAAATCATACTATCTCTTGAAATTCCACACACACACACACACACACACACACACACACACACACACACACGTAAACAAACATTACCTTACCTGCCATATATTCCTGAAGTCCCTCTGTTCCACCCTCAGTAGCTCACAGTTCTCTCTAGTGACGATGGTGCTTCGTCTGGGAGTGTCATTGAGCACAGACTCCCCAAATGTGGCCCCAGCACCCATCGGGCCGACCTCACCTCCCTGGAAAAAACACATAATCTCACATCAAATTCATTATCCTCGTGCGTGAGTATTATAATTATGAGTATAATGAGATATATAACTCATACGTATTATAGAAGGTTATAGGTGAGTAATATTATGGATTATATAGAGTTTTGTAGAGTTGAGTAGTATTATCCTGATTATAGGTTATATAAGATTCTGCTGCTGGTGAACTTGGACTGTTTAAACACGATTCCACTGAGTTATTATTCATCCATCTCTGCTGTACTCATCACACACCCTTCACCCATCACCCTTCACCACTCACCCATCACCACTCACCCATCACTCACCATTATCAAAGCACCACCACAGTCTTGGGATCTGAGCTGACTTAGTGTATCAATCATTGTTGTTTGATTTTAATTAAAGTGTGAATAGGTCTCTCATTTGCTAGTTAATTAAGGCTCAATTATTTTTTACCGAGAAGAGACAGACAGACAGACAGACAGACAGACAGACAGTAAATATAAAAAAGGAAAACACAAGGGGCCAAGATTGATTGGTTCTGTTTTAGAATGGCGGCCATTTTGAAATAGCTAGAATATGGCGGCTATTTTTAAGAGGATTATAACATCAAAACATAGCGGCCATTTAAAAAAAAAAACATTAAGAAAGATATTAAAAAATAAACAAAGACAAAAATGAAACTAAATTAAAAAAAAAAAAACATTAAAAATTATAAAAAATCTAAAAATCGTTAATATAAACAACCAAGAATTTTAATATTTATAGTCATGGTTAATATAGAGGTGAGATATACCATAAAATATCCCTAACCTAACCTAACCTAACTTACTAAATACTTATAAATGAACTTTCTATATTTACTGAACACTTGACACTTGCCACTTAAGACTTAACACTTATAACGTGACACTTATTACTTAACACTCAAAATTAAACACTTACATTGGGTTACTTTGGGTTAAAATCATTGGAAAGGTAAGGACAGGTACAAGTAATTATCTCTTAATTAAGTTCACCATGAACAATGAGTTACACAGGTACGGATGTTAAATTTGCATAATTTAATTTCTGAACAGGTAGGAATTTATAATTAATTACTATGGTAAGGATATATTGTAATTAAATAGCATTATAGGGGCATAGTGTAATTCATTATTAATTATAGGTATATAGTGTAATTATACCATTAATATTAACATTACTTGTCATTATAGTAGCCACTGAGCTCAATAGTTAACTACGTGCTATTTTTAATTATAGACGTGTTTATAGAAGGATTAGTCTATATAATTAGAAGAATCATATAGGCAGTTTATTAGTAATTAGACGAAAATATATAGAAATTAAACATGTATTCAGATAGGGTAATTACTGTATCATAGACAGATAGTAAAAATAATTAAACAAATACCTGCGTTAATTAGACAGGTATATAACTTAGACAGGTGTTTTGAGTAGACATAGACATACGTAGACAAGTAGATACGTCCCTCTAACACTCACCCTTGCACAGGTGTACTTCAAGGAGCTACGTAGTATTTCACACCACCCACGCCTCGCCACCCCACGCTACGCCAAGCACGCCAAACCCCACGCTACCCATGCCACGCCACCCCACGCCTCGCCACCCACGACACGCCACCCACGCCTCGCCACGCCCGCCACCCCACGCCACGCCACCCCACGCCACCCATGCCACCCACGCCACCCCACGCCACGCCACCCCACGCCTCGCCACCCACGACACGCCATTCCATGCTCTTATTGAACCCCGTGGCCTTCATCTCCGTACCTGACAACACCAAGGGCCTGAGACGAGATCCTTGGTGTTGGAGAAGTCAGGAAATATTGTACAGTCTGAACCATCCTCTCTCGTAACCATTTTATTTTGTCTGTTTGTCCCTCTCTTTATCTTCGTCTCTATCACGTGCTAGGAGTCTCTCTGTTTCTGTCTGTCTGTCTGTCTGTCTGTCTGTCTGTCGCTCTAGTGCCTTTCAGAAAATAAATAAATTCTTGAAGTTGACCTTTGACTTTTAAAACTTCCCAGAGCTCCGTAATTTTGCCTTTCGTACCTTATCATTAGACAGACAGACAGACAGACAGACAGACAGACAGACAGACGCAAAACTAGGTAGGAGAACTCGGTAGGTAATGGAAGAGAAATACAAAAATTTCCATATTTTTTTTGTTTTTTGGGGGGGAAAGAATGTCTACCCCTCCTGACCCTCCCTCACCCTCACCCCCTCCCCACCTCTCACCCTGTTCGATACACACACGAAAATAGTAAAATAATTTTTTTTTGTATTTTGTATGTGTGTCATCCACCTGTGTCATGTAGTGTGTCATCCACCTGTGTCATGTAGTGTGTCATCCACCTGTGTCATGTAGTGTGTGTCATCCACCTGTGTCATGTGGTGTGTCATCCACCTGTGTCATGTAGTGTGTCATCCACCTGTGTCATGTAGTGTCATCCACCTGTCTCATGTGGTGTGTCATCCACCTGTACATCTTTAGTGTCATCATGTGGTGTGTCATCCACCTGTGTCATGTAGTGTGTCATCCACCTGGTGTCAAGTGTGTCATCCACCTGTGTCATGTAGTGTGTCATCCACCTGTGTCATGTGGTGTGTGTCATCCACCTGTGTCATGTGTCATCCACCTGTGTCATGTAGTGTGTCATCATGTAGTGTGTCATCCACCTGTGTCATGTGGTGTGTCATCCACCTGTGTCATGTAGTGTGTCACCCACCTGTCTCATGTGTGTGTCATCCACCTGTGTCATGTAGTGTGTCATCCAGCCTGTGTCACCTGTGTCATGTAGTGTGTCATCCACCTGTGTCATGTAGTGTGTAGTGTGTCATGGTGTGTCCACCTGTCTCATGTAGTGTGTCATCCACCTGTCTCATGTAGTGTCATCCACCTGTCTCATGTAGTGTGTCATCCACCTGTCTCATGTAGTGTGTCATCCACCTGTGTCATGTAGTGTGTCACCCACCTGTCTCATGATGTCATCCACCTGTGTCATGTAGTGTGTCATCCACCTGTGTCATGTGGTGTGTCACCACCTGTCTCATGTGATGTGTCATCCACCTGTGTCACGTAGTGTGTCATCCACCTGTGTCATGTAGTGTGTCATCCACCTGTCATGTAGTGTGTCATCCACCTGTCTCATGTAGTGTGTCATCCACCTGTCTCATGTAGTGTGTCATCAACCTGTCTCATGTAGTGTGTCACCCACCTGTCTCATGTGGTGTGTCATCCACCTGTGTCATGTAGTGTGTCATCCACTCCAGGTTAAGTGTAGTGTGTCACCCCACCTGTCTCATGTAGTGTGTCATCCACCTGTGTCATGTGGTGTGTCATCCACCTGTCTCATGTGGTGTGTCATCCACCTGTGTCATGTAGTGTGTCATCCACCTGTCTCATGTGTGTGTGTCATCCACCTGTGTCATGTGGTGTGTCATCCACCTGTGTCATGTGGTGTGTCATCCACCTGTCTCATGTAGTGTGTCACCCACCTGTCTCATGTGGTGTGTCATCCACCTGTCTCATGTGATGTGTCATCCACCTGTGTCATGTAGTGTGTCATCCACCTGTGTCATGTAGTGTGTCATCCACCTGTCCTTCATGTAGTGTGTCATCCACCTGTCTCATGTAGTGTGTCATCCACCTGTCTCATGTATGCTTCATCCACTATATATAAATGTGTCATCCACCTGTCTCATGTGGTGTGTCACCCCTGTCTCATGTGGTGTGTCATCCACCTGTGTCATGTAGTGTGTCACCCACCTGTCTCATGTAGTGTGTCATCCACCTGTGTCATGTAGTGTGTCACCCACCTGTCTCATGTAGTGTGTCATCCACCTGTGTCATGTAGTGTGTCACCCACCTGTACAAGTGGTGTGTCATCCACCTGTGTCATGTAGTGTGTCATCCACCTGTGTCATGTAGTGTGTCATCCACCTGTGTCGCGTGGTGTGTCATCCACCTGTGTCATGTAGTGTCATCCACCTGTGTCATGTGTGGTGTCATCCACCTGTCTCATGTAGTGTGTCATCCACCTGTCCATGTAAGTGTGTCACCCACCTGTGTCATGTGGTGTGTCATCCACTGTCATGTCATCCACCTGTGTCATGTGGTGTGTCATCCACCTGTGTCATGTAGTGTGTCATCCACCTGTGTCATGTAGTGTGTCATCCACCTGTGTCATGTGGTGTGTCATCCACCTGTGTCATGTAGTGTGTCATCCACCTGTGTCATGTGGTGTGTCATCCACCTGTCCGCTCGTTACTTCCTGGTTGTGTTGAAATAAAAATACCCGATACTTTAAATTATTCATATGACATTACCCTGTCCTAAGGTCTCGCGCGCGCGCGCGTGTGTGTATGTGTGTATGTGTGTGTGTGTGTGTGTGTGTATACGTGTGTGTGTGTGTGTATTATACCCTGCAGGTGTACAATTTTTGGACACAAGTTTCTCACCTGACTCGTCTCTCCAACCTGTTCCCATCAAGTTAGGTCTTCACGGTACAAATTCCCGTCGTATAATATCTTCCACGAATTAACTAATCCCAAAGACCTTTTGTGCCTTTGGAGCTTACGAGAGGTCAAGACTGGTGTGATTTAGCTTTCATGAGTATCAGTTTAGTAGCCGCTAAGGAATGAGAAGAAGAGTGAAACAAATGAGCATCGACTCAACGAATACTATAAGGTAAACAATAATTTTTAGCTCCGTTTATTCAGCCCAGTTTCCCTTTTATGCTGACATTGTGTATTTTGTTCGTGTGAGTTTTTATTATTATTATTATTGTTGTTGTTGTTGTTTTTGGTGGTGGTGTTGTTATTGTTGTTGTTGTTGTTGTAACACGAGATTGTATTTACACAAAGCTGTACTGATGAGAGATAATTTTTCATTGTTGTTGTGAGAGCAAATGGACAAATTTCTGAGCTCATCAGTTTTGTAACTTACCCTCGGTTGCTTCAGGTTGCAGCAGTCAGCCCATTATTCGTAAATCCATCTAAATCAACCCAAATCAACAGTAATCCAGGAATTCTTTTGTGAAAATCATTATATTCGGTTACATCATTTGTTTGGACGTCATATTATAAACGTAACCAACACGTGGGCCACAAAATCACTTGACGTGTCTCCATGCCTTGGGTTGGTATGGTAGTGCCCCGGGATGGAACCAGAGACCCGTAGGACAGTAGGCGAGCGGAGTATACATTCGACCACTCTCACTCCTGGTAGAAATATTCAACTTTCCTTAATCAAAATGAGAGGTGGATCCATTCAGCTATCATCTAGGTGTTGACTCTCAAACTCTTACGAGTCTTCTCTCTTTACCTCACTACTGAACTACGACGCTCTGTATGTACACACAGTGCATCCCAGAGTACACAAACCCAGGTATTTACAGGTGTGTGAAGAAAATTCAGTGTTTCTAGGGATAAATACAAAAAAAAACAGGTCTTTCCTCATTACCCTCCACTCACTGATCTACCAGCACCAATAATAAACGACTAATTACTTCTTTTAAGAGGCCACGGTGCCGCCACTATACTACAGCTCCTAGTGTATAAGATAAACAGTGACTTAATGACGGTTTTCCAATATCTGGCGGAAAACAAAGGCTTACCAACACACTAGGGTACGTCTGGGGCAACACTGATGAGGTATTATGAAACATAGTCTTATATACTCTGAAGGTCGTGTGTGCTTGTTGTGAGAAGCGATATACACATACGCATATATACATAAACGTACATATACGCATACACGTGAACATACGCACATACATATAAAAACAAACACATTCTCTCTCTCTCTCTCTCCCACTCTCTCTCTCCCCTCCTCTCTCCCTAATTCCCATATGTCTTGTTGAAATTCTCTAATAGGTGTCGACCCTCACCCCCACATGGTATACAGGGAGACATATTGATTTACCTTCCCTTTTTCCTCCCTCCTCCGTACCCCCCCCACCACCCAAAACAAAGTCACAAAATACTATAAAATTCTTAATATTTTTTCCTCATTTATTTCATTAGATTTTCAAGCTGTATTATATATTATTTTAAGACCTTTATATATATTTTTATACTTTAATATTTTGAGTAATTTATAAACTTTCAAGATGGAGAAAAAATAATAACTTCGCTACGTATTTTGAAAGATGTTAAAGCTATATAGGCAAAGTATATCAAAGTATATCTCATAAACACGTTAATATTATATAATTTTAACACAAATTAAGCAAAAATAACAACAAACACATTAGAATTTTGTTTTGTTTTAATATTTTGGGGTTAAATTTAGTCAAGAAAAGTTGTAATAGTTTTTCCAGTTCCGTTCTGTTTCGTTTGGTTTAGTTCGGTTTATATTTGTTTGGGTTTAGGTTAGGTTTTTTGGTTAGGTTAGGTTTTAATAATACACATATTGGATTCCATTTGCCGCCAGAGTCCGCTTTGTGATATCACGCATTGGAGAGAGAGACAGAGAGGGGGTGGAGGAGGAAAGGGAAGGATGAAGGAGGGAAGGAGGATGAAGGAGAAGGAGGATGAAGGAGGAAGGGAGGATGAAGGAAGGGAGATGAAGGAGGGATGAAGGAGGGAAGGAGGATGAAGGAGGGAAGGGAGGATGAAGGAGGGAAGGGAGGATGAAGGAGGGAAGGGAGGATGAAGGAGGGAAGGGAGGATGAAGGAGGGAAGGGCGGATGAAGGAGGGAAGGGAGGATGGAGGAGAGAAGGGCGGGAATCATATGTTCTTATGTCCAAGTCTCTCCCTTGGGTGTGAGGGGTAAGGGAGGAAGGGAGGAAGGGAGGGAGGGAGGGATATTGAAACCATAGTCAGAATTTCTAATTAATCAACTCGTTAATCCGTATCATATCTTAATCCTAATTAATCCCAAGTATCAATGGAAAATATAATTGTCACTATGGCAGGAAAAAAGTTGAAATCCAATGAGGAGTTTATTTCCTCAATTGGCAACATTTCTTTAAAGTAACTGAAAAACAAGACACAAATCATGACTAAGTGGACATATAAAATCATGCAACATCATGCAAAGTGCAAAACAATGTGTATATTAGGTAATAGAAGTTCTTTATGGTAGTATTTATTCGTAAAATTATAAATAACAAAAATATAAATATATAAATTTGAAAATCTTATGGCCGTGGTGATATTGCATGTTGATGTGACCTTCTGACGAGATATTTATTATTAGTGAAGAGAAATGTTTCCTCGGGGACATTTGAAATCCACCACAAATTTAATAGTTTCCAGATATTGTGAGACGACCAAACTAAGTCTTCAAATAGACGATAGAAATAGTATATCAGTCAGGTGTATCAAGTTGGTGATGTGTACGTCAGGTATATACAGGTATACGATAGTTTGGAGGTGTTCTGGATAATGTCGTCTTATTATGGAGCTCTGTACGAGTCAAGTGAGTCTGGCAACATGCAAAACGTGGCGTGTGTCAGCTGTGCGGTAGGGGGGAGCAGCGTCAGGAGTTGGAGTCAGCAAATGCACGGGAGGTGAGGGGGGGAAGGAAGAAGGAGGAGGGGGTGAGGGGGGGGAGGAGGAGGAGGGGTGAGGGGGGAGGAGGAGGAGGGGGGGGAGGGAGAGGGGGGGAGGCGCTTCAAGGCTTATTATTAGCAGAAACACGGGGTGGGGGGGGGCAGTAGGAGGAGAGGAGGGGGTGAGGGGTGCTTCAAGGCTTGGGGGATCAACATATGCTCTGGGGAAAGAGGAGGAAGGAGAGAAGGAGGAGGACCCGGAGTAGGAGGAAGAGGAGGAAGGAGAGAAGGAGGAGGACCCGGAGTAGGAGGAAGAGGAGGAAGGAGAGAAGGAGGAGGACCCGGAGTAGGAGGAAGAGGAGGAAGGAGAGAAGGAGGAGGAACCGGAGTAGAAGGAAGAGGAGGAAGAGGAGGATGCGTCAAAGCTCATAGTTAGCAGATACACGGAGAGAGTATAGAAAGAGGAGGAGAAGGAAGGAGAAGAAGAAAAAGAAGGAGGAGGAAGAAGATGAAAAAAGGAGATAAGTAAGAGGAGGAGCAGGATGAAAAAGAAGAGTAAGCAGAAGAAGAAGAAGAGGAGGAGAAGAAGGAAGAGGGAGAGACAGCCGTATCTTGCATTGAGGACTGTTAGCATATGCACGGTCAGGACTTGTGTGACTTACCACTTTGGACGTTAGTGTTTCAAGACAAGACCAGGAACTTGACTGTCTGCTGGGCTGCTGGGGACGGGAATTAAAACAACATCTATAAGACAATGTTAAATAGGGATTAAGACAATGTTAAATAGACGTTATGACAATGTTAAATATAGGTTTTCTTTACCCCATGAATCAATGTCATTATCATAAGCATCATTAATTTCTTTATTTAATTATTCATCTATAATTAAAAGAGGAATATTATTAAATTAACTGATAAAGATTGAATTAATTGAGTTACGTTTTGTGGTTGATAGAATTTATGGTCAATAAATATGGGTATTACTGTATCGTCCTGTTCATTACTGTTTTATTACATTGGGCTTCTGTACCAACGCATATATTAGCTGTAACGCACTCGGTAACAAGGACATATAATAGCTGTAACGCACTCGGTAACAAGGACATATTATAGCTGTAACGCACTCGGTAACAAGGACATATAATAGCTGTAACGCACTATGTAACACGGATACATACTCACTGTAACGCACTCTGTAATAAGGACACATACTAGCTGTAACGCACTCTGTAATGTGAATATACATGAGAGGGAGAGAGAGGAAGGAGGGAGGAGGGAGGGAGAGAGAGAGGAGAGACAGTGGGTGGGGAGGAGAGAGAGGGAAGGAGGGAGGGAGGGAGGGAGGGAGGGAGAGGGAGAGAGAGAGAGAGAGAGAGAGAGAGAATCATAAAAGATTAGAAGGGAGTGGGAGAGAAAGAGAGAGAAAATACCCTTAATTACCTAAAATATCCCACTACCTAAAATAATCCTCTTGACCTAAAATATCTTCCTCAATAAAAATTTAAAACAAAATCCCTTATTAAATGTTATCTACTAATTAAAAAGGGATAACTTATTTATAACGATAACAAAAGTCGAGAAGAATTTACACTTTGTAGTTACATAATTACCTGGATTTTACCTGAATTCATTAAGCCACTCTAATTAGTCTCTGAGATTCTTAACGATGTCATTTGAGGGTAATTGAAATTTTAATTGAGGAGGAAATGTTTTTAATACTCATTATAGGTGGTTAAAAAAGTGGTTGGTTAATGTCGTGTCAAGGCTTTTGAGTTGTGGTTAATGAGTTTCTAGTTGTGGTTAATGAGCTTCTAGTTGTGGTTAATGAGTTTCTAGTTGTGGTTAATGAGCTTCTAGTTGTGGTTAATGAGTTTCTAGTTGTGGTTAATGAGCTTCTAGTTGTTGTTAATGAGCTTCTAGTTGTGGTTAATGAGCTTCTAGTTATGGTTAATGAGCTTCTAGTTGTGGTTAATGAGCTTCCAGTTGTGGTTAATGAGCTTCTAGTTGTGGTTAATGAGCTTCTAGTTATGGTTAATGAGCTTCTAGTTGTGGTTAATGAGCTTCTAGTAGTGGTTAATGAGTTAAGGTTCTTTTAATATGTGATTCTAAAGTAGTTCTGTTATCTGTGAGGTTCTTTCACACGACTCAATGCTTCTTTCACACGACTCAATGCTTCTTTCACACGACTCAATGCTTCTTTCACACGACTCAATGCTTCTTTCACACGACTCAATGCTTCTTTCACACGACTCAATGCTTCTTTCACACGACTCAATGCTTCTTTCACACGACTCAATGCTTCTTTCATTATGACTTAACACTTCTTTCATTACTATCAAACACCTGTTGCTCTTCCTCCCTTACTCCCCTCCTCCCCTTCTCCCCATCCTCCCCCCACCTCTCCCCTCCCCATCCTTCTCCTCCCCTCCCCATACTAGATAAAATACATATCAATCTTCACCCAAAAAAACCTAACCTAACCAAGCTCCAATTTTCCTCCCCCCCCCTCTACCTTCCCTAGATTCGCTCAGTTTACCATAAGAAAGAAAACGGGAACCTGTAAAAGCTGCCATTGAAAACCAAGATTGTAGCATGAATATTTTACTCACTGAGATTAGGCTCACGTGTGTGTAACTTATATGTGGGTGGAGATCAAGGACTGTGACTACTTAGAGTTTGTGTTTGGTTAGGTTAGGTTAGGTTAGGGACGACTCAGAGTGTGTGTTTGAGTTTGCTTATATTTTTATGGGAGAGTTAATTTGTAGAATTTTTTTCCTCCCGGGATTAAGGTAAGATTTTTTTTTTTTACGCATCCCTGACGTGTGTGTGTGTGTGTGTGTGTGTGGGTGTGTGTGTGTGTGTGTGTGTGTGTGTGTGTGTGTGTGTCTGTGTGTGTGTTAGTTGATCTCTTGTTATTGTAATGTAAACAAATAAGTGATTCAGCTTAACGAAATACACTTACCAGACACACACTTAGAATACACTTACCAGAAACACACTTAGAATACACTTACCAGAAACACACTTAACAATATATAACTACTAAGATCATAATAAAAGTCAATGCAGAAATAATCCTTTAAATGGAGGTTTTATATATAACGGACCTTTGATATAACGGACTTCCTCTCCATATAATCCGTTAAATAAAGGTTTCACTAAGTGCTTTCTATTTCCACTAAGTTCAAAGACTAATTAAAGTTCTAGTACTATTAATCACCAGGTGTATCTAACCTTAATTGGCTCTAATTATAACAGGTAAATTAGCTTCAGTATAAGCCGATTAATTATGGGATCTAATTAACCTGGATCACCTACACCTTTCATACCTGGTAGATGATATAACCAAAATAATGTAGTGAAGTTATTGTATGGTAAGGTATTATAGCCAAAGAGAGAGAGAGAAAGAGAGAGAGAGAGAGAGAGAGAGAGAGAGAGAGAGAGAGAGAGAGAGAGAGAGAGAGAGAGAATAGCCCAAGCAACAAAATAACACTAAATTTTCCCTCAATTGGTAACATAAATCAATATGTCAGCCCCTTACCTTTCCTTACCTGGGGCCGTGACTCACCTGTCGGGCCTGAAAGAAGAAAAAGAAGAAGGAAAATGAAGGAAGTGTAAAGGTTAAGAGAGACTCCAGAATGAAAGAAGTATGTGTGTGTGTGTATGTCTATCGGTACAGGATGAAGGAAGTGTTGTTTACCAGTGAAAAATAAATGAAAGAAAAGAAAGAAATTTGGGTACGAATTAAACTGGAATGAAATAAATTAACTAGCAACCTCACCATGATGAAAGAATTCTATCCAAGAGTCAAGCTGCGATGAAAGAAATCCTACGAGTCAAGCCACAATGAAAGAAATCCTACCTACGATTCAAGCCACGAAGAAAGAAATCCTACCTACGAGTCAAGCCGCGATGAAAGAAATCCTACGAGTCAATCCAGGATGAAAGAAGCTTACCTACGATTCAAGCCACGATGAAAGAAATCCACCGGCTTGGATCTATCACCAGTATGTTTTCTGTACGAGTTTATTCAATATAAGACCCCACCTTATCCTCTAGTGACCCGCCTGATATTTTTACTTCTTTCAATGGGGGAGAGGATGGGGAGGTGGCGTGACATGGGGAGATGGGGAGGGAAAGGAGTGGGGGTTGGAGAGGGCGGGGAATGGGAATTTGATAGGTGCAGGGAGATGGTAAGAAATTGGGGTGGGCAAAGAATGTGGGGAGATGGGGAGGGAGTGTGGTGAGGGTGGGGAGTGGAGGAGAGAGTATAGGGTGATAGTGGGGAGATAAGAAGAGAGTATAGGGTGATAGTGGGGAGATAAGGAGAGAGTATAGGGTGATAGTGGGGAGTGGAGGAGAGAGTATTGGGTGATAGTGGGGAGATAAGGAGAGAGTATAGGGTGATAGTGGGGAGATATGAGGAAAAATGTAAGATTGGATAGACAATCGATCCAGCTGGATTCTTAACAGCTCCCTGTGTATTCCTTGCCACCCTGCCTCCCTGCCACCTTGCTACCCTTCTTCCCTGTATGCCACCCTGCTTCCCTGCCACCCTACGACCCTGCTTCCCTACCACCCTGGCTCCCTGCCACCCTGCTACCCTTCCTCCCTGTATGCCACCCTGCTTCCCTGCCACCCTACCACCCTGCCTCCCTACCACCCTGCCTCCCTACCACCCTGCCACCCTGTCGACACATCCCCTTCAACTTGGTCCCAAAGAGAAGGACCAGCTCTCAAGGTTGGGCCGGACTCATTCCATCGCCACTCAGCTGCAGTCTTAAGCCTCGTGTTCTCCATTTCGTTCTCTTCTTCTCCTCTCTTCCTCTTAGGCTTCTCTTCCACCTCAGTAAGTGTTGTGGTCAAAAGAGGAATTACTGAAGTTGTCTTGATGTAAAAGATTAGTGGCAGGTTACGTCATTTGTATATATTAGCCGTGGTTCTCAACACCTGGTGAATTTTAATACGTTGGGGCAACAGGTGTTATCCGCACACATTGTTTCAGGAAGGTAATTTTCGCTGTAATCTTGAAATCCTTGCTAAGCTTAAAGAACTTCTGTAACCTTTCAATGCTAAACACTTGTGGGTACAGCTATCACCAGTATTAATGGCGGAGTGGTTCATGCCCAGCTGTGAAAGGGTACATGACTTTTTCAGTTGAGGAAGTGAATGAGGCAGAGTTTAGTGTCTGCCTCACTGCCTTATGTATCAAAGGTTTTCTATTCTGTTTCTCATATCCTCACGCCAACATGGGACCAACTTTTACTTGTCTCCTCCTTGTACAATAATGTGTTCCCAGACTTAGATATTTACCAGGTTATTTAAATTTAGTAGGTGAAGGTCTTTTCTGTCATCCCGAGTAACCTCCTTCTCTTGGCCTCCAGGGGGTCGTGGAGGTTATCTCGTCTTCCCTCATTTACTCTGGATTCCTCGCGAGATCCCAGACCATTCTCAATCTAATAAGCTTCCAGTTAGGGTTATGGTTTATCCGTATGGTTTAATTTAGGGTAAAATTATCTCGTAGACAGAAAGACAGAATTAGTGTCGGGTCTCTCAGTTTGTTGGTCAGGTCTTACTCTAGTGTAGGGTCTCTCAGCTTGTTGGTCAGGTCTTACTCTAGTGTCGGGTCTCTCAGCTTGTTGGTCAGGTCTTACTCTAGTGTCAGGTCTCTCAGTTTGTTGGTCAGGTCTTACTCTAGTGTCGGGGTCTCTCAGCTTGTTGGGCAGGTCTTACTCTAGTGTCGGGGTCTCTCAGCTTGTTGGGCAGGTCTTACAGGTCTTACTCTAGTGT
This sequence comes from Homarus americanus, assembly GCF_018991925.1. Lineage (NCBI taxonomy): Eukaryota > Metazoa > Arthropoda > Malacostraca > Decapoda > Nephropidae > Homarus > Homarus americanus. Next base: position 90,932 of record NW_024719502.1, read on the forward strand.
CGGGGTCTCTCAGCTTGTTGGTCAGGTCTTACTCTAGTGTCGGGTCTCTCAGCTTGTTGGTCAGGTCTTACTCTAGTGTCGGGGTCTCTCAGCTTGTTGGTCAGGTCTTACTCTAGTGTAGGGTCTCTCAGCTTGTTGGTCAGGTCTTACTCTACAGGTCAGTCATCACACCTTCAACAGTGACAAGTCCCGTCTGAAGTGTTAGTGGCCTGGTATGGCTAAAGACAGACCCCTGCGTGGACAAGTTTCTGTCGCCCCTCACAAGTGCACTGTCAACACTCTGGTTCCGACGGTCAGTTATAGCTGGGAAAAGTCTCTCTTGACATTCTCGTAGGCTGGACCACTAGAGACACTTGTAGCCGTCAGCTTTTTAGAGATGGTCGATTGTTTCTTAATTGTATGTGTCCTATTCTTAATAAGTCAGTGGTTATGTCATTATAACTTCCATCAATTGAAATTATCTTGGTTCAAATATATTCAGTTTTTGGCAGAGGGACGATGCTAAACCTATCTCATCTCCCCCTGGCCATCATCACACTACCAGCAGCAGTTTCTCTGTAAGCTAAACAAATTTCAGAAATGCAGCACTGTTCCCTATGACTCGGCCACCAGCTGTCTAGCTACAAAGAAAAGACTTGAAGTTTCAGTGTCACGCGATACTGTATTGATCCCGACTGTAACTACCTGGGTTACTGACATTCCTGAAATATAGAAAGCTCTCAGTCCTGCTGCCATCATGGACCCCACGGATGGATCGCTTCTATTTATTCATTACGATTAGGATAAAAGTTCACCTTATGCCTCTTCCTCCTCCTCCTCCTCCTCCTCCTACCCCCTCCCTCCTCCTCCTCTCCTATGCACTGATAACTTCTTCACACACGTATCATTCAGGCATAACTTGTCCTAATAGTCACCAGTAAGTATCTTGACGAGCACTAACACAAAACGGCTTACGCCTCAGCATAAGACACCTTCTGATAAGCCCATACAAAAAAGCCACCTGGTCATGTTGGCGTGTCACTCAAGCACCCCCACTCAAACATCTCCACTCAAGTATCCCCACTCAAGCACCACCCCCAAACACTCCCCGGGACACCCCACTCAAGCATCCCCCTCAAACAACCCTCTTAGTTCAGTTCATTGAGGTTCTATTGACCCAACAACAAACTCACAAACTCATCTATAGTTATGATGAATGAGTTACAGTAGAAATTGGTTAACTATAGAACCTGTACCTCAGTTCCTTGATGAATGAGTTACAGTAGAAATTGGTTAACTATAGAACCTGTACCTCAGTTCCTTGGTCGTGACAATTCTTCGTGGGAAAATTGTGATCTTAGTAACTCAGGTGGGATTGTCTGGGATTGATCTTAACTGTTACCTGTGACTCAGGTATCAAGCTAACGAGGGCCAGGTGGTGACAGTGAAAGAAGAATAAACCTCTTGCCATAAAGCTCCTTCCCTCTCTTTGGCACAGAGCCTTAACTACAGGCACAAAAAATCTCCCTATCTTAGTGGCACTGTCAACTCACATGGCACTCAATTGATCTTACTAGATGGGTCTTTAGAAATTTCTGTATACCTCAGTTACTGTAATAGGTTAGGTTAGGTTAGGTTAGGTTTGGTTAGGTTAGGTTAGGTTAGGTGCAGGAAATATCATTCACACCTTTACGAGACCTTAGTGCATTCATTGTATCATCCAATTCTCACATCCACCCTCTCCCCTCACTCTCAAGCCCAGAGAGAGAGAGAGAGAGAGAGAGAGAGAGAGAGAGAGAGAGAGAGAGAGAGAGAGAGAGAGAGAGAGAGAGAGAGAGAGAGAGAGAGAGAGAGAGAGAGAGAGAGAGAGAGAGAGAGAGAGAGAGAGAGAGAGAGAGAGAGAGAGAGAGAGAGAGAGAGAGAGAGAGAGAGAGAGAGAGAGAGAGAGAGAGAGAGAGAGAGAGAGAGAGAAAGAGAGAGAGAGAGAGAGAGAGAGAGAGAGAGAGAGAGAGAGAGAGAGAGAGAGAGAGAGAGAGAATATAAATCCTGGCAGTCTTTCTCCTTTCCTGTTCTGTGTGTCAGTGCTGTCATCAGCCAATCACATTAATACGCCTGTTGTCTCCTTTTTGACTGGCTGACTGACTAGGCAGCTGACGTCTCTGCTAACCATCGGCTGATTGGTCTCCTGACTGCTGACAATCTCCCTGACGGATGGCCTGAGTGATTGCCTCTTATGGCTGTCTCACTGGGGAGTAATCACCTACGTCAGCGGAGTCACCTATCGAAAACACAATCACCTGACCCAATTAAGTCTTCTGCCCCTGATAATTAACCTGTCCCTGATATAAGTCACCTATCTATAATCTAATCCACCTGTCCTAATTAATTTACCTGTTCAGAATTTGAACCACCTGTCCCAATTAAGCCATCTGCCCTAATCAAGTGCCCTGTTCTCATTAAGTCAACTTTTCTAATTAAGTCACCTGTTCCACACGTTGTAACAGTGCCACATACGAATTAGCAGTGCCACACACGCATTAACAGTGCCACACACGCATTAACAGTGCCACACACGAATTAACAGTGCCACACACGAATTAACAGTGCCACACACGAATTAACAGTGCCACACACGAATTAACAGTGCCACACACGAATTAACAGTGCCACACACGAATTAACAGTGCCACACACGCATTAACAGTGCCACACACGCATTAACAGTGCCACACACATATTACTACGTATTATAAAAACGGAAAAAGCAACAATACCTTTTGAGGGACTTTATTCAGACTCGTATTACAACCAAATAAAATACAACAAACAAGCAAAAATTATGCCTGACGCAGCACCCGGAAGCATATACAGTATATATATCGTCTGGCGAAAGGGAACGATAATAGCTATTAACTGCTCGTACTGGCACTGTCCTTCTGGCTGTTAGGGTCTGTTGTCCACCATTACATCCGCAATCAACAGACATCAACAGATTAACAGTAACACGAGCCTGATTTAATCAACGGGAGGAGATTGCAGCCTTGATAATATTGAGAGCTCTGAGTCGTCACTCCGTCAGGCTCCCTTTGTGAGTTCCAAGAATCTCTGGAGTTTAATTTATGAGATCAGGAGTGGCGGGAATAGCCCATAGGGGGTAGGAGACGGGAGGAGACGGGAGGAGGAGATAGACGGGGTAAGGAGGAGGAGATAGACGGGGATTAGGAGGAGGAGGAGGACGGAGCAAATAGACGGGGAGGAAGAAAATGTTGGAAGACCAGTAGGAGGTAGACGTAAAGAGGAAGAGAGGAAGAGAAGGAAGAGTGGTGGTGAAGAGGAGGAGGAAGAGGTGAGAGCAACAGGGGGATGACGTTAGGTTAGGTTCGGTCAAGGTAAACACAAGTCACAGGTCACACAATAATTAACAATCCCAGGTAAGGTCAAGACAAGTCACAATCAGAGTACAATCACAAACCTTCATGTCACATCCATAATTACAGGAAATCACACGAACGTCATGAATCTCCAGGTAAATCAGGAAACGCCACGAGTCAGGTCAAGAAAGGTCAAAGATCAACGAGGCTAGTTACTGGAATATCACCTTTAATACATCAACCCGGCAACACGAGACACACTATGCATTAATAAGAGAATATACCACAAAGTTCTACGTCACATTTCACTGAACAATGGACAAGTTTGGTACAACGGCGGTGATTAAAGATAGTGAATTATATACCTCCAATAAACCTTCATTAAATTCTATATATATACAAATTCATGGTATAAAAACTCCACTATATACCTTTAAGTTAAGCCAAACCTTTACTAAACTCTATATATAAATTCATGGTAGGGAAAATATTATCAAAGTCTGTATATATAAATTAGTGACAGAAAAAAACCTTCATTAACTCGATACATTTAATTTAGGTTGAAAGTTAAGGACGTTCCCGTATTTCCGTATTTCATGTAAGTAATTTTTATGTTTTTATCCTGTGTTCCAAGATAATGTTAAGTTCTATAGTCTGAATTTTGCTTATTTATTTACAGTGGGGACGGTGGGATATGGTGGGGAGGGAGGAGGGACGATGGGGAGGGAGGGGGGAAAGGTGGGGAGGCAGGGGGATGAGAGTGTCAGGGTGTAGATGTAAGTGAGGGAGGAGGGGAGTACGTCAGGGTGTTGGTGTACGGGAGGATCAATATGGCGTCTCTTTGTTTACACTGTGTAGCAATATCTGTTGAGCGTCTGGGTAGCTCCTCCACCCCTGTATTGACGGTCAACAACAACACGGAGATTATACCGCGCTTGGAGGTTGTTCAAGGTGTTCCTTCTGTTCACTAAACGTTATTTTAGTCTCAGGAGATGAAGTTACACCTTAGACTGTGTACCAACAGGAGAGAGTTATCGGTACACTGATCTACACTTGTTAATAACGAGTGTATGATCAGGTTCCTCCTATGCCAATTTAAATCACTCCTTCACTTAAGTAGATCCAGTTAGCGGTGGGATAAGAGGCAGGAGGCGAAATGTGTGAAGAGGATCAGAGACTCAATGAGGTGATGGTAAGTTACGTCAACACAACTCAGTCAACAACTTCTGCAAACAGCCGAGAGTAACATCCTACCTCGCCATCATCTTATCGACGGCATTTAAGAACCCTTCAACAGAGTGCCACTACTACTAAACTAATACTCATGGCATCTTAGTTATAGGACCCGGCCGTTAGTATTTTACAAACATTCTCAAAAACGGTATTAATGTTCTTGAAAACACCAGAACATAGCAGGGGGTTATAAGGGGGGTGAGAAGGGGTTGTGTTGGGGGTGGGTGAGAAGGGAGGGGGAGGTTGTGGGAAATGGTGGGGAGGTTGTGAGGAGTAGTGGGAAGGGGAGGTTGTGAAGGGCGATGGAGAGGGAGGTTGTGGGAAATGGTGGGGAGATTGGGGTACTGGTGAGGAGAGGGGGGGAGGAGGCTATGAACAACAACACAATCAGTTACTAACACTCAAACAAACTTTCTCAACACACTGAAAAGGATTAATGATCTGGGCTGTCCGATTCAGCTCCCGATGTCCTCCCTCAGGTAACGTCTCAGGTGTTTAGTGTCAATACCTGGTGATTTGTGAGTTGAATGGAGGTGGACAGGTGAGGGTGTATCAGGCCGCTCTTGACACTGTCCTCACGCAGTGGACGAAACGTTACTATACTTCTATTAGGTAATTCAGTAAATATAATAATAATACATATGTATGATTAATATATTATTACGCCATGATTTGCATAACATGGACTGTAATAATAGAGGATTTACATATTACAAAGTCATATAATATGCATTGAAATATTACGAAGCCTTATTAATACATGCGATAAATTGTATAATATGCGACTGTAATACCCAATTTCTACCATAAAAATTAATTTGATATTTCGTATGATCAATGTCTAGATATTTACCTAAGAAAATAAGAACATTAAGAATGGAGGAAACTACAGCGGGCCTATTAGTCCATACTGGGCAGTCCCATTTACACCAAACCCCTATTACTCATATATCCATCCAACCTATGTTTGAAGCTATCCAGCGTATTCGAGTTAATGATGATGTTTGGTAACTTATTCCACTCATCCACAACTATTTCCAAACCATTGTTTACCTATTTCGCGCCTAAATCTACGAGTTCGCTCCTGGTTGGATAGTTTAAGTACCTTTGTTGTATCACCTTTGTTTAACCCTGACTTCCATTTATACACCTCTATCATATAGCCCCTCACTCTACGTGTCTCGAAGGAGTGTACATTCAGATGCTTTAACCTGTCTCTGTACTCAAGGTTCCTAATGCCCGGGATTAGTCTTGTTATTCTCCTCTGAATGTTTTCTAGGAATTCTATATCCATTCTGTAGTACGGTGGCCAGAACTGAACTGCGTCATCCAAGTGAGGTCTCACAAGCGCAAGATATAGTTTTAGGATAACCTCGCTAGTCTTGTAACTAACACTCCTTTGTATAAACACAAGTACTTTATTAGCCCTGTTTCGAGCAAATACACATTGTTTACTTGGTTTAAGATTCCTACTTATCATTACTCCTAAATCTTTCTCACAGTCAGATTTCTCTATAACATCGTTGTTCATCTGTTATCTGGTCTCTCTGTTTGCATCTCCTAGACTAAGTACTTTACATTTGTCCCGTTAAATCTGCCATTTTTCAGACCATGCAAAAAATTTGTTTAGATCTTTCTGTAGTTTTGCGGAGTCCTCGTCAGAAGAACACACACACACACACACACACACACACACACACACACACACACACACACACCTCAAAACAAACATTATAATCACGAGTATTATTAAAAAAAAAGACATTCCCACTTTTCTACCATTTTGAATAGAAGACAAGACTTAATTTATATATTTACAAAATATAGAAATACTAAAATATAACGTACGATACAATTAACTTATAAACATAATTCAGAAGTAGTTTAATTACTGTACCTTGGGATTAACGTGGTAAATGCCTCGGTGGTACCACATAGTCCAGAGCCCTGACTTGACCACACGATTCAGGGATACAGCCTGCTAGGGTCATCCAGGGATACTTGAGTACATCAGCAGACACAATGATGATTTATGTGGATAACCTAAGTCATCCACGAACACTTTGGGTCATCCACGGACAGAGTAACGGACACGGGTAGTTTATTGCTCAACCCATATCAGTGGGGTGAAGATGAGCTTGGTCGCTATGTAAACACTTGCCAAAATTTTCCATTGGAGGTTCGCCATTATTTTCCAGGTTACATAAATCTCACTTGTAATTTCCCCATTCATTCATAAATACAGACACCATTAATTACACTAGTTCATATTGTTAATCCCTGTTATATGGTAAAAATTATTTATTATTAACGTTACTAACATGAGGTTAAAGATCTTCATTTTTACGAAACAGAGAGAGAGAGTGTATGATAGATGTATGTTATTTACTGCTTTTTAACTTTAATTAAATGAACCTAACCTAACCATACCAAACCTAACAAGATATGAAGTCACCTATTCAAAACTAACCTAACCTAACTCCTAACTAATCTAAAACCTTTCCTAACTAAAAATCAAACCTAAAACCTAACCTAACCTAAGACCTAACCTAACCTATAACCTAAGACCTAACCTAACAAGACCTAACCTAACCATTACAGACGAGGATTCCCAGAAGCCTGACATAAACTGCTTTGTTGTGCCAAACCTCCACCCGTGTGCTATACAGGTCATAACGCCATAACATCCGGCTAATTATACCTAACCTACCACATGACACAATTACACGAGCGATCATAACATGTAATTACTAAGGTTTGGCATGACAATTGCTTTAAGAACATGACAGTGTAATAATTTACTCTCAATAGCTCCATATAACGTGTTATTTTAGCTAGTTTATACTGCTATTGTAATCTATTGAGGGTAAATTGCTATTTTGGGGACATTTTTAATTGACGTGGCTTTTGAGTTATAGCTAGCAACGTGGAGAGGGGTGACGTGGTTTATGGGTTAATTAGTTGACCCCAGGTGAGTTATTCTATACACAGGTGAGTTATATTAGTCGCTGGTGGTAGTTATATGTGACTTGCAAAATAATACAGGTAGCAACAGGTGACTCATATACAGGTAACAACAGGTGACTCATATACAAGTAACAACAGGTAACTCATATACAAGTAACAACAGGTAACTCATATACAGGTAACAACAGGTAACTGATACACATGTAGTGGTAACAAGTGACTCCTATACAGGTAACAACAGGTGACTCGTATACAAGTAACAACAGGTAACCAATATACAGGTAAGTAAAATGCAGGTAAAAACAGGTAACAGGTGACTCATATACAGGTAACAACAGGTAACTAAAGCTCACTGGCCATAAGGTACAGTCAGCACAAACTTTCTTCATTAAAACAAAAATTTTAATCCTCAACTTCAGCTCTGAAATAACACTTCAACATTCACCAACTCCCTAACATCGACCTCCCAACATACCATGGAAAAAAATATTACTAAAAATCTATCATAAACATTAATAAACATCAATTTGTGTTTATAGATTAACGTCTTTGGTATGTTTTTAATGGGTCGTCACTCCTATTACATCCAGGTGTTCCAGTGACTATTTAATCCTATTTAGAAGGTTAATTGGGTAAATAAACAGACCGACAGACAGACAGACAGACAGACAGACAGACAGACATAACCAAATATCCCTGAATCGTAATAACAATGTACGAATATGATAAAAAGTAACATTTAATTCAACTGTTTACGAATCTTATTGAAATATAACACAATGAACAATATAATCCTAAAACATTAAGTCGAACTTCAATACATAACAGCCATGATGAATTATGAGTAATGTTGTGGTATTTTCATTATCATCGTCACCGGAAGTAACGTATGAGTGTATCAGCCATTACTGGAACAAAGTGTGGGTGAATTATAGCCTTGTATACCTCCAATGTCACGTATAACAACTAAAAAATTATATATCATGCATACCAACGTGTTATGGGAATATTTGGCAGTGAGGAATTAATTTAAGGAAACGATTTGTAGGTCAGTTTAATATAGATTCTCATTTGATCGTAAGTTTATGTGTTTTTCCTTCATTATTATTTTTCGCCATAAAGTAAAGTTTTGGTATAATTTTACTTAATGGGATAAAGTTTCAGTATAAAATCTACGCCATTTAGATCTATAATACGCCACTTAGGTCTACAGGTAAGATCCATCACAATTAGGCCTGTAAGTGTCCTCAACTTCGTATTAAAAACAAACCTCAATTATCCGGAATTTAACTAATATTAATCCTCTTGTATCCGGATTCTTATTTTTCTCCTTGTAAAATCCTCATAAAAACGCATTTGTATAGCTTATTCTAACTCACAGATAATCTTTTTTTACAGTTTAGTTTCTCTACAACATTTACTATTACTTAAAGCTGTAGTTATGAATAGTTACAAAAAATATAATAGTTTAAAGTACTATTACAACGTCAAAATATTTTACAGCGGAATATTAAAGAGAAACTCTCTTTTAACCGACATATTCTCATATCCGGCACTCCCTCAGTCGGGAAGTTGCCGGATAATGAAACTTTTACTGAATTTTGATGGAAAATAGAGGAAAATCGATGTAGTCTTTTATGCAACATTAATTGTTTAAGCTCTCACAGGAGGCGTGGTATCTCAGCTCACAGGAGGCGTGTCATCACAGCTCACAGAGGTACGTTATCTCAGCTCACAGTGCTCAGGTACACTTACACCATTATTATTATTATTATTATTATTATTATCGTTGTTATTACGACAGATGGACGCAAACAATTCACTCACGTCTCCATAACTAAACATCTATATGTCCTTGTTCCGTTACAACATCCACTTATTCTTCCTGTACATCACTCTCTCACATTCTCTCAGTGGTGGTCATGTTAGCATACAAATTCGTCATTACATATTCACCTTCATACATACAGCTTTCACTACTGACTGAAATTAGCATCAATGGTCAAGCTGCTGTGACGCCAGGCAGTGGGGATTAATCTTATGTAGAGATGAACGGCGTCTCATTCAACCTAACACTAAAACACATCGCTAAATTTACGAACAGCTTTTATGGTGTAACATACATTAGCTTAGGGACAGTTCTTGATAGCGTAGTTCTATAACAGATAAGTTTGTTAACAAGTGAGGGATGTAGGTGTTGTCTAATGTGTGTTTATAGTCACCTGGCGCTACTAAATCCCTTTCAGTTGGATCAGATTCTCACCGTTGGAGAAGTCAATACTATGTTACATTGGGTTTCGAGGTTTATACAATGCTACAGTGATAAGAGAGTTTCAGATAACCAATAAATATGTATTTTCCATTGTAACTTGTCGTAGTGAATGATTGAAGAATACGTAGAATTTTAGGGGTCTGTTTTAAGGGATCCGTTTAAAGAGGTCCGTTTTAAGGGGTCTGTTTTAAGAGGTCTGTTTTAGAATCTATTAAAGGTGTCATCAATTCCGTCTTGTCATACATAACTTAATAAAATCAAATAAAGACGATGAATTAGTGAATAAGTCAGATGAAGACGATGAATTGATGACTAAAGCACTTGATGACGATGACCAACGTGAATGTTGAGAATGTAGACAACACAAATTAGCATACGCACCCCTCTCCCCCTCCCCTCCCACACCCCTCTCCCCTTCCCCTTCCCTCACCCCTCTCCCCCCACTCCTACCCCCTTCCTTGTCCCCCTCACCCCTCTCCCTTCTCTCCCACCCTCTCACTTGTCCCCCTCACCCCTCTCTCCCTCCTCTCAATGACCTTATTACATAATGACCGAAATTCATGCATACGAATGAGGTAATGCAGAGTATTAAAGGCATGTAAGGAAGAGCTTAGTATGCCCTTAGCAAATTTGTTTAACATGTCATTAAAAGCGGGTGTAGTGCCATAATCCTGGAGGACAGCGAATATGATACCGATTTTCAAGAAGGGAGACAGATCACTATCCTCTAACTAGTTCAATCCGTTTAACATCAATTGTAGGCAAATTGCTGGTAACAATAATTTCAAATTCTATTCGAAATCACCTGAAGAAGCACAAGTTGATCAATGATTCCCAACAAGTGGGCGTTCATGTTTGACTAATCTATTAATATCATTTCAGCTGTTTTCGAATCAGTGGACGACGGGCAAGATTATGATGTGGTATATCTTGACTTTAGCAAAGCCTTCGACAGAGTCCCCCACGAGAGACTAATGCGAAAAGTGGAGGCTCATGGCAGTGGAGGAGATATTCTAAAATGGATTAGGGTGTGGTTACAGAACAGGAAGCAGTGATTAAGCATTAACGGCACTAAATCCGATTGGAGTAAAGTCACTAGTGGAGTACCCCAAGGCTCAGTACTTGGCCCATTATTATTTATTATATACATAAACGACATAGATATCGGCATAGACAGCAACATAAGAAATTTGCTGATGACACTAAAATAGGACGTGTTATTAAATCTGACGAGGACTCGGCAAAACTACAGGAAGATCTAAAAAAATATTTCGAATGGTTTGAAAAATGGCGAATGAAATGTAAAGTACTTACTCTAGGAGATGTAAACAGAGAAACCAGTCATCAAATGAACAACGATGTTATAGAGAAATCCGACTGTGAGAAAGATTTAGGAGTAATGATAAGTAGGAACCTTAAGCCAAGTAAACAATGTGTATTTGCTCGTAACAGGGCTAATAAAGTACTTGGGTTCATACACAGGAGTGTTAGTTACAAGACTAGCGAGGTCATCCTAAAACTATATCTTGCGCTTGTGAGACCTCACTTGGATTAAGCAGTTCAGTTCTGGTCACCGTACTACAGAATGGATAAAGAATCCTTAGAAAGAATTCTGAGGAGAATGACAAGACTAATCCCGGGCATTAGGAACCTTGAGTACAGAGACAGGTTAAAGCATCTTAATTTGCACTCCCTCGAGAGACGTAGAGTGAGGGGCGATATGATCGAGGTGTATAAATGGAAGTCAGGGCTAAACAAAGGTGATATAACAAAGGTACTCAAATTATCCAACCAGGAGCGAACTCTTTATAATTGTTTTATATGAGACAAATTTAGATTTAGGCGTGAGATAGGTAAACATTGGCCTGGAAATAGAGTAGTGGATGAGTGGAACAAGTTACCAAATATCATCATTAACTCGAATACACTGGATAGCTTCAAACATAGGTTGGATGGATATATGAGCGATAGGGGTTTGGTGTAAACAGGACTGCCTAGTATTGGCCAATATGCCCGCTGTAGTTTCCTCCATTCTTATGCTCTAATTGGCTAATTGTATAATCAAGCTAGAAACCTGTTATCATTTATAAATATGATATATTAACTCTCTTTGTTATATTTGTTATATTTAGAGTCAAATTTACATAATATAAACTAGATATTTTATCCAGAATTATTAAGCATTGGTAATATAAATTACTATTTTTAATTTAATGAGCTAATTTACATAAGTTATCAGGAGTCTCCAGTGACGTAATATATAATGATAAATTGATAGGTTTTAATTTGGGGTAATTTGACCTTCAACAGCTTAGTCGTGTGATTCAGGCGTAACTACATTGACTATTCTGTATTCTGATTGGTTGATACTTATTTTTTTTTTGCATTCTCATTGGTTAAAAAAATTCTACGTGATTGTTGGTAAACACTTTATGTATTCTGATTGGTTGAAATTTTTTTTATATTTTGATCGATTGGTTAATGCGTTAATGACCTGATTTTCATAAGGATATCTCCTGTATATCGTTGTTATGAGGTCCCTGTGTTCTGATTGGTCGATAGTGTTGTTCATGTTACATTCAATTAAATCTGGTCTAATTATTGATCAAATCTCATACATACATACATACATACATACATACATACATACATACATACATACGTACATACATACATACATGCATACATCCATCTTAACTAATGGTCTTACTATGGTGGTCCTCCAACTGCTCAACACGGGACCATGGAGGACCACTTGACCCTAAATTCAACCATAATACAAAGCCTTTATACCTCTTCCTCACCTCCTGGTCACCTCTCCCTCACTTCTTCCTCACCCTTCCACCTCTCCCCCCTTCTCCTCACCCCCCCCTTCCCCTCAACTCCCCCACCCTTCCTTCTTACGTGTGGTGCTGACGTCATCTACAGGTGTTTTCATGAATCATCCGCGGGGGAACTGGAGGCAGGTTCACAGCTGTCGTTACCACTGACTCCACTTCCCCCGAGGTAAAGAAACACGTGATAATTAGTTTACGAATTCTCAGGTCACGTGAGATAACGGGGGGGTTAAGGATGTTAGCATTAGAGTGGTTAATCTTCAGGTGATTCTAAGACACTGGCTGTTACGTGATTGGCTGAGTCTTAACTCTCGTCTTGATATATAGTGTGTGTGTGTGTGTGTGTGTGATTAGCGGTCTGCAAGCACTACCTCGATCTGACACCAACTGCGCCACCTCTTTATCTCTCCCTGTTTATCACTCTGTTTAGTACACACACACACACACACACACACACACACACACACACACACACACACACACACACACACACACACACACACAAACAAACAAACACTCACACCATTATGCATTCAATAAGTGGACCAAACAAAAAACAAACATTAAATGGAAACTTTAGCATCACAAACACAGTAAATCCTTCACGACACACCACAGAATATTCAAGGTATATTTACTTAACATTATACATACATATAAACACACACTGAGACACGGGGAAGTATTAATACCCCCAAAAAAAAAAATATCCACTTATGTTAGAACAGATATTTAATTCCTTTTATTATTGGATGTTACTTTTAATATTTACTTAAAGTCGTATAATTCTCTCACCTCCTTCCTTCCTTCCCCTCCTCCCCCACCTCCCTCCTCCTTCCTCCCCACCTACCCTCCTCCCCCCACCTACCCTCCTTCCCCCCCAGCCGGAAGTGACGACAGTGTTGTAGTTCCAGTGTGAACCTGACGGATGAACCTGACGGATGAACCTGATGGATGAACGTGATGGATGAACCTGACGAGTGAACTTAACGGGTGGAACTGACTGATGAACCTGACGGGTGAACTTTACGGGTGAACCTGATGGATGAACCTGACGGGTGAACCTGACGGGTGAACTTAACGGGTGAAACTGACTGATGAACCTGACTGGTGAATCTGGCCGGCCGGAACTACACACATCCGGCCGGGGTGATATTCAGGGCGACACCCTCCCTTCAGCTGGATGACCCTGAATCACCCCTTGTATCTTTTCCAGACTGTCCCCACGTGACCCTGACCCGTCGAAGGGCTTAAATGGATAAGAACTAACGAGAGACCTGAAGATTAATCACCCCTGCTTGATACACTTGATTGACACCCTTACCTAGACGAATTAGGTTAGGTTAGGTTAGGTTTGGTTTGGTTAGGTTAGGTTAGGTAGAATCTTTGCTACGATAACTTTGGCGATTCCTACGACATTTACAATACGGATAGATTAAATATATATCAAGTCTAAATATACCTCCATTTATATTCTATTTTAAGGATATTATTTAAACATTACCAATTTATTTAATTTTGTTAATAATTATCTCAACAAACATTGATAATATTGTTTTTCTTCAACACGTTTAAGAGGAAGTAAGATAATGATAAGTGTGTGTGTGTGTGTGTGTGTGTGTGTGTGTGTGTGTGTGTATGTGTGTGTGTGTGTGTGTGTGTGTGTGTCTACGTGAGTATAGGTGTAAACATTCCCAGGCAGACAAACATACCGACAGACACGGCCTTTTCATACACCTTTAATAATAGAACAGCAATACTATCTCGTCCACAAAGTCTTTAATGTATTAATATGTAAATGAGTTGGCTGGTATGTAAATGAGGGTAATTGTTTGTCAAATGAGGGAGAACTTTGTGTTTTGATTCCCCTTTCTGTCTGTCTGTCTGTCTCTCTGTCTGTCTGTCTGTCTCTCTCTCTCTCTCTCTCTCTCTCTCTCCTCCACCTGCCCTCCAACACCTCAATTTACTCACACGGGCACACCTGTACGGAACACCTGTCTCAACCTCAACATGTAATTAGTGTTCACCTTAGTCTCACACACACACACTAGTCTAGGAAAAGAACCAAATGTACTGGTCAGGGAGGTAGGGGAGGGTGGGGGGGGGACTAGACTAAGCCAGTCACCCAGCCAGCCAGGTCCTGTGTCCACCACCAGCATTACAATTAACTATAGTGAGAAGCCAAACGTGTTTCTATTGTTGATTACTCTCTCTCAGTGGATTTTGCCGATGCTATCACCTGAAGATTATCCTTCCAATTTATTTTACTTAAAGCATAACCACGATAAGGCTTAATAACATACTAGTAACACGCTAGTAACATAGTAAAGTCCTAGTAACATTCTAGTAACGTTAGGGAGGTACTAGCCAGTTAAACTACCAATCAGACCTCACTATTGGCAAGCTATTAAGTTCATTTCCTCACTAGTCCTCTCTGCTACAGGATTAGTTAACGCTCTTTACTTGTACCTGTTGAGATATTAATTAATTTGTTTTAATATTTTACACCTGTGTTAATATTATATAATTTGAGAACTAACTTGAATTAATTTTTAGGTTAGGTTAATTTATTCGGGTGGTTTAAGAAATATATGTGGTTGTAAATGTAAAGAAATATTAAAATTAACTTTGATTAATTGGTATTTAAGGTAATTATATGTGTAAATTAAAGTAATTTTTGTTATAATATTGAGAAAAATAACTTTGGATGTCAAGATGTTTACTTAATTACTTGTTTGTCTCTAAATATTAAGTAAAATAACAATTATCTAGAAGTAATTTGTTATTTAAATCACTTGATGGTGTGAGGTAATTTTTTGTTATTTGTTACCGATATAAAAATGAATTAACCTTTGACAACACGATTTATTAACTTATTCACAAAATAAAAACGTTAACTTTATCAAATCATTAACCGTAAAAATAATACTTTCATAATCTTTCAAAAATATATAAACTTTAATAATTTTCTTGACTGTATATCGAGAAGCTGACATGGTACTTTATTTAATGGCTAAATAACTTAATACGTGTCACTGAGTATGATAGTGTATGAATCAATAAGGTACACAAAGCAATTTCTTCCCCAGGTGTTAAAATCAATTAAATACGCCAGGTGTTTTCATAAGATACGCCAATCAATACAGGGAAGAATAATAACTCTATTAACTTAGGTATGATTGCAAGTATGAAATATGTGTGTGTGTGTGCGTGTGTGTGTGTGTGTGTATGTGTGTGTGTGTGTGTGTGTGTGTGTGTGTGTGTGTGTACTCGTATCACTATTATTATTTATACTCTTCTGGGAATGGCATCACCACAAGTGCAATGTATACACCTGAAGTGGGGGTGGGGGGTGGGGGTGGGTGGGGGTGGGGGTGGGGGGGTGTACCTACTCTTCCTTCACCCCTCTCCACCACCACCACCACCACCACTACCATAACCACCACCACCACCACCATCCCATAGGCCTAACTTAAACGTGTCAATAGGCCTATAAAACACACACTTAGCATAATGTGATGACATGTAATGTGGGTTATTACATATTAGAAACTTGTACTGAACAAACTAAATTGTTGATAGATTAAACGTATATATTTCTATTAACTATCTATCTATCTATCTATCTATCTATCTATCTATCTATAAGTCTATCTATCTATCTATCTATCCCCACTGCTCTCTGTCTGTCTGTCTGTCTCAATCACTAGTATCTCATTATCAAAACAAACCAGACAGACAGAGAGACAGATATTTGTTCAGTAAAATCGACAAACAAATTTACATTGGCTCAGTATTGAATTAAAGACAAGAATTAACTTTGTCTGTGTATAAGTAAAGACATACCTGGTCTCTTACTCCTTAATTAAGGTTTGCTCAGGTGTCTTGGTAATTAAAAGTGTTTCCCAGGTAAGTTTATTCTAGATGTTTTAAGAAAGAATAAAGTTACATTCTTTCTCATTAACGAAAGATACTGGGAATAGTCTCTCTCTCTCTCTCTCTCTCTCTCTCTCTCTCTCTCTCTCTCTCTCTCTCTCTAATAATAAGGTACCATATTGCACCATACTGGAACTCACTGCATCATACAGTACTATACTACATCATACTGCATCAAACTGCACCATATTGCCTCATACTTTACCATACTACATCATACTGCACCATTCTATATCATACAGCATCATATTCCATCAAACAGCATCATACTGCACCATATTGCATCATACTGCACCATACTGCATAATACTGCATAATACTGCATCATACTGCATAATACTGCATCATACTGCATAATACTGCACCATACTGCATAATACTGCACCATATTGCATCATATTTCATCAAACAGCATCATACTGCACCATATTGCATCATACTGCACCATACTGCATAATACTGCATCATACTGCATCATACTGCACCATACTGCGTTATACTGTACCATACTGCATAATACTGCACCATACTGCATAATACTGCACCATACTGTATAATACTGCACCATACTCCATCAAACACACTCAAACAGCATCATACTCCATCACACTTCATCATACTCTCACACAAAAGCTGAAATTAACTTGTTGAGTTAATGGAAAAAAACTCGAAACGAAAATTGAACGAATTACGAAACTGACAGAGTGACAAACGGACAAACATCACTACTATTACTCCCTCCAAACAGAATCATTACGTGAAGGGAATAATACAGGTGAGTACAAGGGGCAATTTGGTAGTTAATGAAGGAAGTGATGGAAGACTTAGTGAGTATGGGGACTAATTGAAGTTCATTGGTAATTAAAACAGGTGGACAAGTCAGCTGGGTTATAAGTGTCATGTTACCTGTGTGTGTGTGTGGGAGTGTAGGGGGTGGTGTGTGTGGGGTGGGGGGGTGTGGGGGGGGTGGGGGGAGGTATGATGCACTATGTGTCTATGCGTATGTATCTGTGTACGTGTGTGTGTATCTGTGTACGTGTATGTGTGTGTATGTAAGTCTTTTTCACTTCAATATAAATTACAAGTACGTTTTCAGGTCAACGAGTCACCCCATCACACGTGTCAATTGGACATAAACTCTTTCCTCTTCTCTAATAAAACGATTTATTTTTTTACGTAATGATCAATGAAAGTATGATTCTATGAGTGTATGTGTGTATGAGTGTATGAATGTATGAGTATATGAGTGTATATGATTATGAGTGTGTGTATGAGTGTATGAGTGTATGTTTGTATGAGTGTATGAGTGTATGCGTGTATGAATGTATGTGTGTATGAGTGTATGTTTGTATGAGTGTATGTGTGTATGAATGTATGAGTGGATGAGTTTATGATTGTATGAATGTATGGGTGCATGAGAGTATGAGTGTATGTGTATATGAGTGTATGAGTGTATGCGTGTATGAATGTATGAGTGTATGAGTTACTGAACTGTATAAGGATCTTTAACTCTTAAGGTTATATCGCCCCTCAGTATAGCCTAACACCACCACCTTATACTCGTATATACGTGGGGGTTCCAAGACCACATACCTCTTCCTATGACCCTGATACCACCAGTCACCTAATTTGCATACAGTATTCCTTTATAAGATCTATTGACTGTACTAAGACACTTTTGAACTTCCTTGTAAGGATTTGTAGCATAAACACACTTCTGTATAAAAGATAAGAACATTCGTCTATGTACTTATAAAATGAATAAGATTACGTTCCTTAACCTGTGTGTGTGTGATGGTTTTTGTTATTCTCACCAGATTAAGGTAGTATATTCAGTGTTGCTTACTTAGTGTTGCTTACTTACAGTGTTGCTTACTTACAGTGTTGCTTACTTACAGTGTTGCTTGCTTACTTACAAGTGAGGAAATATTATGTTTATCATTATCGTTTGCTGCGTCAACTTTTTTTTTATATATCAATCTGTTTCCATAATAATTTTATACGATTTTTATTTTATTTTTTTTATAATTTATGCAATTTTAACCTCTATGAGATTTTCTATGAGGAATTAACATTATTTGGTGTATTTTTCACATGTATCTTCAAAGGTTTATTAATTATCAATAAATTCTACACTTTTGCTTTCACTAGTTAGGGTAAATTATCTTGTCACAAATATATATTAATCCTTTAACGGGGAATATAACCCATATTAACAAACCTAAACCATTCCAGTATTACTTTCTGTATTTCTTTAACATAAACTTTGGGCTTGTCAACACATATATCACCAAAAATTCCAAGTAAGCGCATGTAAAAAAAACACACTCTTATTTACACCCATTTACAAGTGTAACAGCGACATTTACACCAGAGAGTATAGCAATCCAGGTCTAGAACGAGAGGCGTCGTTCACCACACTAGCGCCACCCCAGTCTGACCGACATACACTCACTCACACACACACACTTACTACATTACGTGGCTGAGATACTAATTTAACTATACTAACACAACTTAACATCTTAATCATCTACAAATTATACATAATACTATAACTTTATTCATTCTTGACTATGTATGATATTATGTTGAGTAAAAAACATAAGAGAAATGAATGTCGAAATGTGTACACGTGATCAGGGAGTATTGAGCAAAAGCCCTGACTCGTGTGTCGTAGAAGAGGAAGGAAAGGCGAACGAAACACTGTGAAAAAAATTGCCTGAGGTGATTATATACACGTGGGGAGGGGGAGTGGGGAGAGAGGGGAGGAGGAGGAGGGTAGATTAGAAGGGGAAGAGGACCTGGGGGAGTGGAGGGGTGTGTGTGTGTGTGTGAGATGGGCAAGGTTTACAGTCACTTTCCTGGTGTCACATCCCTACGCCACAGTACCGTTTTTAATTACAGATGTTGGTGTTTTTGTTTATAGGTGTTCTTTTTAATTACAGGTGTTTGTGTTTTTGTTTACAGGTGTTCTTTTTAATTACAGGTGATTGTGTTTTTGTTTATAGGTGTTCTTTTTAATTGCAATTGTTGATGTGTTAAATTGCAGGTGTTGTTAGTTTTAATTGCAGGTGTTGGCATTTTTAATTACAGGTGTTAGGTTTTTATTACAGGTGATGGTGTTTTTAATTACAGCCACACCTCCACCATCCAT
The DNA here is from genome assembly GCF_018991925.1 of Homarus americanus. NCBI lineage: Eukaryota > Metazoa > Arthropoda > Malacostraca > Decapoda > Nephropidae > Homarus > Homarus americanus. The sequence goes on from NW_024719502.1 coordinate 110,684, forward strand.
CCCGGTTAACTGTACTACTCCCACTTAAGTTACCCACTTTCAGTACCTTGGCCCCCCACCTGTCCACCACCACGGACATCAATGAAGAGATTCAACATCGGATCAGGTGTGCCTCTCAAGCCCCATGATAATGATTAAAGTTGCTTCCTGTATGAACTATGGATTAGATATATGTAGTTTATTTAATCATTTAGCCCACATGGACCTCGTTATAATGTGTCGTCACCTGTAGAAGAAACCCCTTTATACGGGCACCTAGTATAACATACAAACCGCAGACATAAGTGGGAGGTAAACTTGTCTATTTCCTGTCTTTTGTGTCTTTTAGCCAACTGTCTACTGGGGTCAGAGGTCACACCTGGAAGAGGAATAAAATGAAGGTGAGGTGAGGTGAGGTGAGGTGAGGTGAGGTGAGGTGAGGTGAGGCGAAGACAACCTATCATTGTTAACAGTTTGGTGACTTCTGGGATGGTTAGGATGAGGGGAGAGGTCAGGGTGAAGGAAGAGGGTGAGGGATAAGGGGAGGGGAGGGATGTGGGTGAGAGATGATGGGAGGATGAGGGATAAAAGTGAGGGATGAAGGGAAGGGAGGGAGGTTGAAGGTGAGGCAAGGGATTGGTAGTTGAGAAACGGCAGGGGTTGTGGGGAGGAGGGGAGGATAGTATGGTCATGGCAGGGGGAGGGGAGGAAGGTGTTATCATTGAGTCATGGTAGGAGAGGGGAGGGAGGGAGGAGGGATAGGATGTTGTTGTTGTGTCATGGAAGGGATGAGGGGAGGGAGGAGGAGGGAGGGGGAGGAGGAGGGGAGGGGAGGGGAGGGTAGAACACCGACTCTAGTTTATACAAATGCAAATCAACTAACGTCAGACCAGTACCAGCGTCCCATTGTACCAGAGTAGATTATACCAATGTGATAATTAATGTACAGCTGATGGTTACCAATGACCTGTTAACCACATTAGGGTCGCGTGCCCCAAATACCACCGGGCAAAGGTCAATTGCTAATATAAACAAGGTCAAAAAAGGTCAAAAGAGGTCATCATAGGTCAGTTTGTCTAATCCATGTTATAATTTAGCCGACCAATCACAACATAGATATGAGAGCTGGTTGGCTGATTCATCTCTCGTAAAAAAAAAATTAAATAGATAAATAAAAAATCAGAGCAAAATAAAGATCCACTATAACTTGAATCAAATGAGTGACTTTTGTTATGCTTCGCCACAAATATTGAAAGGTTATACTCAATAGCCTTATCTGTCTGTATGTCATTTCACACTAATCACACCTGTAAACTATCTCCACCAGGTAATCAATTACGGGAGGATTGGATACTTTTCATTTCCAATCAAAAATCTTCAATCTGTCAACCTGGAAGTAATCTGAGAAAGTTTAAGAACTTCTACTTTCCAATTATCTAATGTCAATATTAAAACACACACACACACACACACACACACACACACAGTCAAGGAAGCCTCGTACCGTCTCTACATGCTACGAAGACTTAGGTCACTTGGGACACCCACGCCAGAGCTGAGGACCATCTACAACGCTTTTATTCTCCCCAAACTTACATATGCGTCACCAGCCTGGTCGTCTTCTCTCAACTCCACCCAACAACGTCAGCTAGAGAAGGTACAGAAAAGGGCCTGCAGAATCATGCTCGGCGCAGAATACTCCGGCTACACCAACGCTCTCTCCACCCTGGAAATGCCATCCCTCAGTGACCTCCACCACCAAGCACTGGAAAGGTTTGGCCGTGGACTACTGCACCACCCTCGTCATCGCCACCTCCTGCCACCTGCAGCCCCCCACCCAACTCGCGCAGTCCGCCACTACAACAAAATTCAGCCCATAAGAGCCCGCACCGATAGATATAAGAACAGCACCATCCCATCTATTGTTAAAATAATAAACAACTCCTGATTTATGTACTGTACAGCCCTGTAAATGTATTCAATGCATATTATATCATTATGTCTAAATCAAATGTAAGTCTGTATATTTTCAGCCACCGGCTACAACTCTATTAATAAACCGTTTATTATTATTATTATTATTATTATCACACACACACACACACACACACACACACACATTAACTGAAATTATCTCTCGCTATGTAAATTAAACAAAACAAATCAATTCATACACTCAGTAACGGGAAATAATAACACTATCTTGTACACCATTAAGTTGTTTTTGTTGCTCCATCATAAACATAATTCATTTAATGGCAAAATTTCGGGTCACATTAATGAATTTCACAATGAACACTGTGTCTCCTGTTGTCTCAGTTGGGTTGTCAAAATCATTCGTCAGTTGAGTCATATTGTTCAATACCAAGTTGTGATTACCCTAAACCCTCTCAATAACGGACTTCTCAATTGAGGATATTCTCAATAACAGAATCCTCCCAATAACGGACAGGGTTTACAAGAATTAATCCGGTATTGAGAGAGTTTACTGCACACTCGAGAGGCAACACTTCCCTTAACGGTAATGAGAAACACAAGATGGCGGTCACGAGAAACACACAAGATGGGGGTCACGAAAAAGAAAGAAAGAAAGAAAGAAAGAAGGAAGGAAAGAAAGAAAGAAAGAAAGAAAGAAAGAAAGAACTACAATTCTTCAACCTAACCTACCCTAACCTAACCTACCCTAACCTAACCTAACCTAACCTAACCTACCCTAACCTAACCTGACTGTGTTGCTTTACTTTATGTTCAATCTCCAAAATATATCATCGTATTATACCTTTACAAACACACAGTGAGACCGTAGCCAGTTCTCTTTCTAGTAGGTGGCGTTGAGTGTGACACGAAATGACTGGACTTCTTGAATTCAGGTGTGTGATGTTTAGGTGAAATTGTTCAACTTTTGTGTTCTGTTATATTTGTGTTGTGTTTTGTGTTGTGTTTTGTGTTTGTTTTCTGTAGAGACAAGGAGAGTAACGAGACTTCAGAGAAATAGTCAAATGATGGACGGTTTTGACGTGAGTGAAATTGATACTTTTAGTGTATTTGTTTTCACTCGGGGGTACGATCGGTGGTACGGTCGGTGGTACGGTCAGGGGTACGGTCGAGGATACGGCTGCTGAGTGGATACAACACTCGTCTTGTGTCCTATAAGTAGTTGGTTCACGTCTAATTTACCCAGCTGAGAAAGGGTTCTTAACTTTACAGATTAAGAAATGAAAGCAATCAGGTGCAGTGTCGGCCATATTGTGTACTAAAACCAAAACATTGACTGCATTATGCTGTATCCACACTGCCCCGAACGCAACTGTGCCTGTACCTGTAATTATACTGTTATTTCTGTATTTACAAGTCCAATAATTCTGTAATAGTATATATATAACTTGTACCAGGACAGTCTTTCATGAATTATCTGATGGAACGTTTTCTTGCAGCCGAGAAACCATCCGACTCTCCCTTTAATGGTCGAGTAATTGGTGAGTGACAACTGGGAGAAAAGGGGTGAGGGGGTGAGGGGTGAGGAGGATGGGAATTAGGAGAGGGAGAGAAATGAGGGATCAGGGGAAGGTGGGAGTGAGGGCAGGAAGAGGATTTAGGAGAGAGAGAGAGAGAGGGGGGGGGGGATCAGCTATAAACCAGAGTCTATCTTTAAAATTGGGTAATAAATGACCCCGTGACCTTTGACCTTAAATAATATAACAACTAGATCAGTATTTATTTATGTTTTATACCTTGTGGAAGAGATAACTGGTGATTTTAATCCGTATTTTACAAAATGAAAAATATGAATACAATGAATAATGACGCCATCGTTTGTTCAAAGTAAGAGCATTATCCTAACCACTTTTTATCACTATTTATCCCTATTCTATTTCTATTCTATCTATCTTTCGTCTTGTCTTTATTCTCCGCATGGTAACTGTATATATTCACCCACTTGAAGACACCCACACACACACCCACACACACACACCCACACTCTCTCTCTCTCTCTCTCTCTCTCTCTCTCTCTGGTACGTGCCTATAGATATCCTTCTGGGATAAGAGCGACCACAGTAGTACCAGAATAGCTGAGGAGGTTGAAAGACATGGGCTACAGGGCTGGGGGAAGACATGGGGAAGACATGGGCTGAAGTGGGAAGACATGGGCTAGGGGGAAGACAGAAGACCTGGGGGAAGACATGGAAGACATGGCTGAAGGGAAGACACATGGGCTGGGGGGAAGACATGGGCTGAAGGAAGACATGGGCTGGAAGGGGAAGGGAAGACATGGGCTGGGAAGACAATGAAGGAAGACTGGGAAGACAGGGAAGACATGGGCTGAAGGAAGACATGGGCTGAAGGGAAGACATGGGCTGGGGGAAGACATGGGCTGGGGGAAGACACAGAAAGGGCTGAAGGGAAGACATGGGCTGGGGGGAAGACATGGGCTGAGGGAAGACATGGGCTGGGGGGAAGAAGGGCGGCTGAAGGGGAAGACATGAAGGAAGACATGGGCTGAAGACATGGGCTGGGGAAGACATGGGCTGAAGGAAGACATGGGCTGGGGGAAGACATGGGCTGAAGGGAAGACATGGGAGACATGGGCTGGGGGAAGATGGGCTGAAGGGAAGACATGGCTGGGGGGAAGACATGGGCTGAAGGAAGACATGGGCTGAAGGAAGACATGGGCTGAAGGAAGACATGGGCTGGGGAAGGGGGAAGACATGGGCTGAAGGGAGACATGGGCTGGGGGAAGACAGGGCTGAAGGGAAGGGCTGAAGGGAAGACATGGGCTGGGGGGAAGACATATGGGCTGAAGGGAAGACATGGGCTGGGGGGGAAGACATGGGCTGGAGGGAAGACATGGGCTGAAGGAAGACAGGGAAGACATGGGCTGAAGGGAAGACATGGGCTGGGGGGGGAAGACATGGGCTGAAGGGAAGACATGGGCTGAAGGGAAGACATGGGCTGGGGAAGACATGGGCTGGGGGAACATGGGGGGGGAAGACATGGGCTGAAGGGAAGACATGGGCTGAAGGGGAGACAGGGAAGACATGGGGGGGGAAGACATGGGCTGGGGAAGACATGGGCTAAGGGAAGACATGGGCTGAAGAGGAGACGCTGGGGGGAAGACATGGGTTGAAGGGAAGAAAATAAGTATATAGCAAATAAAAACAACAAAACCAAGCACACACACACACACACACACACACACACACACACACACACACACACACACACACCACAAGCAGGGACATTGAAATCCCTCAAACTAAGAGACATATAAAATATATATATATACATAAGCCAAAAGACCTAAATTATATACTATTTTTTTCCATGACATAAAAGCCCCTTTAACATGATACCACGGAATTATTCTTCAAAAAAATATTGTGTGGAACTGTGCTGGATAGTTTGTTGTTGGTGACTTTGTTTTTTTACACTGTTTGTACACTTCACTTTTAAAATATCTTTGTAAACTCAACTAATTTTAAGTTATGTGTTTTAATATTCCTTTTTCTTTGGATTTTATGTAACTATGTGCAGTAAATTATGAAAGTCTGTTCGTCTCTCCTGAATCTCGAACCCATGAGTGATTCAGACTTGTGAATCCGAAGCATTTATGGACTTATTAATGTATCAGTATACTGCTTCGGGTTCACGAGTTTGAATAACAGGTGTGAGAGACAATAACAGGTGTAATAAAAAAGGCAGTAACAGGTGTGAAAGAGACAATAACAGGTGTAAAAGAGGCAGTAACAGGTGTAATAAAAGAGACAATAACAGGTGTGAAAGAGACAATAACAGGTGTAATAAAAAGGCAGTAACAGGTGTGAGAGACAATAACAGGTGTGAAAGAGACAATAACAGGTGTGAGAGAGACAATAACAGGTGTGAAAGAGACAATAACAGGTGTGAAAGGGACAATAACAGGTGTAATAAAAAAGGCAGTAACAGGTGTGAAAGAGAAGACAATAACAGGTGTGGGAAAAGGGACAATAACAGGTGTAATAAAAGGCAGTAACAGGTGAAAGAGACAAATAACAGGTGTAATAAAAAAAGTAACAGGTGAAAGAGACAATAACAGGTGTAAAAGAGGCAGTAACAGGTGTAATAAAGAGACAATAACAGGTGAAAGAGACAATAACAGGTGTACAAAAAGGCAGTAAATAGTGGAAAGAGAGGTGAAAAGAGACACAACAGGTGTGAGAGAGACAACAATAGTGAAAGAGACACAACAGGTGCGAAAGGGACAATAACAGTAATAAAAGGCAGTAACAGGTGAAAGAGACAATAACAGGTGTGAAAGGGACAATAACAGGTGTAATAAAAAAGGCAGTAACAGGTGTGAAAGAGACAATAACAGGTGTAATAAAAAAAGGCAGTAACAGGTGGGAAAGGAGACAATAACAGGTGTAATAAAAGGGCAGCAATAGTGTGCGAGAGATAATAACAGGTGAAAGAGACAATAACAGGTGTGAAATAAAAAGGGCAGTAACAGGTGTGAAAGAGATAATAACAACAGGTGAAAGAGACAATAACAGGTGTGAAAGAGACAATAACAGGTGTAAAAAAGAGTGGGCAGTAACAGGTGTAATAAAAAGAGACAACACAGGTGGAAAGAGATAATAACAGGTGTAATAAAAGGCAGTAACAGGTGAGAGACAATAATGAGGTGTGAAAGAGACAATAACAGGTGAAAGAGACAAATACCAGTAATAAAAAAGGCAGTAACAGGTGTAATAAAAGAGACAATAATAAAAAAGAGACAATAACAGGTAATAAAAGGCAGTAACAGGTGTGGAGAGACAATAACAGTGTGGAAAGAGACAATAACATGTGTGAAAGGGACAATAACAGGTGTATGTAAAAAAGGCAGTAATAGGAAAGAGAGGTGTGAAAGAGACAATAACAGGTGTGAGAGACAATAACAAAAAGAAGAGACAATAACAGGTGAAAGGGACAATAACAGGTGTAATAAAAAAAGGCAGTAACAGGTGCGAAAGAGACAATAACAGGTGCAAAAGGGACAATAATGAAAAATAAAAGGCAGTAACAGGTGAAAGAGACAATAGCAGGTGTACAAAAAAAGGCAGTAACAGGTGAAAGAGGACACAACAGGTGTAAAAGAGGCAGTAATGTAATAAAAGAGACAATAACAGGTGTGTTATACGGCCAACAGGTGTAATAAAAGCAGTAACAGGTGAAAGAGGAGGTGAAAGAGACAATAACAGGTGTGAGAGAGACAATAACAGGTGTGAAAGAGACAATAACAGGTGTGAAAGGGACAATAACAGGTGTAATAAAAAAGGCAGTAACAGGTGTGAAAGAGACAATAACAGGTGTGAAAGGGACAATAACAGGTGTAATAAAAAGGCAGTAACAGGTGTGAAAGAGACAATAACAGGTGTAATAAAAAAGGCAGTAACAGGTGTGAAAGAGACAATAACAGGTGGCTAAAAGGGCAGTAACAGGTGTGAAAGAGATAATAACAGGTGTGAAAGAGACAATAACAGGTGTAATAAAAAGGGCAGTAACAGGTGTGAAAGAGATAACAACAGGTGTGAAAAGAGACAATAACAGGTGTGAAAGAGACACAACAGGTGTAAAAGAGGCAGTAACAGGTGTAATAAAAGAGACAATAACAGGTGTGAAAGAGACAACAGGTAACAGGTGTGAAAGAGACAATAACAGGTGTGAAAGAGACAATAACAGGTGTAATAAAGAAGGCAGTAACAGGTGTAATAAAAGAGACAATAACAGGTGTGAAAGAGACAATAACAGGTGTAATAAAAAGGCAGTAACAGGTGTGAGAGACAATAACAGGTGTGAAAGAGACAATAACATGTGTGAAAGGGACAATAACAGGTGTAATAAAAAAGGCAGTAACAGGTGTGAAAGAGAGGTGTGAAAGAGACAATAACAGGTGTGAGAGAGACAATAACAGGTGTGAAAGAGACAATAACAGGTGTAATAAAAAAGGCAGTAACAGGTGTGAAAGAGACAATAACAGGTGTAATAAAAAAGGCAGTAACAGGTGTGAAAGAGACAATAACAGGTGTAATAAAAAAGGCAATAACAGGTGTGAAAAACAGACAACAGATAAGACAGACAACAGGTAAGAAGGCTTTAGAAAGTAATATATATCCCGGCGTCCAAGACAGGTAACATATTGAAGAACGCGTGAGCCAGTCTGGGCTTAAAAAAAAACGTACGAGTATTTTGCAGCCAGTACGTGACTCTGTGTGTGTGTGTGTGGTTTAAATTGTTGTAGTTATATGTTGGGTTTTTTCATTTCCTGTTTTCTTACCAAACTACCTGTGTTTTTATCCGACTATCTGTGCCGCCACTTTCTGCTAACTAACTCTCTTCCTATTGCCTGTGTTCCTCCCCACTACCTGTTACCTAGAGACAACCAATCACCAACTGACACCTAACATGTCAACACCAGGCCTCAATTTTGTAATTAATTGGCCATAAACATCATCAGGAGAAAGAGAGAGAGAGAGAGAGAGAGAGAGAGAGAGAGAGAGAGCAACAAACCTTCCAACTTTACAACAACAGGATTAGGTTAGGTTAGGTTAGAATTAGGTTAGGTTAGGTTAGAATTAGGTTAGGTTAGGTTAGAATTAGGTTAGGTTAGGTTAGGGTGTTTAATCATCTAGTCAAGATCCCGGACCTGTCATCCCTGTGGTCGCCAGTTAGTCACTTCCCACCCGACAGTGCCTATGACGTCACGCAGGCAGACGGGAGAGCCACGCCCACCCCAGGAAGCTGATGGGCGTGGTTTCCGGTGTGGGCGGAAGTGAGACCCCAAACTGGTTAGCGGGAGGGCGTGGAGGAAGTGTGGGGGAGGGAGGGGGAGGGAAGGAGGGGTGAATGGGGGAGGGAGGAGGGAGGGTGGGAGAGGGAGGTGGAGAGGGGGAAGGATGGTGATAGGGAGGGTGGATGAGAGAGGGAAGAAGGGAGGGTGGGGAATGTGGGTGGGTAGGTGGGAGACGGAGGGTATGAAGGAAGGGAGCGTAGGGGGGAGAAAGGAGGGAGGGAGATACAGTTAGTGTGGGGAATTAATGAAGAGGGAAGAGAGAGGGAGGGGCAATAAAAGAGGTGAGTGAGAGAGGGGGAAATAAATGAGTTGAGTGAGGGAGGGAGGAAGTAGGGAGATTGAGTGAGGGAAGAATGAGGAAATGAGAAAGGGCAGGGAGAAGACGCGAGGAAGAGGAGCGAGGGTGGAAGAAGAATGAGGAAGGAAGAGGAATAAAGGAGGAAGAAGAGTGAGGGAGGAAGAAGAATGAAGGAGGAAGAAGAATGAGGGAGGAAGAAGAGTGAGGGAGGAAGAAGAATGAAGGAGGAAGAAGAATGAGGGAGGAAGAAGAATGAAGGAGGAAGAAGAATGAGGGAGGAAGAAGAATGAGGAAGGAGAGTGAGGGAGGAAGGACAGTGAGGGAGGTAAAGTTTCCTACGTTTTATTTGTTGTCTGTGTGTGTTTTAACCCCACATCCCCCCCTCCCCCCATTAAAGCTTTACCCACACTTGGAAAAACCATTGTCGGCGATAGGTATAAGTGATCATATCTCCATAAATTTCCATCTCCCACAGAAATAAAGATCATATGCGTTTCTAACAGGAAGAAATACGTATGAAAAACCTTGCTAACAATTTCCCCGTTATGGCGTAAATCGATTTTTTATGGAACAATTTTTTTTAGGAATATTTTGTGATGAAAAGTCAAATCATAACGAGTAGACTGTTTCGTTTAAGGAACAGGTAAGACCTCTCTCTTTCTTTCCCATCCCTTTCTCCTTTTCCATTTTTTTCTCCCTCCTTCATCCCCTTTCTCTCTCTTATTTTTCCCTCTTCCTTCCCCTCCCTGACCCTCCTTCCTCTCCTCTTCTCCCTGTTTTCCCACCTTCGTCCTCCTTCATTCCCTTTCTCTCCCTTATTTTTCCCTCTTCCTTCCCCTCCCTGACCCTCCTTACTCTCCTCTTCTCCCTGTTTTCCCACCTTCCTCCTCCTTCATTCCCTTTCTCTCCCTTATTTTTCCCTCTTCCTTCCCCTTCCTGACCCTCCTTCTTCTCCTCTTCTCCCTGTTTTCCGACCTTCCTCCTCCTTTTTTCTTTCTTATCCGTCCTATCCCCTCTCCTCTCTCTCTCCTTCCCATTCCTCTCTTTCCTTAATTTCCTTCCCCACCTCTCTCTTCTTCCTCCCCCTCTCCCTCCTTCCTCTCTCCCCCCTACCAGGTAAGCGTCCTTAGGGTACTCACCTGAACACAAGCAGGTGCTGGTGCCTGGGCGTCCACAGTGCCGCTGAGTAAGGTGTACCAGTTGGTTCCCTGATCTCCTCTCTGGTACACTGAAACACACGCAAGGAATAGTGTTATTTCCTTATACTTAAACTTATATCTCACTTACACTCCTCAACCTGTGTTATTTCCTTATACTTACACTGAATCACACACAAGAATCACAGTGTTACTTCCTGATAATTAGAGTGAAACACACACAAGGATCAGTGTTACTTCCTCATACTTAACACTGAAACACGCAAGAATAACAGTGTTACTTCATCATTCACCGAAACACACGAGAATAACAGTGTTACTTCATCATACACCGAAACACACGAGAATAACAGTGTTACTTCATCATACACCGAAACACACGAAAATCACAGTGTTAAATCCTGATACTTACACTGAAACACACACAAGAATGCGTATTACTTCCTTATACTCATACTTATATCTCACTTACACTCCTCAACCTGTGTTACTTCATCATACTTACACTGAAGCTGTCCTCAATTTTAACCCAAACAACAGAAGGGATTATATGCAATATTTCAGCTTCCATTTTATCAAAGTAAAGTCACTGTTCCAACTTAATAAATCCCTTTTGATCTGTTTACGTCCCTCATAGACCGTTAAGCTGCACCATAGAAAGTTTCACATTGTTTGTAGGACAGCTCTAGGCCCACAGTTTAGGCCAGGTGTGTGCTGTAGGGTGTAAGTTTAGGTAAAAATAATATGACACAGAACGCTAACACCAGAGGGCGTAGGAGGCTCCCTAAAGCAAACATTTCTACACGACAGAAAAGCATCACCCAACATCTGCAACAGAAGACGAGGTTGGAATCCATAAGGATGAATCGGTATGCTGGCAGACACGGGAGCTTTCCGTGTCATATGAGACTGAGGGGGGGCGAAGAGGAGACTCAGCTCCATTCCAGAGTGTGACAATACAGTTGAGTGGTTGGCAATATCTACCATGTTCGATAAAATTCTAGGGAGTTCACTCGCCATTATACACTCAACCACTGCAGGGATGTCATCAAGAGTTACATAACTAGCCCCCTCGGGGGCAAATCTGAATCTGATCAAGAGTTACAGTGACTCTCTGTTGATGGTCGACTGTTCCACTACATTATCCCCTTATAATGACCAGCAATGATACCTGGCTGTGTCGCTTACTACACTTAGAGGAGCAGGAGTGTTCAAAGAGGTCCTCCGAGGTCTGTTCAACACTAAGATTATCCATTACTGATAACTCTGGTTGTGATGAGTAGAGTCTTATGTTATCTCTGTCATGTTTTCTTGATCTACATCACCTTCACTCATCTCGTAACAAACCTTATCTTCACCCACCATTAATATGAAACGTGTTCCCAATACAGTGATAAGGGAAGTATTGATACAGTCGACGTCCTGAGAACAACATGACTCCGTGAGAATGTAATCTAACTAGTGGCTCCCCAGTCAGCCAGAGGGCAAGTTAAGGCCCTACGATTCTCAGCTGCTGAATACTACTAAGTCAAGCCCTCACAAATCCTCGACTACTCCTAACCAATTCAAGAATCCTTATACCTCACTGCGTCCTCACTGCTTCCCTGAGTACGTAAAAACACTCGTTTAAACACTGAAAACAAAGACTGAACTCACAGCTCCATATTGCTGTTTTTGACATTCCCGTTTTCCACGAGAACAGATCAACGGGGATTATATAATGCTGTTTTTATGCAATATGATTTATCATTATAGTTTAGTTGCTTCTTGATTATACACGTGATTCACTCAGTTTTATTTTCGTTATCCTGTGAGGTTTTCCCTACTGCCGTCCTTGACTACGTACACCACACTACAGGTCCAGTTAACCACGCCAGAGACGTCCTTGACTACGTACAGCCACACCAAGTCTCACTCGCATGTCTTCTCATTATGGTGTGTGTGTGTATATGTGTGTGTGTGTGTGTGTGTGTTTATACAATCATACAGACACTCAAACACGATCACATCACACAGATATACACAAACATAGATACATACATATCTTTAATACATATATACATAATATACATAACTGTGACGGTACAATAGGTATATAAAGTAAAATACATAAAGGTAATGTTGAATAGAAATTTCTCATTGTTGTTGTATCTATAAGAATTCAGCGGAGAAGCAATAATTCAGGGTTATATAATTTTTCTTTTGTGTGTAGAGGGGGAGGGAGGAGGGGGTATTTTATGCTAAACCTCGAGATTAAACTTGTAAAATATTTAAAACTTTGAACCTAAAAGCGTTAAAAGCATTTACTCTCTCTCTCTCTCTCTCTCCTGGCTTCCACGAAATTATCTGAAGAATATAGACCAACACACAGACACATCTACAAAAAAATTCTATCTTATTAAAATTCCAAACAGCACATTCTTTCCTGGAGGCGAAATGGAGGAGATTTAAGAAAAGTCCCCAACAGAGGCGCTTTCACTGGTGCCTGAGCTCCTGTGTCCTAGAAAAATGTCCCTGCCTGCCTGCCTGCCTGCCTGCCTGCCTCCCTGCCTCCCTCACTCACTCACTCCCTGCCTACTCCCTGCTAAACTTAAGACGTGTTTAGGATTCTTGAAAAAAAAATATTTCCCAAACATCACCGTTTCACTTTAACTCCAGATTCAATGCAAACAAATAAACCAAAGAGGAATGTGGTAACTCAGGAGGGATGTGGTAACTCAGGAGGGAATGTGGTAACTCAGGAGTGAATGTGGCAACTCAGGAAGGAATGTAGTAACTCATGAGAGAACGCAGTAACTCATGAGAGAACGCAGTAACTCATGAGTGAATCTGGTAACTCACATAGTATATAATAAAGTGACACAGCAGGAAAAATCAACAGGTACTCACAGGTAACACCACGTTCTAGGTCCTCATAATAGGAACAGCGTGCCAGGTCCCCCAGCACAGGTGAGGGGAGGCGGTCCAAAGGGGTCAACCTCCGGAGTCTAGAGGTGATGGTCGATACATCCCCCTCACTCCTCTCCTCTGGCCTGTGGATACGAAATACATGGTCAAGGAGTGGGGGGAGTGGGGGGGGGGAGAGAGGTGGGAGAGGTGGTGGAGGTGGGAGAGGGGGAGGGTGAGGGTGGGAGAGTGGGGAGTGGTGAGGTGGGGAGAGTGGGAGTGGTGGGAGAGAGAGAGTGGGGGAAATTGGAAGACAAAAGAAAATGACGGAGAAAGAGAGAGACACAGAGAGAGGTCGGGAAAGAAGGAAGAGAGAGGAGGGAAAGGAAGACAAAAGAAAGGGGAGAGAGAGAGAAAAGAGAAAGGGAGAGAGATTATGAGAAGGATATAAGGGATGAACAGAGGAGGAGGAAAAAGAAGAGGTAGAGGAGGAGGAAGAAGAAGAAGAAGAGGAAGAGGAGGAGAAACAAGAGCTAGGAAGGACGAGGAAGGGGAGACACGGTATAACAAAGGATAAGAAGCTAAAGATGAGAAGATACTGAAGAGGAAGAGAGGGAAAGGGAATAAAAGACTGGAAGAGGGACAAAGAGGATGAGAAAGAGAGGAAGAAGGAGGAAGAGAATGAGAAAGGGTAAGACTAGAAGAGGGAAGAGAGGGCTGAGAAAAATACTGACAGGAAGAGAGAGAGAGAGAGAGAGAGAGAGAGAGAGAGAGAGAGAGAGAGAGAGAGAGAGGCTTAACATATTCTAAAGTCCATAAACATCTGAGTACGATAACTGTGTACTCAAGAGGTTAAGTCATCATAATCAAGGGATAAATCACCGTACTCAAGGGGTTAAATCACCGTACTCAAGGTGTTAAGTCATCGTACTCAAGGGGTTACCAGGTGTTCTTATCCCTTATATAAGCGATAGTGGAGTCCCATATGTCTATCTGATCATTTGGAGGCAGTGCGGATATAGTACACTGTATTGTCATAGAAGTAGTCACAGATACACACACAGACAGGTGAAAATACACTCATTAACCTTCACTCCCTCTAATCATCAAGTTTGGTACCCATTCACAGCTGGGTTGAACGAAGGACACCTCGGGGATGGAACAGAGTATGAGCATTGTATCCACTTTACCACCTTACTCTTTGAGCCTAATACCACACTGTAAAAACTCCACCACATAATCAGGGAGACTTTGATGTTAAGGCTAAATAAAGAAAAAATAAATAAAGGTATAATGAGGTTGGGGTAATTTGTCGATGATGTGTGCAGGTGTGCTGTGTCAAACAGGTGTGTTGTGTCAAACAGGTGTGTTGTGTACAAGTGTGTCATATCAAGGTGACTCTTAGCTTATATTTCTATTATGAAAACTTTATCAATTTTCAGATCAAAAACGCTTCATTTTCAGAACTAGTTAATGCTGTACCAACGACCAAAATCCAGAGAGTTTGATCAGCCTCGTACGCAGCCACATATACCAGTGCTGCCATCTGTTGGTTGACTGGGGTACTATGGCACTAAATCTCCACCAATCAAGGAGTCACAAGATGGCGATGTTATTATTTATATTTACATGTCAGTCCATTATTTCTAGTTACGAATCAACATTAATGAGGTAATTTATGTTGTGTTAATATACACTGTGAATCTAACTTAACCTAACCCAACCCAACCTATCGCTATTGACTTGTTGAAGAAATCCTATTCTTGAGTACACATTGACTTTACCCAAACACACTCACCACACCATCACCACATAACACTCACCACACCACACTATCACCACATCACACTCACCACACCACACTATCACCACATCATATCACTCAGTCACCATATCATCATCACCACTCCAAGTAACTCATGTAACGCCCCCCTCTTCCCTTATCATCAATCTCCAAGGACAGGTCCCACCTCCTGCCCACTCTGAAGAGCCCACCTCCGCCCCCTCTGCCCATCAATCTCGACAGGTAAGAGCCCACCTCCCCCCCTCCTGCCCATCAACTCCAGGACAGGTAAGAGCCCACCTCCGCCCCCCTTGCCCATCAATCTCCAAGGACAGGTAAGAGCCCACCTCCCTCCCTTGCCCATCAATCTCCAGGGACAGGTGGGGCCCTTCCTTGCCCATCAATCTCCAGGACAGGTAACAGGACAGGTAAGAGGCCCACCTCCGCTCCCCTCCCCTTGCCCATCAATCTCCAAGGACAGGTAAGAGCCCACCTCCGCCCCCTCCCCTTGCCCATCAATCTCCAAGGACAGGTAAGAGCCCTCCCCCGCTCCCCTTCTCTCCCGTCACCGTCCCATCCTTCAAAACATCAACCCATCAACATTCCTCTAAATTTGGAGTAAAACTTGAATGGATCCCCATCTACAGTGTGGTTTTTTCGTCCTCCAAATAGCCTCCAACAGCTCAAAACATCATTGGAAAAAATATTCAGTGTTTGGCAGAAGGGGTCGTCTCGGCGTTTGGGTTTGATAGTGGATTTTTTTCTGATATTTTCCTGCGCCATTAATGAAAAATATAGTAGTGACAAAGGTAGGTTAGGTTAGGTTACGTTAGGTTAGGTTACGTTAGGTTAGGTTACGTTAGGTTACGTTAGGTTAGGGTTAGAACAGGACTAGATGTTTCGGTTCAGTGTTTACGTAGAAGAATATTATTTTAAAGAATTTGAAGTTATGGAAAGAATTTGCGGATTAAGTCAAACTATATAAAAGAATTTATATCAAAACAACGCGAAAAATACTAAGAATTTCTGAGATTAATCGAAATATCGTTGTCTTTACCTTACAAAGTTTATTTTAAAGATAAATTGACGTAAATTGATATAAGGAAGTGAATATCTGCCCCTCGTTAATGTGGAACTATATTGTGTGAAGTATTGCTTCTGAATACAAGAAAAATAAATGAAAACATTGGAATTAATTTTTTAGAAGAATTTGTTGCATGGGAAGGATTAAGGCAGAACAATAAATACAGATATAGTAAAACGAAATAAAATAGATGCCAGAAATAGGGACTATGGAGGTTTAACTGGGGTGAAATTGATAAAAGATGATGTAGAAGGTAAGAGAGAGAGAGAGAGACAGACAGAGAGAGACAGAGAGAGAGAGACAGAGAGAGAGAGACAGAGAGAGAGTGAATCACCATACACCACCCTCTTTTATGGTGTCACCTGAGTTCACCTGATCCTCCGTTCGTCAGATTTATTTAATTCCTCTCAGTGGACACAGTGCTGCTCGTGTCCTCTCCAAAGTATTCCGGGGCTCGAATCAGGGACAACCATATTCCACCCAGCTGTGAATAGGTACCTAAATATACAGTTAGGGAAGTGATGATTGAGTGCACTGTCAGGTACACTATAATGTAAATAAACAAGATGAAGACAAACAAGAACACAAGACAATGATTATGTTTACGATGACAGCCATTTCAGTCAGGGAGGAAGAGGAGGACTGACAGCTAGGATGCTAAAAATATCAGGAGGAAGATCGTGTTCCTTAAGATCTCTATCTGACAGACCTTCGCCAGATGGAAGTCCTCCCCGGGAAAGTAGAGTCAAGGAAATACAACCAAACCTACAGTACCTCGAGGTAGGGATTCTGAGCACGATCCACTGAGATAACTTTTGGAGAACCTTGAGAAGTTTACTAACAATATGACTTATGTTGACGACAGGCCAGAGAGAGGACTTGATCATGGTAGAGAAGGGGAAGAGGAGGAAGAGGAGCAGGAGGAGGAAGAGGAGCAGGAGGAGGAGGAGGAGGAAGGGGAAGAGGCGGACATCATCAGTATATTCAGTCAACAACAGGATAAGGAAAAGGTAGTACTTGAAGGTTTTTAACAGGGTGGGACTCAGGACTCCACCTTGAAGGATGCTAAACAAGGATGTGAAGCCTTTATCGTGAGTTTTAAGCTTGACCTCCAGTGATAAGGGGCAATCGAATTAAGGTGTCTCTCTCTCTCTCTCCTCAACATCTGGTCACGCTAGTAGTAGTAGTAGTAGTAGAGCAGTAGTAGATAGTGTGGTGGTGGTGGTGGTGTGGTAAATGGTAGTAGTAGGTATATGGTAAGTGCTGGTAGTAGTGTAGTATGTAGTGGTAGTATTATTGGTAGGTGGCGGTAGGTGGTGTACCCACGCGGGCTCCTCCTCACCTGGTCGATAGTATGGTTAGTTTCATTACCTGTTCCCGGGAGACCTGCAGCCTTACCCACCCTCCCCTAAGGTGGGCCACGGGAGACCCACCACCTGGCCCACCCTCCATAAAGAGACAGAGTGACTCGACGTGTTTACGCTCCTGTGTGTGAGAGAGAGAAAGAGAGAGAGAGAGGGGGGGAGGGGGGACACACTCTCTCTACTACGTGTTAGGTAACTATGACAGATAAATCCAGGTAAGTTGTATCGCATGGTTACACCTCCATCCCTTTTCCACCACTGACAGGGCAAATTATAAGAGGAATTTGTCTGTGTGTCTGTCTGTCTGTCTGTCTGTCTGTCTGTCTATCTTTCGGACTGTACCCCTGTGTCTGTCTGTCTGTATGTCTGTCTGTCTCTCTGATAATCTTCACCGACAGTGTTCAGGTAAATCCCGTGGAACTGGACACACCTGTTGTATATAATGTCATGGTCATTACAGGATTATCAAAGAAAAACTTTATAATATTGGATGTATAAGACTCTGAGTATTATATTCATTACCAAATTCTTAAAACGAGATGAAAGCAAGGAGCATTATTGATCAGTATTAAATATTTCACTGAGACAAAATACCTAAGCGAAGGGTTTTAAATATACTGAACAAAGGTCATATATAACTAGGAACGAGAATATAGCAAATAGCAAATGATAAATAATTAACAACTATATTACCAGTTAGTTATAGTGTCGCTTTTTATACAAGAGTTATCCAGAGAACGCAAATTATCCACAATTATCCACTAAAGTCTGTATATTATTCTGTAGGTGACGTCACAACATAACACAGGTGACGTCACAACATAACACAGGTGACGTCACAACATAACACAGGTGACGTCACAACATAACACAGGTGACGTCACAACATAACACAGGTGACGTCACAACATAACACAGGTAACGTCACAACATAACACAGGTAACGTCACAGCATAGCACATGGCTGTGTTAATAATCTATTCACTTAAAACACGAAAAAAAATTAGTTCAGGTTAAATATAATAAAATTGTAATAAGCAAGCCAGGATAAACACACACACACACACACACACACACACACACACACACCGCCAAATATCATCATGTGTACACTATGACGTGTTGTGTTTATTGTCAGTATTGATCCAGTGTTGCAGGGGCTAGAAGTGTTGTGTGTGTTACAGGCACAGAAGTGTTGTGTGTTTTAGGGGCTGGGAAGTGTTGTTGTGTTGCAGGGGCTGGGGGGAGGGGTGTTGTGTGTTGCAGGGGCTGGGGGGTGTTGTGTGTTGCAGGGGCTGGGGGAGGGGTGTGTTGCAGGGGCTGGGGGGGTGTTATGTGTGCAGGGAGGCTGGGGAGGGGTGTTGTGTTGCAGGGGCTGGGGGGTGTTGTGTGTTGCAGGGCTGGGGGGTGTTGTGTGTTGCAGGGGCTGGGGTGTTGTGTGTTGCAGGGGCTGGGGGGTGTGTGTTGCAGGGGCTGGGGGGAGGGGTGTTGTGTGTGTTGCAGGGGCTGGGGGTGTTGTGTGTTGGGGGCTGGGGGGTGTTGTGTGTTGGGGCTGGGGGGTGTTGTGTGTTGCAGAGGGCTGGGGGTGTTGTGTGTTGCAAGGGGCTGGGGGGTGTTGTGTGTGACCCAGGGCTGAGAAGTGTTGTGTGTTGTTACTGTTGTGAAGTCTTTGTATCTGTGTTTTTGTGTGTACCTTTGTTTGTGTATACCTGTGTTTGTGTGTGTATCTGTGTTTGTAACTATACCTGTACTTGTATGGTGGAGGTTTTTTGAGATTACAAGTGTTCACAACGACAATGTATCAAAGCCTCAATGAATGTTTGTATTTTTATGCTTTTGTGTATAGAGAGAGAGAAAGAGAGAGAGAGGTACAAAACACCTCATATGGCGTCGTCGTCATCAGTAGGAGGAAGAGGGGGTAATGCTGGTAACCTTGGAAACATACCTCAACCCTCAGTGCACAGTACTATAACTTCCCACACAGAAGAAAATAACACAACTCAACTCGTCTGACTCTTCCCAGATATAAATCAGGATGGTGGAAAAAAAAATACGACTGGAGTTATTGTAGAGCCCCACCCCACCCCTGAAGCTTTCTATTTAACTTGTCACTCCTCAGCACAAATTGCTTCTCCTGTTACTACTTTCAGAGGGCTTGGAGAAGGCTTTAAAAGGTCAGACAGAATCAGATCCTCTACAGTGAACAAATTCCTTTTTCTAGGGAGTTTTGTAAGACGTCATTGAACCCTCCAAAAGAAGAGACTCAGGGCAGGGTTTCTGTGGGTGACTGAAATTAGTAATAAAGTGAACCCCAATCAAATTTACTCGAATGCAGCAATTTATAAAGGCTTAATTACTCCTCCTTAAGACAACAGCAATAAAGACCGACTCCTGAACCACCTCATTATGACAGGTTCAGTTCTTGTTTACTTAAATCTGCTTTACAGGCACACACTATTACGTCAGGCTCGTGGCTTAAGGGTAGCAAGAGAAGACGGCTCTGTTTCTACCGTACTACGTCCACTGGGAACAAAAGTGAGATAGTTCTTCCTGTGTGTCATTGAGTTTGTAAAAGTTTGATGTGTTGTTGTACGTTGGTGAATATAATGGAGGAAGGAACAACATTTTTATTCTTGCCACACTCGTTCCCAGTCACCCGTATCTTCTCTCTCTCTCACTCCCAGGAAAAACTTGCAAGCCTTCCTAGTTCTTAGACCGGTTCTATACCACGCCTCCCACGCCTCCCACGCATCTAGACGCCTCCCACGTCATCCCTTCTGCCCTCTACAGCCCATCCATTAACCTCATTTCTGTCCTCCCACACCCTCCTCTCACCCCACCCTCTTCCACCCTCCGCCCACCTCATCCTCCTCCCAAATACTAATCTCGCGCACCCTCACCTGATTAATAACCCACTCACCTTCCCCTCACCCACCAACCCTCCCCCTAACCCACCAACCCTCCCCTCACCCTAGCCCCACCACCAGCCCTCCCCTAACCCACCCAACCTCCCCCTCACCCCTAGCCCTCCCCCTCACCCACCAAAACTCCCCTCACCCACCAGCCCTCCCCTGCCCCACCACCAACCTCCCCTCACCCCACCAGCACTCCCCCCTCACCCCACCACCAACCCTCCCCTCACCCCACAGCCCTCCCCTCACCCCACCACCAGCCCTCCCCTAATCCACCAGCCCTCCCCTCACCCCACCACCAGCCCTCCCTCCCCTGCTCCCTCCCCTCACCCCACCACCAACCCTCCCCCTCACCCACCACCAGCCCCTCCCCCTAACCCCACCAGCCCTCCCCTCACCTACCAACCCTCCCCCTCACCCCACCACCAGCCTCCCCTCACCCCACCACCAGCCCTCCCCTCACCCACCCAACGCCCACACTGAGCAGATCATCCCCTATCCAGTCGTCACCAATCATTACTTCTCCCTTATACCATCGTCCCTCCACCACTGGCCCTTAGTCCCCTCCCCTTCCACTGATCCCCCCTCCATTCCCCTTCATTGCCCTCCTTCCCTCCAACCTCCAATGCCCTTCCTTCCTCCTTCCACTTTTCATTTTCCTCCTATGACTCTCCTGCATTGCCCTCCCTCTCTAACTAATGCCCTCTATTGTCCTCTCTCCTTTTCCTCCTCCTCTACCCCTCAACTGCCTCCCCCCCCCTCCAGTGCCTCCTCCCTCCTTCCACCCTCCATTGACCTCCCTCACCCTCCAGTGCCCTCCCTCCCCATTCCCTCACCCAGGAGCGCCACGTGTAGAGATGATCAATACGTGGCCCCGAGTCTCACACCCACCTGTTGCTCCCCGAAAACACAGGAGCCGCACCACTTTGTCTACTTGTCTGTCTGTCTTTCTCATGTGTGTCTCTGTCTCTCTGTCTATCTCTCTGTCTGTCTCCTCAAACACCCCCCCCCCACCCACTGAGTCCACCTTAACATCCCGTCGTACTTTACATCAGGAAAGGACTCAAACTTAACCACGATACTCAGACGGACTCAGTAAAACTTCTATCAGATGCACGATGTCGCACTCGAACATCAAGGAGGACCCATTAGCCACCACTCAAGTGTATGTTCTGATAGCGGCCACACAGATAAAACCCAGAGAGTGGAGAGGAGGGGGACGAGTGATGGAGGAGGAGAAAGAGGAAGAGGGAGAGGGAGAGGGTGGGAGAGGGGATTTGAGGAAGGGTGAAGGAAAGAAAGTGGTTTTGAGGAAGAGTGAGGGGGAGAAAGTATTGAAGAGAGTGAGGGAGAGAAAGTATTGAAGAGAGTGAGGGAGAGAAAGTATTGAAGAGAGTGAGGGAGAGAAAGTATTGAAGAGAGTGAGGGAGAGAAAGTATTGAAGGGAGTGAGGGAGAGAAAGTATTGAAGAGAGTGAGGGAGAGAAAGTGAAGTGAGAGTGAGGAGAAATGATGAAGAGTGAGGGAAGAAACTGATGAAGAGTGAGGAGAGAAGTGATGAAGGGGTGAGGAGAGAAAGTATTGAAGAGGGTGAGGGAAGAAATATTGAGAGGATATGAGGAGAGAAAGTATTGAAGAGAGTGAGGGAGAGAAAGTATTGAAGAGAGTGAGGGAGAGAAAGTATTGAAGAGAGTGAGGGAGAGAAAGTAAGGCTGAGGGAGGTCAGGAAGGAGTTATTTGAGGAAGGGAAAGGGGGAGAAAGTAATTTTGAGGAAGGGAGAGGGAGAGAAAGTATTGAAGAGAGTGAGGGAGAGTAGTTTTGAAGAAAAGTAAAGAAGAGAAAGTACATAGTATATTTCATCGTCTTGCCAAATTTAAACTAAAAAAAGAAAAGTCAATAATGAACAATACACAATAACAAGAGTGTCCATAAAAGGTAGCAAGGCACCCACCCTACCCCACCCCAACCCCACCCCATCCCACCCCACCCCACACCCCACTAGCCCCACCTCACCCCCACCCCAACCCACCCCACATTACCCCAAAATATAAATAATATTTTCTTGGTTTTAATTTATTCTGGCGATTTTTATTTCGTTGTGACAGGTTGTGAAAAAATAAGGTCGGAAAATACTGCAGTTTCTTAACAATTTCTTGCGATCTTTGTTTTGTCAGGTTTTTTAAGTCAAAGGTTCTTAGTAAAGCCGTAATTAAGGTCTTTTTTCTCCTCTCTCTCTCTCTCTCTCTCTCTCCATCCGATAAGATAATCTCTGGCTGTTTTCCCCCACATGATATTTCTGTCCTGCTCTGTACACACACACACACACACACACACGACAAATCCTCAAAATACAGTCATGGGGATTTTACCTGTAACCTATACATGGTTATTTATTGTTAAAGTCTGACGAATATTTCTTATATATAAAAAATAAATTAGAAAAAAATATGCAAAGTGTATATTTTTTTTTGTTTCAATTAATATTCGTAGATCTTGAGTCCTATAAAAATTTATTCTTCTTCTTCTTCTTCTTCTTCTTCTTCTTCTTCTTCTTTTTCTTTTCTTCTTCTTCTTCTTCTTCTTCTTCTTCTTCTTCTTCTTCTTCTTCTTCTTCTTCTTCTTCTTCTTCTTCTTCTTCTTTTTCTTTTTCTTCTTCTTCTTCTTCTCGTTTCCTCCTGTGTATTTTTCTCTCACCTCCCCGCCCCCCTTACGTCCCTTTCCTCACTTCCTTCCTCTTGTTTTTCTCCTCACTTCCTTCCTCTTGTTTCTCTCCTCACTTCCCTCTTCTTGTTTTTCTCCTCACTTCCTTCCTCTTGTTTTTCTCCTCACTTCCTTCCTCTTGTTTTTCTCCTCACTTCCTTCTTCTTGTTTTTCTCCTCACTTCCTTCTTCTTGTTTTTCTCCTCACTTCCTTCCTCTTGTTTTCCTCCTTCCTTCCTTCGCCCTAATTCTCTCCTTACCTCAGCCTTTTCCTCTTACCTCAATCTTCCCTCCTTACCTGTTGAACCACTAATTAACTAGCCACCTGTCCTTCGCTTATGACTTACCTGTTGGACACACCTGGTCGTGTTACCTAGCTAATTACTCTCTGTTTGTGTCTCCTTTGCCATCTGTCTGTCTGTCTGTCTGTCTGTTTATATCTCTCTCTCTGTCTTATCTTATGACTCGATTATCTGTCTGTCTGTCCTTACCCCTTTTATGCTTCAACTATCACCTGTCTCCATCTACCAAGTTTGACTTTCCGTCTATTTCTTTGCTTCTCTTTCTCACTATCTGCCTGTCTCTCTGTCTCGCTCTCTTTCTTTCTCTGTCCGTCTCCTGCTGTCTGTCTCTCTCTGTCTTTCTTTCTCTCAAGTATTTATTTATTTATAGTTATTATTCACGTTTTTTTACGCAGCAATTTCACCTGCGTCATTAAAATAATCACAATGAGTTATCACTGTTTTTTTAGAGAGTTTATTACCCTACGACACGCACGCACACACACACACACACACACACACACACACACACACACACACACACATTTCCATCATGTGTAATTTTCATTTTTCGAGTTATCGGGAATGTGTGTGTGTGTGTGTGTGTGTGTGTGTGTGTGTGTGTCAGGGCTCGTTTGAAACCGCAGATCCATCCCTGACAGCGTGTGATGGTGCGAGTCCTTAATTAAGTTTGTGATGGATGACATTAACACCCAACACACTCACACTCACTTTTTTGCGTGTGTTTTTCGTATTACAGAATGGATATAGAATCCCTAGAAAGAATTCAGAGGAGAATGACAAGAATAATCCCGGGCATTAGGAACCTTGAGTACAGAGACAGGTTAAAGCATCTTAATTTGCACTCCCTCGAGAGACGTGGAGTGAGGGGCGACCTGATAGAGGTGTATAAATGGAAGTCAGGGCTAAACAAAGGTGATATAACAAAGGTACTCAAACTATCCAACCAGGAGCGAACTCGTAACAATGGTTTTAAATGAGACAAATTTAGATTTAGGCGTGAAATAGGTAAATAATGGCTTGGAAATAGAGTAGTGGACGAGTGGAACAAGTGAAACTCGAATACGCTGGATAGCTTCAAACATAGGTTGGATGGATATATGAGCGATAGGGGTATGGGACTGCCCAGTATGGGTCAATACGCCCGCTGCAGTTTCCTCCATGTTCTTATGTAATTAGAATGACTCAAATGCTCACTAGTTGGCTTCACTGTTAAGGGGGGGGGATAAAATTGCCAAATATCACCAGCGTGTACAGGTAGATGATGGAAGAGATATACGCTTATATACAGGTATCATCATATCTTTTAATATACGCAAATATAAAAAAAAAGACTACACTGCTTTTTTTTTCATAGTGAGTTAATGAGGATGATATTCTAAATGGCAAAAGTGAACTGGTCTTGTCGTCATGATGCACAAAATAGGTTTCACATTTTACTCTCGGAAAAATAGATAATGATGTAGGTTGTGTTCTTATAGGGACTTATTGATGGTGTTTGGTTTAATATAATACTCGAGTTCATATTTTTCTCATTGCTAGCGAGATAAATTATTTTCCAATTATAAAGATATTATATAGTAAGTAGAGGATCATGTGAAGATTAGGCACCCCAGTTGACAGTACATCACGTTATTAATAAATATATTAATAACCTAACCTATCCTCACCTCACCTCACCTCACCTCACCTGCCAGCTCCCGCCTTCACACACCTGGGTTCAAATTCTCTTCCAACATTTTAAAATCGAAGCAAACAGGAAATTTATATGATGGGAAGAATCTCCAACATATTGGCTCTATTGAGGATGAAAGTCAAGGGTGTGTTGCTACATTCTGTAACTTGAATATGTTCATTAAAATGCTAACTAGGTTGTTGAGTGTGTTTGTAAAGGGGGTGGAGAAGGGAAGAGTGTGTGGGGGGGTGGGGGAAGAGTGTGTGGGGGGGTGGGGGAAAGTGTGGGGTGATGGTGGAGGTGGGAGGAAAGGGTGAGAGTGTGTGGAGGGAGGTGGGAGGAGAGTGAGTGTGTGGGGGAATGAGGAGTGTGAGTGGGGGAAAGAGGTGGGAGGAGTGTGTGAGGGGGAGATGGTAAGAGTATATGGAGGAAGGATCAAGGAGGAGAGTGTGTGGGGTGGTGGAAGGAGAGTGTGGGGGTGATGATGGAGGTGGGAGGAGAGTGTGGGGGTGATGATGGAGGTGGGAGGAGTGGAAGGAAGAAGGAGAGAAGAAGAGTAGACTGATTGAAAAGAATAAAATAAAAAGAGGAAATAGTACAATAAACAAGAATTACACCAATAACAAATTACTACAGGAAGAATAACAAATAAAACAAATACAGAAAATAATAACAGCATAAACAGTAATAACAATTATGCTTCAGAAAGTATTAAGAGAATATGTGAGAAAGTATAACAAATTAATGAAACTTTCTATTAAAGTTGTTATATTTTACACTTGTTTTTTTTCTTTTGTTTTTTACCTGTTATTAATTACCTCTTGGTATTATATATCTTTGTTGAATTGAAATGTTTTATTGGAAGACTCAGACCAGTAATGTTAAAATTCATATTAATTACCATCAAACAAGAGCCCTAATGTACGTTAATAGTCGTCGACGTCATTTAAAAAACATAATCCAGGTTGGAACGAAAGAGGAACTGAGGTGGGAGGGGTGTGGAAGGGAGAGGTGGGAGGGGGGGATGGAGAAGGGTGGGAAGGGGTGGAAGCGGGGAGTAAGAGGATGGAGAGACGTAGTAAGTAGTGGAGAGGGATAGTGAAGGGTGGAGAAGAGTGGGGAGGGAGTGGAGAGGGGTGAGGAGGGAGTGGAGAGGGGTAAGGGAGGGTAGGGAGGGGTGGAGAGGGGTAAACAGGTGTGGAAAGGGGTGGGAAGAGGGTGGAGAGGGAGGGGGGGAGCACAAAGGGCGGGGAGGGGTGGGCCCGACTAAACCACCTGTGGATGTGGCCTACTATATTGATTGTCGGTTGGTTAGGGTGGGTGGGTGGGTGGATGGGTGGAGGAGAAGGGTGGGTGGGTAGGTGGAGGATGGGGGCCGTTGGGCGGGTTGGGGGTGAGGGAGGATTGCTAGGTGGTGAGGGAGAAATTAGGGTGAAGATGAGGAAAGATAAGAAATGGGAGGGCGGGAGAGTGAGGGAAGGAGGAGGTGAAGAAGAATGCGATTGAGGGAGAAAGAATATAAGTGAGGGAGGATGGTTGGAGATGAGGGAGTAACAATGTAAAACCTCCATCTAACGAACTAAATATATATGAAAATCCATTATATCGAGGGTCCATTATATATGAAACCCTAATATAGGAGATCACATAGATATAAATCCGTTATATGAAGGTTTCACTGTATAAGATTATAGATCAATTATATTCCACACACCTGAACAGTTGACGTATCATAATTCTCAATTCAACTCAAGAAAATTATTAATCGATATTATCTTTATTTAAACAAATACCAGCAGGCCAACAGATCACATTTCCTGCCTTTAACAAACAAGTAAAGATTTTCTATACTATATATATTCTATCGCGTATATTCAATGATATATAAGATCTAAGTAATAGCTAAATTTATATAGGCAAATTGGTAGACACGGGGAAAGTCATGTGATTTTGGTATAGATTAAATTCTTGTGGATGTGATTTTTGACGGGGTGTGGAGAGAGAGAGAGAGAGAGAGAGAGAGAGAGCATATTCATATTTCCGTGTTAGTGAGGATGTAGTAGGGTAGTTTAAGGTAGGGAGAATGGGTAGAATAGGGTAGAGACAAAGGGGGAGACTGACGTAAAATAAAAATCTTCTTATTTCGAATTAATTCTTAAATATTTTTTTCCTCTTACAGCCTTCCACTACAACCACTACCACCACCACCCCTCCTACAACCACCACTACCACCACCACTTCCCCTCCTACAATCACCACCGCCACTACCACTTCCCCTCCTACCACCACCATTAAGGAAGTCATTACCATCATTAGCCTAGCCACTGAAAGCCCTACCACCATTATCCAAATATATCTCTCATTGGAACTACACCCGCCACTACCTGCGCCACTGATGCCATTGTCGCGCCATTCTCGTTCCCCACTAGCGCACCACTACCTACCTGGCTAAGTCATTACACACGCACCTCTCTCTCTCTCTCTATAAATAGTTCGTCTTGGACAGTTGCTTACACACACACACACACACCAAGTGATTGATGGTAATTGACGTGGAAAGATGCACAGTACTTCAATTCTTACGATGGATTGAGTGATAGAGAGCCAGACATTCGTGGGCCTTGAGTGTGGATACGTGGATATATTAGGTGAGAATATCTTTTGCGTGTGGATAAACTCGCATTAAACTACCTCGTACTAAACCTGGGATCGATGTGGTGGCTGAGTGGATACTGCAATCACCCTTTGTCCTAATGGTCACAGGTTCGAGCTCAAAGCACTCCCAGGTATTCCAATTATATTACAGGTATCCAACGTTACAATTGGGGAAATGAAGGCTGTAGAGTGCAATATCGGCCATGATGCATCTCTGTAACGAAAAGCATAGGGCACAGTGTACTATATCCGCACTGCCTCATAAATAGACCCTCAGTAACTGGGGATCGATCTTCACTCAGAGCTCCCTGTACAATGTACATTGATTACATTCACTCAACATTCTACCTGGAGACATCTGACGTTCACAGGATAAATAAGACGGGAAGAAAATAAGGAAATATTACACATAGTCTTTTGTTGTCCAATGTTCATCTGTCTGTCACAACCTATCAGAGGGGAGGTCCTGATCCCACTGAAAGAAGATTTAATTATGAAAAAAGGAAACAAAAAACGTAATTTTGTGCACCTTTAACTCTTGGGGGAATTGTTACTGGGATAATCGCCCTGTGTCATCAGACTAGACAAATATAATCCGACTTTGTTCGATGATGGATTCAGTATATATCATATCAGAGAGTTTTTGTGTTTTTTATTTCTCAAACTGATTTATTGTATTGAAAACAAATATTAATTCACGCTCAAGCGGATCCAACACCTCTTTATAAATACTCAAGAGGATCCAACACCCTTAATAAGCACTCAAGAGGTTCTAACACCACTCTCTCTCTCTCTCTCTCTCTTCGTACCAGTGAATCTAATTATCACACCTCTGCTAAACACACCCCCAATTACAAACCTGTCCTTTATCGGGTAACAACAGGTACAGCGAAGGGTGAAATAGGCAACTTGACTCTACAAAGAACACATTACCCTCAAGACCCGACGCTTACAGGAGAACCTAAACATCTGGGATAATTAATGAGAGGAAAAAGGTGAAAACAATACTAATTACTTCCCAAGAACGTGATGGATTATAGAGAATATATAGGTTAGATTAGGTTAGGTTAGGTTAGGTTAGGTTAGCGTTAGACAATTATCCTTAATAAGTTACTGAGTTGTTTATATACCTGACAGGTGTGACAGGTTAAGGGGTTAATTAGTGAAGCGGCGAAAGACCTCACAAGAAGGGGAGGAGGTGTTGTGACGTAATGCTCCATCACCTTTACCTGAGAAACATCGCCAGACACTACCATTGGCCCCACCACGCCCACCCCTACGCCCCCAGGCTCCCACGTCCACCCCTATGCTCCCCATGCCCGCCCCTCACGCCCCCACGCCCACCCCCCCCCACGCCAACCCCGAAGCGCAGCCCTACATTCCACGCCCAGCCCCACCCTCCACGCCCACCGTTCCTTAAGGTGTTGGAAGAATGGCGGGGAGTGGTGTGTAGCAGGTGTGTTTGACTGAGGTGATGTAGCAGGTGTGTTTGACTGAGGTGATGTAGCAGGTGTGTTTGACTGAGGTGATGTAGCAGGTGTGTTTGACTGAGGCAATGTAGCAGGTGTGTTTTGACTGAGGTGATGTAGCAGGTGTGTTTGACTGAGGTGATGTAGCAGGTGTGTTTGACTGAGGTGATGTAGCAGGTGTGTTTGACTGTTTGACTGAGGCGAGAGACAAATTATACACAGATGACGTCATAGCATAAAAACTTGACGTGTTTTACCTACAATAATAGACAGGTAACACTTCCTACCGTCAATAAATACATAGGTAATTTCCATATACGTGTAACATAAACATCGAAAGTCATGTTATCTATGATTCCATTACGTTTATAGTCTTGCTGACAAATGAGCATCGCGGTGACTCGGGCACAGCCAACACTCGTTTCTTTGTGATGGTTTGCGATAAATCTTTTTCCTGTGGCTTGATTTCGTTATTATTAGTCATAGTTAAGCAAGCAATGGAAGTAAATATTTATTCTCTTGATATTAAACATAATTCACAGACGAGAACTCACCGGCTGTCACACAACAACATGCCAAGGAGCTTACAGATCTCCGATGAGGTAGTCCGTATTCCGGGAAAGGATTCCTTCTGTTATGGGAACGATGTTTTCTGTCTGAGGCTTTCATGTCACCACGTTCCTAACTCTTCCGTCCTGTTCATGTCTGTACACCGACAGGTAGAGAATATTAGCTGTTGACGTACATTCTGATGGCTGTACAGGTGTAGCCCTCGTGCAAAACTCACTGTACTGACTCCAGGAGTGTACAGACCCACTGGCTACCGTCCACACCATAATCTCTGCCGCCATACGACAAGCTCTCACGTGTGATTTACATGTCAAAGGAACAAAACATTATTGGTGTAGTAAATAAAGACTTGAAAAAGTGAGAGACTAAAATTAAGACCTTTTAAAACTCTTGTGCTTGACCCTTCGAAGACCTGACAACGCCAACAATGGTTCTAGATAACGCCTGGCGTTCCCCTTAACCACACAGTAAATCAGCACAAGTAAATGACGGGTTTAGAAGGTTACTACAGACAGACGAACTTTCGCTCGCTTTTTGCCTGTAGTGGCATTCCTATACAGTAAGGCGCTTAGGAGTAAATATATGCAGGCTATTTTGCATCAGTGACTGCCAGCTCTCTCTCTCTCTCTCTCTCTCTCTCTCAACGTCCTCTGTTATCCTCATAAACTATCAGCGGGAAGAAGAAACTGTATTAAAATATTTCAGTGTTTATGTGACTTTCCTCCCCGAATCACTCTAGCTGAAAATTCTAAGAGACACCCCTTGAAATTAATCCATAATATCGTTTTCTGTATCAAATTCTAACGTGGAGAGTTATAGGGGGTAAATTGTGTTATCCTTGTAGTAATTATCGAATCCCTATAATCGAATTACGACTATAATGGGGAGCTGGAGAGGCCATTACTATATCCCTATCATCGTCTTTCCCCCTACCCCTCCTCCCCCTTCTCGACCTCCCCCTTCCCCCTTCCCTCTCTCCATCTTC
This sequence comes from Homarus americanus, assembly GCF_018991925.1. Lineage (NCBI taxonomy): Eukaryota > Metazoa > Arthropoda > Malacostraca > Decapoda > Nephropidae > Homarus > Homarus americanus. The sequence goes on from NW_024719502.1 coordinate 141,314, forward strand.
CCCTCCTCAACCCCCCTCCACCCTTCAACACACACGTACACGAAACGAAATATGTACACACACGTATACAAAGTCACACACACACACACACACACACACACACACACACACACACACAGGCTACAACAAAACTTACCTAAGCATTACTCATACTAATTAAAATTCAAAGACAAACTTCAAAGTCTATGGCACTAATGAAACAACAATCATCAATGTTCCCACCTGTGATAAACACCTGGTCTGCTAATTACCTTCATTTATGCTAATTACCAATAATTTAGTAACGTTATTCACAGGTATATATTAGGTTAGGTTAGGTTAGGTTAGGTACAACATTATCTAACGTAAGAATAAAGACGTTAATATATACAAACGCTCATATTTATATATCAAATTAAAATAGTCTTTACTGCTCTACTGTATAAACCTATCCATTTTACTCCAATTAATCCGAACAATATACAAATTATATAAATATTTAATTAATCTACATAAGAGAGCTTAAGTAATTAAATACTATATAATGGAAGCTTATGAGTGGACTTTGGACAATGTTTATGCGGCCGTCCATCGTGAGTATTTGTGTATCAAGCGAGTTTTTACGTATCAAGCGAGTATTTGCATATCATAGCGAGTATTTACGTATCAAGCGAGTATTTGCGTATCAAGCGAGTATTTGTGTATCAAGCGAGTATTTGCGTATCAAGCGAGTATTTGTGTATCAAGCGAGTATTTGTGTATCAAGCGAGTATTTGCGTATCAAGCGAGTATTTGTGTATCAAGCGAGTATTTGTGTATCAAGCGAGTATTTGCGTATCAAGCGAGTATTTGCATATCATAGCGAGTATTTACGTATCATAGCGAGTGTATGAGTCAAAGTGTAAAAATTAACTGTGTTACATTGTGTTTGTTTGTTCTAGATAGGCGTAATCTAGAGAGCTTAGGGAGAGGTGGGGGTGAGAGAGGTGGGGTGAGAGAGGTGGGGGTGAGAGAGGTGGGGTGAGAGAGGTGGGGTGAGAGAGGTGGAGAGAGGTGGGGGAGAGAGGTGGGGTGAGAGAGGTGGGGGGAGAGAGGGTGGGGGAGAGAGGTGGGGGTGAGAGAGGTGGGGGGGAGAGGTGGGGGTGAGGGAGAGGTGGGGGGAGGGAGGTATGGAGAGAGGTGGCGGTGAAAGAGGTGGGGGTAGAGGTGGGGTGGGAGAGAGAGGTAGGGGTGAGAGAGGTGGGGAGAGAGGTGGGGTGAGGGAGAGTGGGGGTGAGGGAGAGGTGGGGGGTGAGGGAGAGGAGAGGTACAGGGGTGAGGGAGAGGCATGAGAGAGTGGCGAGGAGAGTTACATATTCTTCCATTATAACCACTCTCTCTTCTCTACATCTCCTCCTCCTCCCCCCCATCCATCTCCCTCCCATCCCTCCTACCCCACCCCTACCCTTCCCCTCCTCTACTACCCTATCCACCTCCCACTCCCCCTCTCTTCCTCTTTCCTTTTTGCATGTACTTACCTATACAGTAGTCTCTCTCTCTCTGGAGGTCATGTGGAAGCTGTAGAGGTCATGTGGAAGCAGTAGAGGTCATGTGGAAGCTGTAGAGGTCATGTGGAAGCTATAGAGGTCATGTGGAAGCTGTAGAGGTCATGTGGAAGCTATAGAGGTCATGTGGAAGCTGTAGAGGTCATGTGGAAGCTATAGAGGTCATGTGGAAGCTGTAGAGGTCATGTGGAAGCTGCATAGGTCCTTGGGGGGGGTTCTGTGGAGTTCCTAGGGTGGTGTGGAGATCCTAGGGTAGTGTGGAGGTCCTAGGGTGGTGTGGAGGTCCTAGGGTGGTGTGGAGGTCCTAGGGTGGTGTGGAGGTCCCAGGGGGTGTGTGGAGGTCCTAGGGGGTGTGGAGGTCCTAGGGTGGTGTGGAGGTCCTAGGGTGTTGTGGAGGTCCTAGGGTGGTGTGGAGGTCCTAGGGGGTGTGGAGGTCCTAGGGTGGGTGTGGGAGGTCCTAGGGTGTTGTGGAGGTCCTAGGGTGGTGTGGAGGTCCTAGGGGGGTGGAGGTGGAGGTCCTAGGGTGGTGTGGAGGTCCTAGGGTGTTGTGGAGGTCCTAGGGTGGTGTGGAGGTCCTAGGGTGGTGTGGAGGTCCTAGGGTGTTGTGGAGGTCCTAGGGTGGTGGAGGTCCTAGGGGGTGTGGAGGTCCTAGGGTGGAGGTCCTAGGGTGTGGAGGTCCTAGGGTGGTGTGGAGGTCCTAGGGTGTTGTGGAGGTCCTAGGGTGTTGTGGAGGTCCTAGGGTGGTGTGGAGGTCCTTGAGGCCGCGAACGGGTGGATGTTTGGATCCTGGCAAAGGAAGGAAGGAGTCGAGGAAAGAGAAGGAGAGGTGTGAGGTGGGGAAGAGAGGGACGGGGAGAGGGACGGTTCTGAGCGGGGAAAGAGAGAGGGGCGGGGAGAGGGACGGTTCTGAGCGGGGAAAGAGAGAGGGGCGGGGAGAAGGACGGTTACGGAACAGAGAGAAAGAGAGATGGTACGAAACAGGGAGAGGAACGGTACGAAACAGGGAGAGAGACGGTATGAAACAGGGAGAGAGGCGGTACAGGGAAAGGAAGGGTACGGAACAAGGAGAGAGACGGTACGAAACAAGGAAAGAAACGGTATAAAACAGGGAAAGGAACGGTACGGAACAGGGAAAGGAACTGTACGAAATAGGGAAAGGAATGGGGAAAAATGGGGAACTAGGGAATATTACCTGGCGCAAAATGTCAAGGGTGGCCGCTCGGGGTAATGACTTCTTCACCTGTACGATGAGCTTCGCCTCCTAGACGTGATTTGAATTTAGTTTTGACACCAAGATAATTCTCAAGAGGTACACGGCGAGAGTAGGATTTTTATCATGATTCCTATTGGATTTTATGCTAATGTGTAATATTGTAGGTGATGATGATGATGATGATGATGAAAATAATAATAATAATAATAGTGCAAATAGTAGAAATAGCCCGTGTTGACGTCAGTGCTCGAGGATTCTGGACGCGGGGACAGCGAGCCTTCTTTGACATCAGGATTTTTGATCCCATGGCCGCATGTCACCGTAACTTAGCTCTCGATGCTGCACACAGGAGGAACGAGAACGACAAGATAAGGGCATATGGGGAGAGAATTCAGAACGTTGATCAAGGCAGCTTCACTCCTCTAGTGTTCACAACCTCTGGTGGGATGGGACCAAGCAAAAGATGCTTCTACGCCAGACTCGCGGAGGTGATCTCCGAACAGAAGCAGCAACCCACAAGTTATGTTACAGCCTGGATGAGATGTCGACTGTCCTTCTCTCTCCTTAGGTCGGCTTTGCTCTGCCTCAGGGGAACGAGAACATCGTCCCCAATGCCGACAACAGCTGCAGATATTGACTATGAGGCAACAGTCACTGAATGCCGCATAGATCTGCGGCTCAATTAACTCAGCACAGCTAGGATAGCTTCTTATGTATTAGGATATTTAATATTAAGGTAATAAAATGGTGGCGAAGGTGTGGCTATTGGGGGAGGCTGGAGGCCATTTAAAAAAAAAGTAGTAGTAGTAGTAGTAGTAACATACCTACAGTACACAAATAATTTAAAGGAAAATTCGAACAATTGATAATGAGAATAATTAGCCTCATTAAGTGATCAGATTATTAATTCCTAACATTTAATCAGTTTAATTATAATTGTGTAACAGTGAGAAATTATCCCTTCCCTTCCATTTTCCTCCCCCTTTCCTGTTCCCTATCTTTACTTCCCTTCCCACCACCTCCCTCCTCCCCTTCCTCCTTCCCTTCCTTCCCTCCACCTTCCTCTCCCCCTCCATCTCCTCCCTTCACCTCCTCTCCCTCCATCCACCACCCACCCCCCACCACAGGAGCAGAAAAAATACCGTATATCATAATAGCATTTCAATTTAACTTCAATAATAATAAAAAATAAATAAAAAAAAATTCTACCCCTGATTGACGCATCTCTTATGACCCGAGAAAATTGTCGCCTGGAGAAAGTTGTCGTGTGTAAAATGAAAGAACATAAAAGTTTGTACAAGAACCAAAGTTTGACCTTCTTGCTGGCCAGAACATTTAGCACTATATTGTTGTTATTATTATTGTTATTTGTTGATGTTATTGTTGTTATTGTTGTTATTTGTTGTTGTTTTTGTTATTGTTATTATTGTTTTTTTATTATTATTGTTATTAATGTTGTTATTATTATTGTTATCATCATCATCATCTCACATAAAGACAGGAGAAGTGTCTTACATGTAATCTGTGTATGCGAGTGTCTCAGTGCGCTAAGTCAATCTTCAGCCGAGTGCCTATTGGATTACTCAGTACTAACAATATCACAGGAGAGAGGATAGGACAAGGCAGAGAAACAAGACGTTACAGAAAGACTAATAGTGATTTAGTTTTTGAATATTAGGTCAAAGGTCACTGTGGTATCAGGTCAGGTTTGTTGTGTAAATAGGAAGGATATTTTTGCATACGGAAGGGTGCAACCACAGCTAGTATATCAGCTATCTTTGGTCGAATTGGTTTACTATTTACTATTATTTTGAATACCTGTACTGTCTAGGTTCATTATGAAATTGTATACCTGCACAGTTTAAGTACAGTCCCCTTCACTAGTGCGTTTACAGGGGCTCGTCAGGTTTACAGTCCCCTTCACTAGTGCGTTTACAGGGGCTCGTCAGGTTTACAGTCCCCTTCACTAGTGAGTTTACAGGGGCTCGTCAGGTTTTGTGCAGCGTGTTTGTGTTTGTTTACATTCGACAGAGGGAAACTCGCAATAATAAACATATAATGGAATCAAAGTAAAACAATATTAAAACAAATATCTCAATATAATGATATGTGAAATGTTTATATGACGAGCCCCTATAAACGCACTAGTGAAGGGGACTGTAAACCTGACGAGCCCCTGTAAACTCACTAGTGAAGGGGACTGTAAACCTGACGAGCCCCTGTAAACTCACTAGTGAAGGGGACTGTAAACCTGACGAGCCCCTGTAAACTCACTAGTGAAGGGGACTGTACATTTTATATCGGAAGCATGACTCAAAACTCCTTCAATAACAAGTTTTAAAAGACTTTGTCGATTCACTTAAAAATAAAAGCTGATATTTTGAGTAGAAAAACACCACTCAGAGTTTTCTTTGATGAAGGTGTCAAAGGGATTTGAAATGACCAGAAAATAAGAAAAAGGAATAAAAAAAATCGTAAATGATTGAATAAAGACGAGGTATTTACGAGAAGCCAGAGTGGTGGGGCTGAGTGATGTAAACAAACCCTGACAAAACAAATGACGATCACCAATACTTATACTTTGATTACAAAGTTTATGACCGTAAAAACGAAAACATTTAAGAAACTACGGGCGAATAAGAACATCTAAAATAACTACGGACTTGAACTACGGACACGAACTAAGGACGACAAATAACAACTCAGAGAAGAGGTAAGAAGGCTGAGAGGTTGCTGAGAGACCTACACTAGCGTCCTGTGAACTCTTGAGGGTGACAAAACACCGATGAAAGTTAGATAAATTTATTAAAGTTTCACCATGAAGAAGAGGACTTTTTTTTTTGGTGACAGGCAAGAAGAAATGGGCGTCTCTCTCTCTCTCTCTCTCTCTCTCTCTCTCTGTGGGTGGGAGTCTGTCTGTCTGTCCTCATTACCAAGAGGATCAACTACCATTACCCTCTATAAAGACACAATTTCTTTTATCTAACTCATTAACGACATTTTACTTCCCCTTCCTAATCAATTCTTCAACAACAACAACAACAGCACCGAGAGAGAGATGGTCATTATAACACCCTGGAATATTCTCCTCACAACTGTTGTATAATAATGGGTTGTAATGATGAAGTATAATTTAAAAAAAAATAATTGCTTTTTGCTTGTATGGTCTATTTATCATCTTTATTACCTCAATCTCCTTATTCCCTTGTTTATACTCTCTCTCTCTCTTTACCTCCTTTCAATGTATTTATCTTTTCAATTTTCATGAGTCGTATTATGCAGGAAAAGGTTAATTTATTTTATTATTCATTAACTGGCCTCCAAGGCATCGTTCTGCATCAACCACCATTTTTATCCAGGATATTTTGCCCCCGTGAGGTCTAGCGGAAATAAATCTTTAATTATTCTAAAACGTGATTTTCTAAACTAGATTTAACACGATATCTTCTCAAAACATATCTGGTATCAGTTCTATGTTATCTTATGTTATCTTGAATTAATGTATCACTGTTATTTTTTGTAGAATTATGAATCAATCGGTTAGTTATCATCGAGCTAATCCCGACATTGTGAGGATGATTTATACACACGATCCCTGAGTTAACACAACAAGACTAGAGTTTGTTTATAAGTGACGTCACTTGAATGCTCGCTTAGTTAAACACTTCTGGCTTATTCAGCACTTTTCTCACAACTTATCCAAACAATAAAATAATAAGAAAATACCTAATAAATAAAAGAAAATACAACTTCTACTCTGATATAAACAAGTAAACAAGTATCAACAAACAGAGAAAAGGAAGTTGATTTTTTTTGGACAATATTGTAAAAAATAATCTGACGGAAAAATTACCTTCAATACGTAATCACATTAATTTTACCCTCACCCCCAATAAAAAAAGATTGCTATTGTATGTCTGTCTGTCTGTCTGTGTCTGTCTGTCCGTCTGTCTGTCTCTACCAATATAACATACAATTATCTCCATAATCCAGTTCTCTCATTCTTCTCCATTCTCTAACCCTACCCCTCCCTCCCCTTATCTCTCTCTCCTTCTCCTTCCCTCACACTTCTCCTCCCCCCATCCCCCCCCCCTCCCTCATCTCCCCCCTCATATCAGGTCGACGATCCACCAGGGAGCTATGATGGATATTAGATATTGCTTACCAGAAATTCTCCCACACCTCCCCCAGCACCACCCCCCATCCTCACCCCCACCACACCTCATAATCCTTCATCCTTTTCCCCACCCACTTATATGAGTCCCATCCTCATCCTCCCTGATATATACGTAATCAATCTCCCTAATCTTCCAGGAACCAGAAATGAACATACGATTCAGTGAACCAGTGATGAGTTAATCCTGGGCTACGTTGCTTTAGGTTAGGTTAGGTTAGGGAGTTATGTGTCTCTCTCTCTCTCTCTCTCTCTCTTTGTATAAAAATCTTTCTCTCGTGGCTTTTTCAGTATATCGTTTTCCTTTTACGTAGGAGGCAGGAGGAAGAATGGAGGTGGGGGAAAGGGAAGAGGCAGAAGGGAGGAGGAAAAATGGAGGAGGGATAAGGGAAAAGGGACAAGAGAGGTGGGAGGAGGAGGAAGAGGAAGACAAGAAGGGAGGAAGAGGAAGACAAGAAGGGAGGAAGAGGAAGACACGAAGGATGAAGGAGGAAGAGGAAGACAAGAAGGCAGGAAGAAACAAAGTCGTAAACATCAGATACGAGGAACCAGGTGTGTAAATTAAAAGGCATAAGTGACCAGGTAAACATACTTGAATAAGGTCCCCTCCCCCTCCCCTCCTCCCCTCCCCTTCCCTCCCCCCTAGTACACATTACCTTGTTGATAGGTGTGATCGATAACCAGTTGGGGCGGCCTCTATCTTATCGCCAGACCCCCACCCCTACCTCCTATCCCCCCACCCACCCCTATCTACCCACCCCCTATCCCCCCACCCGCCCACACTCTTGTTTTTGGTTATAGTAAGATTAGCTTGTTAGTAGTGGGGCGATAATCACAACATATCAAATCACCTGAAGATTAGGCACCCAAACTTATTACCCGTGAAGAAAAAACACTCTAATGTTAACCTAACCTAACCACACACCCTTGTTCCCACACACAATTGTTCCCCAAGAAGATGGTTGATGCCGTTGAAGGTAGGAACAAATTAGCCAAGTTACGTTACATCTCAAACCAATTATGTTTAGCTTAACTTGTTGTAATGGCCAGCAACTATCCACAGTCTCACCCCCAGCGATCACTACCTACACCCCTAAACACCCCACTCCCCAGCCTTCCCCAACACCCCACTACCAACACCCCACTCCCCAGCCTTCCCCAACACCCCACTCCCCCTATAACACTGTAGTTCCCCCTCTCTATACCATGGCTGCTCATACTACACACTCACAACAATACAGCCTTTGTTTTCACTACAACCCTTACACAGAAGAGAACAATCACGACTTGTTGAAAAAATACGACTTCAGAGACCCTTAATACACGAAAAAACGACCTCTCACCCCTCTACCTCCCCCCATCAAACAAAAACACTCCTGGTTTTTGTTTTTTGTTAATTTTACGTGAAAAAAAAAGAGGATCACTTACCTTTTGTCAATACTGTCGACCCAGTCTCTTCCTATCATGGTGGTGAAGATGAAATGTTTATTTAGGTTACGTTGAAATGTTTCTGTCACTGTGCTGTATATTTTGGTTGATCGTGGTTGGTTGTGGTTGATCGTGGTTGGTTGTGGTTTTTCGTGGTTTGTCACTATAATAATGATTCTAAGTTCATAATAAAATAACCACTGATGTTATTCTTACGAGTGTGTTATTGATATATGGATCGTAATTAACAATATCTTCACTGTTAATTGTGGGATTTTATACTGTAGATGTGATTAGCACTGTATAAACATTGTCTTTCTACACTGTTACTATCAATGTTTCTACAGGTATATTTTCACTGTCAATATACTGTCACTGTTACACTCACTACGCTCTAATTATCACTGTTTTTACCTGGTAGGACATAGATAAAATTACATTATTATCACACTTCTGTTAACGGTGCCATTCATTACACCGCCGTCACTGTTTTCAAGTCACTGCATTTCCTCTTTATTGCATCACTGTTATTGCTCTTACTACACTGCTGTTATTGCTGACTTTACACTGTAGTCTCTTCACCCCTATGCAGTTACTCTGAGCTGTAATCAATTTTACTACACTGCAGATAACTTCACTGTTTTGTCACGTATTCTCACTGTAATGTAGGTGTTTTCACTGTACTGTAACTGCCCTCACGACACTGCAGTTCTCCCTCGCTAGACTACAGGTGTTCTCACTATTCGTTCACATAATCATTCACGACTCACCTGTTCCTCTAGTATACCTGTATGTTAATTACCACAGGTGTACCACTCATTACGGTTTTCGTCTCTCAGAAGGGCTGAAGACCTAAGGCACTAGCTCTGATTGTACACGGTAGAGGTGCCAGGTCAAGCGACTTACCTGTGGACAACGGCTGATTACCTCCTTATTATAGCTAAATCAAGACGTATTTCATCGTATTTTTGCTTCATCACTCGTCGCCACTGATGATAGAGGGAGGACAATGGGGTAATTACCAGGTGATGAGAGAGAGGTGTAATGACTCATTTCCTGGTGCTTTAAACCAAATCCAACCTTTAACAAAACGTCTTTTTCCTGACTTGTTTTTTTTTATCCTTAAATATCTAAGTATATGGTTAGATGCTGGCGATGGTTACGTGTTTTATTGTCATGGTCGAAGGCAGCGAGGAGAAGTAGGCGGCGTCTTCAGGTGTGTTTGTGTGTAGTGTGTCAGTGTAAGGGAGAGCGAGGGCGTGTGTATGGCAGGAGGCAGGTCAGTCCACCGACCCCACGCGGCTCTCACGCCGTCACTGGTCCTTCACCACCTCCACTACCCTCAGCAGCCTGGCCACGCCCCCCTCCTCCTCCTCCTTCTCCCGCCCTCTATCACGCCTGCCCCGCTCCTCCCCACCTGTGGCACTCTTCCTCCCCACCTGTGGCACTCTTCCTCCCCACCTGTGGCACTCATTCCCCCACCTGTGGCACTCTTCTTCCCCACCTGTGGCACTCTTCCTCCTATTTGTGGCACTCATCCCCCACCTGTGGCACTCTTCTTCCCCCACCTGCCCAGCACTCTTCCCTCCCCTCATGCTCTTCTTCCCCATCTGTGGCACTCTTCCCCCAACCTGTGGCACTCATCGCCCCACCACGGCACTCTTCCTCCCCACCTGTGGCACTCATCTTCCCACCTGTGGCACTCATCCTCCACCTGTGGCACTCTTCTTCCCCACCTATGGCACTCTTCCTCCTATCTGTGGCACTCATCCTACACAGCTGTGGCACCCATCCTACACAGCTGTGGCACCCATCCTACACAGCTGTGGCACCCATCCTACACAGCTGTGGCACTCATCCTACACAGCTGTGGCACCCATCCTACACAGCTGTGGCACCCATCCTACACAGCTGTGGCACTCATCCTACACAGCTGTGGCACCCATCCTACACAGCTGTGGCACCCATCCTACACAGCTGTGGCACTCATCCTACAGCTACTTACATCCTACACAGTTGTGGCACTCATCACAGTTGCTCATCCTACAGCTGTGCTCCTTCTACAGCTGTGCTTCATCCTACACAGCTGGCACTCATCTGCCTGGCCTGTGGCATCATCCTACACACCAGCACTCATCCCTCCACCTGTGGCACTTCTTCCCCACCTATGGCACTCTTCCTCCTATCTGGCACTCATCTACAGCTGTGGCACTCATCCTACACACTGTGGCACCCATCCTACACAGCTGTGGCACTCATCCTACACAGCTGTGGCACTCATCCTACACAGCTGTGGCACTCATCCTACACAGCTGTGGCACCCATCCTACACAGCTGTGGCACTCATCCTACACAGTTGTGGCAGTGATCCTCCTTATATTTGGCACCCCTTCCTAGACCTGTGACACTCATCCTCCACACTTCAAGCACTAATCCTCCCCCGTAGCTGAGTAATGAAATGTCAAGTTGTGGTGACGGTCCACGCCTGATCACTCCATCTCATCGCTATATCAACAAAAGCATTACGCGCTTTAGTTAATTCACCGACCTGTAACCGATCCTGATATAATTTAAATCAACTCTAATTGTTCGTTAAATACCTCAAACGTCAAAACACACACTTCTTGCCTATTGCAGACTCCTTATTTTCTTATGTTGTCAGTGATTGGTTGAAGCGTAACACACCACTCGGCGTGTGAAGGCAACGGAACGGGGTAGTCAGCCAAGCTTACCAAGAGGAATAAGCGACTGACATATCCCCCGTGCTCCCTGACTCACCAATGGTGTTGTGTTGTGGTGTAGAGGCGATATAAACACGGGGAAATCAGATGCAGAAATACGGGTTACAGACAGGTGGTATTAGGGGGAAATTTTTAACCATTTCAAACGTTTCATTTTTCCTGATACTTCCTGGGGTAAATGTTTTATGACTCATGGTTGCATTAGTTATTTACGAAGGCATTAGTAAACACAAACAACGACGAGTTAAGTATTCTTAATTTTCTAAAAGTTGACGATACTGCAGTGTGGCCGTAATAAAAGTTGATGTATTAAGACATCATTAACCACAAACTTAACCAGTTACCCGGAATACCTCCACCAGTATAAGAGTGTTTCCCAATGAACAATAATTTAATGAAAACGATCGTGTGTGTGTGTGTGTTGGGTGCCGTCTCGTATATCACCTGTGTTGCCTGATCTGGTCTACGCTATCCCCCACATTGTTCTAAGTAATTATAACAGGTGGGGTAAAGGGGGCGGCGTAAATATCTTACAACAGGTGACTAGTGACAGACAGGTGTATAACACAGTTCATCTCATCATTTCAAATATTAATATAATGTTCTTGGGTCACCTGATGATTAGTCACCTCAGACTATTTCGTCTGAATATTAATCATCCTAGCACTACCTGGAGGGATTGATTTAAGTTGGGTTAGGTTAATGTTAGGCATCCAGAATGATAATGCTTTTATATCCTTTATAATGTTAGACACCATCACGTACAGTAGATCCACAATGAAAACGTGATAAGATAAATCTTGATAAAATCACACAGAAAAAAGGGAAACAATGGAGCACCTTAGCTTTAGTCTTTATTCAAGACATCTTCAGAGGCAACTGAATTACAAGGACCGAGAGAGGCTTAAGTACACACGGTGACCTTACTAAACATGAGGTCAGAGCATAAACATGACATCCACTAATCCGCACACCAACACTACCACACACACAAAGGAGCTTACAAGAAAGGGCGACGTAAATATGGGACCCACTAATCATCTATCCTACATCTAACTCGAAGGCTTTCAAAGCATTTTTAACCTTGGGCCACTGACAAATAAATTTGTGTAACATATCAGTTTTGTACTGACCATCACTAAGGTTTATAGAATATAATTCCCTAATCAAACTTGCTTCAACCAGAAGCCTTTCTGTGACACATGATGATTTGTACACTTCTAAGCTGTTTTCCCAATCTATGGGATGCTGTTCTAATATTGTACTTGTGCTGTTTAATTCTGGGTTGTAAGGCTTTCCCAGTCTGTCCTACATAGTTTCCATTACATTTGCTACATGGAATGCAGTAAACACTTCCATTTACATTCAAGGTTGGGCTAGTCTTGATTAATATATTAGTAATAGTTGAGCCATACTTAAGAGCAACAAATTTAAGGGACTCCAGCTTACGCCTGCAGATTGGACGTGGACCTGGTCCAGGAGTTGAGGGCTGGTCCTCTCATTTGCTGGTTCCCAGGTGTTCAACATTTGTGCCCAAACGTGTTCAATGACATTCATTTCCGCTCCTTTGCTGGGCCATTCCAAGAGCTGAAGGATGTCTTGTTCTTGAATCCAGGGACGAACGGCACGGGCAGTGTGGTTCGGACACCTGTCGTGAATATATAAGACAGGCCCAGCTGGGAAAGGAAAACTCCTTGCCCGTAGTTGGATGTATTTGGCCTCAGTAAAGCGACCCTCAATGGTGAACACGTCACCCAGGCCCTGTAATGTCACCCAGCCCCAGATATTACAGGTAACGTGACCTGAACGGGCCTCCTCACTCATGTTGGGGCGATCGTATCTGTGTACGAAAATTATTATCATTTTAATGTTTTTTGCTGAGGTTATTCAAGGTTTATTATATTTGCGGTTTATTAAACCTATCATATAATATTCACATTTGATTTTCAGCCTTATGTATGATTAACGGCAGCAGAACAATGAAAATGATTAATGGCAACAATCGCCTTATGTTTGATTAACGGCAACAGTACGACGAAAACGATTAATTGCACACACACACACACACTCACTGCTATTCGACACCACAACCGCATCCAGCCCATACGAGCACGTACTAATCGCTATAAGAACATCCCAGTCCCAATCATTGTAAAAATTATCAATAACTCGTAATCAACCAGTGTATTCACTCCCAGTCAATCTTACCTTTTTGCACTGTCACTGTGTTGAAATGCCCTGTAGTATGACCTTCTCCCCACCTAGTTATTATATATCATATTTGTATCACCTATGTTACTTGTATATTATTTGTCAATCAAGAGACCCATTCACCCAATTATGTAACTGTATATTTTCAGCCTTCTGGCTGCCATGCTCTTTCAATAAACCGTTAATTATTATTATTATTATTACACACACACACACACACACACACAGCCCACTTGTGTCGGTGTGTGTGAGTCGAAGATGTGATACATAGGAAGTAATGTTATTTAACACTTAGTCGGCAATTATCACTATTTAGCCTAACACACACACACACACACACACACACACACACACACACACACTGTATATATAGCTAGAGTATTATACTATAAACTTCAAGTAATGAATACATTGAAGACTCTTGATATATGAGCTCTGTTCAACTACTTCTTATGGCGTTCATTCGAAACCAATTTCCCTATTGTATTTTGATATTCGAATAGATACTCCTATCACTACAGTTTTCTTCTCTCGTCAGCAGGATATTCAGATCAATATCCTTCCCATCTCCTTTTGATGAGTATTCGTTCGACTCACACTGCTCCGTTGCCAGTTCCACTGTGTGTGTTGGTGGGAGGGTCGGCGTAGTGACCAGTCGTCCTTCACACTTCACCGCCAGTGTTTCACGCACGTCTGAACAGAACTGTACAGTAGGATCGGCTCGTTAGCCGCTTGGGCAATCGGTCACGTCTCTGTTACGCACTGTTGGCAAGTACCGGCTCTTGAATGTACCTGAACCCGCTCCAGTGTTGGTCAAATCTGGTCTTGAAAGAGCTCACACTCAGTGCCGTCACAACACTCTCTGGCAGATTGTTCCAAGAGTTTAAAAATCTCTCTGAGAAGAAAAAACAAGAAATGAAGATTCAGGAAAAGACACAAGTTACCAGGAGACCAGATCACCACAAGACCCTAGAGGCAGACCAACACCTCATCACAATCTCCGATTTCGTCAACTTCATCGAGCAACTTGTACACGAGGAAGACAAGACCAAGAGACTAGTGAGTGGACAATCCAAGAAAAGAAAAAAAAGAAGAGGAAGAGAAGATCTTCGTCTTCAATATAACAAGACCCATAGCAGCCCGCCCATCAAAAACCAGCAATCACACCAAGAAACACACAAGAGATCAAGCCGACCTGAAGTAAGGAACACGTTGCCCGGCGCCATCCACTCTCCGGTCCCCGCCCCTCTGCTGCCGAGCCCGGCCATTCACCAATCAGAGCACAGCTCGCCTCCCTCGCGCAAGCGGTGTTTGAGTCACTGCATCTTTCCTTTCCTTCTACAAATCACTTCCATCTTCCCTTTATCCCTCCCCTGAACCTTCTTCTCCCCTGTCACTAGCCATTATTCATTCATTCACTCCGAAAAAGTTTTCCCTCACAATTTTCTGGACTGGTGGCTTCAACCTTGAGCCCTGACCCCTTGTGGGGCGAGCGTCCGCCAGCTCCAGGAATGGACACTCTACTGAGTAGTGCCCTTTCAGATATTTGTAAACGTCACATAGGTACCCCCTTGCCCGCCTATAGTATAAACTAGGCAGTTGCTGGCGCTCTAATCTGTCTGGGTAACAGAGGTGCCGTAGTGTAGGCACCAGTCTAGTGGCCCTCCTTTGGACATTTTCAATCAACTGACAGTCTCGAGCACATCTCGGGGACCGGACGGAGTGATAGTACTGCAGATGGGGAAGCACCACGTTCTTGAAGATCGTTACGAGGGACGGGCCGTCTAAATATCTGAACGACCTTCCTTTAAGACCTATTTAGCTTCGTTGCTTGATTCACCTTCTTCTCACAATGGCCCGAGAACTTCAGTTCAATTCTCAACATACACACTCAGCTCGGGTGTCCTATCTTCAGGTAATACGATTAAACTAACAAAGATAAATGTACTACACCAACAATACCCTCCCTTCCTACACCAACAATACCCTCCCTTCCTACACCAACAATACCCTCCCTTCCTACACCAACAATACCCTCCCTTCCAATACCAGCTATGCCCTCCCTTCCTATACCAAAAATACCCTTACTCCCTGGTTCGTCACCACCCTCCCTTTATCAAATTTTTCATAGTTTACGAACCTAAATTTTTTCACACACATACACACAAGTTCACCTCACCAATATCACACTATATTTTTGCCTAACGTAACCTAACAAGAGTTTTTCCGTGGCAACAATGAAAATTTGCTTGGGACTCGTGAGCCTCTACACCTGGACGGAACATTGGCTCGAACACTAAGACAACAATGCAAATGGCTACCGTGATTTTCCGAAATTTTTACCCTCTTTACCTTGATAATATCCCCCCGTGGTTTTTTTTCCCGTTATGTGTTTCTCCTTCTCTCCGTCTCCCTCTATTTCCTTTTATCCGTAGCCCATAATGCTCGCCAACAAAGCCCATAGCTGCCCACCTTTAGGTCTATTACATCACCCTATTATCAATTCACCTGCCATTACTAATAAATAGCTTACCGTATCCTCCGCTTGGTGATGTGTTGCGCCATCCGAGAAATTCTTCACTCCCGCAATGGTTCCTCTTGACAGCCGCGGACACACACACACAAAACATCTTACAAAGTAGGGGAGGAGATGAGAATGGAGAGCATCGAGTCCGTTACCTGAGCACTGCGTTGCTGGAAACAAACTAAACAATTGAAGGAATTTTTATAACCGAACACTCAAATCGATCCAGAACGAGACAGCCTCGAACCAACGACCCAAGAGACGAGGGAAAGATGTGCCATGTACTGAAGTTACATTAAAAAAATATTATTGTTAACTTCGTGCTTCTCACAACTTCTATCAGGGTAAGATTCTCGCTTGGATCTGATGTAATAAGAATGCTGGTTGTCCCATGTGAATCAGGGAGTGTGGCAGGTGGCTCTAGTCTCCCCTGTACTACCACTCGCCCAATTAAGATAGAGAGAGACGTAGCCAGGTATGGAACAGACAGGATCTAACCGTCAACATTCAAACGAGGAAATTGTTAAAAGAATGTCTCACAGAAAGTCACATTCCAATGTTGCACGTATATAGACCCAACAGAATAATACCAATGGTAGTAATGGTGAAACTGTGGACATGTGTGTTATCATCCTTGACCCAAAGACGTGGTTGTACTAGAGTGTAGTTCTCTTTACTTGGTGTACAAATACGTTTTCACTAGGTGGTAGGGTGCAAACATCCTTCTCACTGACATAATGGTACAGGTTTGTTCAGGTTCTTCATATACTGTATACCAAATTCTTCTCTTAGACAACACATAAATTCTGGCCAAAACGGATGACTTCTCGACCTTCTCAAGCTGCTGACATACTTGTATTAGTTCTCGTACAATGTTGGGATGCGCTGTACCATTTCTAATTAGTTTCCTCTTCAATATATATGTACAGTAGTTTGTAAAATAGCAGCCACTTATAGCCCCCCCCCCCCTCCTTACATTTGCACAATAGTTAGTTCTGGAGTGGATTATTGGGTCTATTGAATACAGTTCTCTGGAGCTGTTAATCTTGACAGTTCTTACCTGTGACCTTGTTGCCATTTTATCTCATTAACCTGTTTGCTCCATGGGACTGCTATAATCTTGAGTCCCTATAATAAATACTGTACTCGGCTTAAATGTATAATTTCTATGTTATATGAACTTGTTGTGCGTATTTCTTAATTAATATTTACAACATTTACATTATTTTCAATATTCATGACTATAATGAGGTAAAACGCTGATATAAACATGACTACCTCACCTCATTTCACTTCACCTCACCTCACCAATCAGCATAGACACATCATATCTACACTCGACGAAGATTAGTTATACCAAGAGACACCCCCAGCCTGGTGCACCCCTTCATACAACACCTGGGGAGGGTTGTGTGGCGTGCTGGGTACTAACCTGAAGCTGACCACAGGTAAACAAGGTATCTACCATGACCCACCTTGTGTTTACATTACTGGTAGGAGAGCGTGGAGGTAGCAGTTACCTACAGCGTACGAGCATAAGCACCAGCCTTTGAATGCCACTTCCACACTCAGTTTCCTGGTCTCATTCCCAGTACACTCATAAGCGTCTATATGTATGGTTTACAATATGGTGTGTTATATTATTTCAGGGTTGTAATGATAAGATTCCATGTGTATAAATTTGTACTCGAGTATGAAGTTATTCCCAAGATATTTAGTAACTTTGTGAGGTATTTTGTGTGTCACGTGAAACAGGACTCGAACATTATTTTAGGGTGAAACTATGCGCTTGTAAGGATGCATTTAATCCACTAAGCTTATAAGGTGCTGGGTAATGTTCACTTAAAGTCATCTACAAGTTAATTACCTCTTATAGAATCTTAATGATGTCCTGTTGAGAGGTAATGATCCCTAAATGCCTTGCTGGAGTGATGGATTCCTTAGTATAAATTCACTATACGTTGAGGCTGTGTAATAATGAGTAGTAATTCATTAAGATGTTCTTGGTTTATTCTACCGGTTTAATGACGCAGTTAATGTAGTTTGAGTGAAGTTAAACCACGAGGTTTAAAGTGTTTTGTACTAAGTCACCGAAATCACACATACGCTTGTAACCAAACTGGCAAGTCGGGAGTGTTTACGTTTTTGTAATCCATCCAGTAAGTCGGATTAATATACGTTCTTGAAATACTACTGCTACCACCACCACCACTACTACTACTACTACTACTACTACAAATAATAATAATAATAATAACAACAAATCTATCCACCACCACCTCACATAAACACAGAATATCCAACCAATATCCACACACGCTACACAAGTGGATCAATTCAACCAACCCAAACCCTCAATTCTGGTATGAAAAGCGAGATTAAATCGGATGAGGTGGAGAGCCCTGCGCCCGGCCACAGTGAACAGGTGGGAATTAATGGCTCACCTGTCCATCAGTCGTGGCTGCGAGGGGTTGAGGAGAGGTAAGGGTGGTGGACAGGTAAGGGTGGAGGAGAGGTAAGGGTGGAGGACAGGTAAGGGTGGAGGACAGGTAAGGGTGGAGGACAGGTAAGGGTGGAGGACAGGTAAGGGTGGAGGAGAGGTAAGGGTTGAGGAGAGGTAAGGGTGGAGGACAGGTAAGGGTGGTGGACAGGTAAGGGTGGAGGACAGGTAAGGGTGGAGGAGAGGTAAGGGTGGACGACAGATAAGGGTGGAGGAGCGGTAAGGGTGGCAACATTATGAGTTCCTTGCTGGCATCGTCGACAAGTGGTAGAATTATTAATTTTTTGTAGTCTGAATTTAATATTAACAACACCAACGACAGGTGATTGTAGGTAACCATTGACTCTGGTTATTGTAAGGTAATAAAAAAACACATATTTTAAGAGGTGTATAATACAAGGATACACTACCATAGGCATACAAAATAATTTTCTTCTATTTTTCTTTTCCCAATATAAGTGAGATTATTTAGCCAAACAATGATATAGAACAATATATTCACGTGACATGCACCAGGCCCGTGGAAATGAAATATGCTGAAATATGACGTGGAACTAGACACACACACTCATTCAAACCCAACTGGCCAATGAAAACTTCCGATACCATTATAATAGTTTAAGAGAAGCTAAATCTCATACACATACATGAAATATGATGGAACTTGGGAGGTTTAAGACTCCCTCAAGGAGGCTTTGCACTGTATAATATTGACAGATAAAGATCAACTTCCTCTCTGGTGTTGATATAATTAGTAAGTAAATCATGTGCTTGACTCTACACAACATTGAACAGCCAGTAGTTGTTATTTAACGTTTTTTTTTTTTTTCCAGCCAAGAGCAACAAGATACTGTATATGTTTCAGTACTCGTGAGGAAATTGGAATGGTAAGCCAAAAAATGTAGAGAATATTTCACCAACACCGTGGAACATTATTATCTAAACTACATCTTGAGTTTAACGTTTCGCCTTTTGGTATATAAGTTGATATAGTTTTACTGAGTATTGACAGTATTGGGACCTACACACAATTATGCTTAACAGGTTTTGTTTTTTGTCTCCAATGCAACACAGAAGCATATTGAAGCAGAAGATCTGTAGCAATTCACAAGCAAAGAACAGATTCCTCTCTCACCAACCTCTATCAAATAAAAAAAATCCTGTAGTGTACATTATTATTTAGGGATATTTTGTAGCCTGGTAATTATTTTCTTTAGACTTAAAATACATAATGAAACTCACTTATTAGGTAATTTAGAAAGGTAAGTATAAACTATATTACTTATCGTTAAATCTGCCAGGTCAGGGTTTCACTTAACCATATTTTTAAGTTTTTTCTCAAAATACAAAAAATAACATTTGTTTACTTTTTTTTATCAACAAAGAGGTCATTTTTCTCTGGGCACAATTCCTTCTGATAGTTTAATACATATATTGTCAAGCGTAAACAGCTACCAGTCTCTGTATTCAACTCCTTGATGTCGTCACCAGAAGCAACACTAAAACACACGAAGGGAGAAATAATCCGCTCGAGCCTTGACTGTTTATGATATACAGTATCAAGTGTTGTGATTCCCTGCTTTAAATAACAGCAGAAGACTAAAAAAGAACATCTAGGAATAGGTGACGTGATCTTTATAATTGAGCTCCATAGAGGACACCATTGGGGCTCATATTTCTCTCTTCATACTGGACAGGAGCTTCTAACTTCACGGACGACTCCACATTAGATAAAAAGTCACTGATCTCGTCACTGTTAAGTCAGGGATGTTACGGAGATTCTGCAGACGAACAATAATTGACCCTCTGCATCAAAGGCTAATCCAAAATGCATAAATTATTAGTGATGGATAATTAGGAGCACATAATTATGAGGAGAGACACATTAGGCAGTACATCTGAGGCTTTCACCTCTTCCTCAGCTTCTCTTGGAACAGGTTGTGCCCTAAAGAAGGAATTCCAAACAGTGTAGAACAAACTATTAACTTTTCTGTAAACACATTCATCTGTTTCGTCTATTTTACCATGTTTGTAAGACGGGTATTTAAATTCATTCCTCATTAAAACATTTCACTACTCAGAGACGAAGTGATGTTATAAATGTTTTGTCCAATATGTTTATATTCCCTATCAGTCTTTCATCCCTAAATATAATATTGATACAGTGAGAAGAAATTAAACTCGTGATTTTTTTCCCCCAGGTCCGTATTTCACAACAGACGGATCACCTTAATTTATACAAGTCATAACACATCTTTACAATATATGTTTATTTCTAACTCAAAATCTATTAAGCTGGTGTGATCAGTGTTTCCAGAGAACGGATGGTGACCTTGAGAAAACTTCTTATGCTGGACCATATTGAGGCGAAGGGTTGTATTATACCTAAATTATATCACTATTTAGATAACTTTTTAATAGGTTCGTTTCCCTTAGTTGCCAATAGTAAATGAATTTTCTTTTTTAGTCATTTCTACTTATGTTTTATCCAACCCTTTAAAGAACACAACTTAAATATGTGATTAGGATCTATATGAATGAACTTACATCTCTCCCGCTAACAAAAGAATGACATGAGCTTACCAAACCCTAACTAATAGACGCCATCTCACTTAAGCTTCTCAACAGGTGATCATTTTAATGAGGTTGAGAACACAGGTGATCTGGGCAGGTAAACGGTACATGCACCATGGATTATTTTAAAGAAGTGTAATACAGACGTTCTTTGGTAAATATATGTCGATAACACTAACAAATTAATATGTAAATTAGTAATTTATGATGAATTATTTAGTATGATACTTCTAAATGTTTATGTCAATAGAAAAAGAAGAAAAAATATGAAGACATCCCAGCACAAAATTGGGAGAACTCTATTAAATGCTTATTACAACCTATTATTATCTGTACAGACACTGTTAAACATACACAGTACAGCGTGTATGTGTTTACTTAATTAAAGCTAGAACCAAAAAGATCCAAAAAACCTTTCAGACTTCTATACAATTTTATGCTTTGATGACTATGGTTTTATTCACTCCCTCTAAGTTTTCCCTTCAATCACTTTACAATCAATATTTTTTGGTCTCTTCCACAATTTAAATTACCAGACCGGATTATTTTACACCCAAGAAGTGATTTTTTTTATTACATTTACAATAAAAAGAAAGAAAATTAACTGTATTGTGATTTATCCATAGAATATAAAATTTCCTCTGGTTTTTTTTTCAAGGTAATTGTAAAAGAGGTTTAGTTCAGTATATACAACAAAAAGACTCCTATCTCCCACGTTTTACAAGTACAGTATCTAGTCAATGATACACTCACTATGCACTTACAACCACCTGTGATAGACTTAAACACCCACTGATGACACCTGCACTCTTCTTTACACACTTAATATTATCAAGTCAGTTGGTGATAAGTGCACTTTGAGTCCATCACACTGACTTAAAGTGGACTTCCCACATACACCCTTATATTAATATCCTCCTCAACACTGCACAAGACTTAAGGAACTTGCCCACTTTTCACTAACGAAAAGTTGAGTTTCCTGCTTGTGAATAATGAACTGAAAAGACTAAAATATAAGGCGAATGTACAGTACAGTTAACTACTAAAGTCCGTTCACCTCTCCTCCCGAGCCACGAACCCAGGAGTTGAGACTCATGAACCCGAAGCAGTAGACTGATACATTATCCTGTACATAAATGCTTCGGATTCATGAGTCTGAATCTCTCGGGGGTTCGTGGTTCAGGAGAGACGAACAGACTTTAATAATTGACTCTACAAACTCATAGAATTTATAAACAAACCACAACATAACGGCATAAATACTCCAGATAAATAAATATCAAAGTCACCCATGACCTAATGTATAAAGAATAACCTCTCGTGACCTTTAACAACTCAATATTATAATACATAACCCAAATAAATCAACGACATTATCAAGCACACCTTCACAGTGATCTTAACCATATATAGCATGAGCGTCTTAAGCAGTGAATGGTACGAACAATAACAACCAATTACGGTATAAATTACAAGTTCATGATAGTTACCATTGTTGACATAGGTGTATGTTGTTGAGTGTCATCACAAGTATAGAGTGACCTCGATAAATGTCCCTGCCTGCCCGCCTGCTCCCTGAGACACTGTGAGTTGGAGGGAGCAGGAAGGGAGAGAGGGAGGCAGGGAGTAGGGAGGGAGGGAGGGAGCAGGAAGGGAGAGAGGGAGGCAGGGAGCAGGCAGGGAGTAGGGAGGGAGGGAGGGAGCAGGAAGGGAGAGAGGGAGGCAGGGAGCAGGCAGGGAGGCAGGCAGGGAGAGAGGCAGAGAACAGAAAGGGAGGGAGCGAGGCAGGGACATCTTTCTGGGACACCCTGTACAATATATGAGTAGTGGACCTTCACTAGTCGTTGACAAGTCTTCTTATCATGCTATATATTAATAAGATCAGATATATATTTTGATATAGCACTCACTTCATATTGAAGGCCAGATACAGAAAAGTCTCATTCATTATAAGACTTAATAAGACTTAATTAATCCCCAGAGTCAGTCCCTTAAAATTAACTTCAATACATAGAAAAAAATAAGTAAATGTGGAGGAGACTTTGTAGTGGTGGATTATTTTATTGATTATATTTTTATTATACTTTTTTTTTACAAATTACAAAGTATATTAATGAAACATATATAACAGCCAAAATAATATATCTGAATGAGGATTAATTGTGTGTGATATATATATATAGTTTTATCTCTCCCAGTGAAAGTATTTTTAGTCCATTATCTCATTAAGGGGAAAAGTATATTGCAAAGTTATGGACAGATAGGAACCACTTTTTAAATACTTCGTGAAGACTTTATACCAACTTTTATTTTTGTCTTGATATTTTTACTTTTTCTAGACATTCTTTGACAATTAATGATGATATTGACTATTAATGAACTTTGGTTAATTACAAACAGGTAGATCAATAAATAATAGTGTTTGGAATTATATAATGTGTGTGTGTGTGTGTGTGTGTGTGTGTGTGTGTGTGTGTGTGTGTGTGTGTGTGTGTGTGTGTGTGTGTGTTCATGAGCAACTGAGACACACTGGAGAATATAACCTTACATCTGGAGGCGTTTATACATAGATAATTAATAAATAACTTGAAATTATATGTATATGTATAAAGTGGTCCCTAATCTCCCACAATACATTGACTCATGCGTGCGAACCAGAAGGTATACATGAACGAAGCATCCAATCTCAGGGTGGGATGCAGTTTATACATCGTGACGAATATATAGACAATGACTAAGGCTCAAAGGCTCAAACTAATGGATGAAACATTGTTGATACGGGAGGAGGTTGTTGGCGTGAAGCAGAGACGATTGAGTCTAATGGTGCCAGGTAGCTGCTAGAGGGGGGGAGGGGGAGTCTACGAGATGATCGGAAGGAGGGGGAGGCTTCACATCTAGCTGTTTGAGGCTGAAATTAACAAGATTATGTTAGGTTAGAAGGTTGATGACAGAGAGAAGAAGACAAGGAGAGAAGAGGAGACTGAGAAGTAATAAAGATGAATAGAAACAAATACAGGTAAGAGAGAATTAGTGAGAGACGAAGATAACAAGTGAGACATTGAAGTATTAAGTCTAGCGAGAAATATCAGATAAGATCAAATGTACTGAAGTTTACAAGGAACAATATTTACTAATGTTAGTATATACAAAGTTCAAGGTTAGTATATTACAAATGTTAATTTCTAATAACTTTCCATATTAGTAATTTGTTATATTTTTCCTCTGAACTAGAACTCTTTTTTGGTCTGATTATTTTTTTTCTAAGGGATTAAGACGACGAAAGGTCAACACAACACTTACCAACAAACTGGCGGGGGATGGGAGGATTTGTCGGAGTTCGTCCCATCATGCCAAGCGCACCAGGACGTGACAACAGGCTAGCTGGACCAGTACGGATGGGCTTAGCTGTGAGAAAAATCAGTCTTGTAGTCATGAACATATTAAACTATCAACACCAGAAACAAAATCGTATTCTTTGATTTTTTTTTAATATCTTTAGGATTTGATAACTTAATAAAAATGAAGTGAGTAAAATATCAATAAAAAAATAACTCTTGATGACCTAGTGAGCTTACGTGTTTAAAGACCTTAGTTGTTAATGCAAAGTAATAACATAATATCTAGTAACCCCTTATGTACAGGTCTTCCTCTGAGCTGAATTAAATCATCTGGCGATCTTAACATGAAATAATAAAAGAGCTTCGCCATAGTGAAGAAGTTAAAAATGATGATAATGTTCTCGTTATAAGACTCACCAATATGGGCTCCTTGACCCCTTCTGGCTAAGTTCTTCTGCCTCACTGCTTCCTTGATCCTGTCTACCTCGTACTGATAACGCTTCCTGTCCCTCATAGCGCCCTCCTTCGCCTCCTTCAGGGCAGTCTCCAGCGCCTGCCACAGGAGATACAGGTGCTGTGATTTCATTGACATAATTTAGATACAGGAAAAGGTTTATATATTACTAATAATGGGACACTGGGGGACATCTTGTAGTGATTAAGCTTCAAACTCTTCAGTACATTTAATCCATTTTCTAATTAGGATATCATAAAAACATTCATAATTGTCTGTATGATTGTTAGAATTAATTACTACCCATGTGATCATTAATGGATGCCATAAATGAGTAAATAGTCACATATTTTTCTTATTTTTTTATTTTATTACTTGAAATATTAAAATCAGATGCCGATATATCTTAGCTGAGGAACTTTTAGATACTCTACAGTCTTACGAGTTTGTTATGGAAGGCTGACTCTAAAGCATCTCTCCTTACATAGACTATTAACGAAAGAGAAATACCTCATCTTTATCAACTAGAGTAATCACGTCTGATATATAATCCAAAGTAACTTAAATACCGTTTTTTTTCTCTCTATAAATATCTTTAAAATTATTTCATCTACAGTGAAACCTCCATTTAACGGACTAAATGGAAATGGATATTGAACCGGCTGGTTAATTCAAAGTTAACCAGGTTGGTACACATATATATTATATTGGGCTTTAGTAACGAAACCCAATTGAAGTTTCTTCTTTTATTAAAAAGTATTGTTTGTATAATTCCTGAGTGTAGCTCAAACCGTAACTTCCACTATTAATGAGCGTGAAGAGAGAGGACGGCGGCTATGTATAGAGACGTGAATCAACGTCCGTACGATGTAAGTTTATGAGTCTGACTCTGAGTAGTGACCCATCGAGGGAGAACGGAATAGGGACTTCGTCCTCCCTCGAGGGAAGACGGAGCTATCCACTGCGGCTCTCAAATAACGTCTTCCTCTAGTCAAGGATATCAAACTACTGCTCGCTTCAGGTGGCCAGAGAGCCGGCTACTTTATGCCTTTACTCAGCATAGTATGATGCAGCTTCCTGTGGGCACACCTTATCACGTACATTGAACATGTCACCTCATAGCTGGTGGAAAGTTACAGGGGATGAATCAGTATATAAATCAAATGTAATTAACCCATTTATATAATACTTCTGTTGATGAAACAAGGGCCATTACAATATTTCTGTCACTGAATGTCCGTTATATGCAAAGCCTCTGTTTAATGGACTATATGGAGAGGGAAGTCCTTTATATTGAGGGTCCATTATATGTGAACCCTCCATTTAACTGATATTAACGAAATTCCAAAGTACGAAATTAACCGAACCATTAAAATCTTTATCCGAATAAGGAAGTATTTTAAACCCTTTATATATTGGGTCTATGATTGAAAGTTAATCCTCTATAACACTATATTATTCATCTTTATTATTCATTCTGTCTATACATGTGTTCTTTGACCTAACACTTTAATAGATCATCTCCCACAGTGTATAATGTATGGTCTATTGTGCTTCTTGTGTATACTGTGTATGTTATTGTACTCACAGTGTATAACATGTGATGAATTATACACGAACAGGAGCCTCTTTGCAACTTGTATTCAATGTAAACAACAAAAATAGTCACCAAAATAGCCGCCAAAAATAGCCACCCAAAATAGCCGTTAAAAATAGCCGCTAAAAATATCCACCAAAAGTAGCACTCGAATCATTTTTAAGCTGTACTGTTTATTGTCAACTAAAGAAAATAACATAATTAACAAAATCTCCTTCTCTTGAAAACCAGGACACAATCACCATCGACACATACAATCTTCAAATCACTTTTATATGATGTACTTAACCTACAATACCCTGAGGGACCACACCATTACTACAATACCTTAGGGACCACACCATTACTACAATACCTTAGGGACCACACCATTACTACAATACCTTAGGGACCACACCATTACTACAATACCCTTAGGGACCACACCATTACTACAATACCCTTAGGGACCACACCATTACTACAATACCCTTAGGGACCACACCATTACTACAATACCTTAGGGACCACACCATTACTACAATACCTTAGGGACCACACCATTACTACAATACCTTAGGGACTCAGGATACAATTCACTATTATCGACACACAATCATTAAACCAGTTTTATATAATGTACTTGACTTACAATACCCCACCAGCTGCTGTGGCTGAAGCCTATTGAACTCTACTTACTGTGCCAAGTGTGAAGACAGTCAAAATAGTGACAATTCAACCAAATGGAAAGAAGACAGTGACCAAACTTTCCATGGTGACCTACTGTCGAGGCGACCCGAGGGTGACAGAGAGAAGGAAGGATGATGATGATGATGATGATGATGATGATAAGAATGGAGGAATCTGCAGCGGGCTTGTTGGCTCATACTGGGCAGTCCCTTTTATACCCAACCCCTATTGCCCGTATATCCATCCAACCTATGTTTGAAGCTATCCAGTGTATTCGAGTTAATGATGATATTTGGTAACTTGTTCCACTCATCCACTACTCTATTTCCAAACCAATGTTTACCTATCTCGCGCCTAAATCTAAATTTGTCTAATTTAAATCCATTGCTAAGAGTTCGCTCCTGGTTGGATAGTTTGAGTACCTTTGTTTCACCTTTGTTTAGCCCTAACTTCCATTTATACACCTCTATCATATCGCCCCTCACTCTCACGTCTCTCGAGGGAGTGCACATTAAGATGCTTTAACCTGTCTCTCTACTCAAGGTTCCTAATGCCCGGGATTAGTCTTGTCATTCTCCTCTGAATTCTTTCTAGGGATTCTATATCCATTCTGTAGTACGGTGACCAGAACTGAACTGTTTAATCCAAGTGAGGTCTCACAAGCGCAAGATATAGTTTTAGGATAACCTCGCTGGTCTTGTAACTAACACTCCTTTGTATGAACCCCTTTATGATGATGATGATGAGGATGATGGCGGGGTCAAAGTAGTGATGAATCAGAGAAAAGATGAATCAGACTTAAATGGAATGTCAGGGAGGATCAAGGAAGGTCAGGGAGGATCAGGTAGTGAGGGTGTCGAGAAGGACTATCCGGTTAGGGGTGAGGTAAGGAGAGAAGTAGGGTGAGGTACTAAGGGTGGTAGGGTGAGGTCAGGACAGTGGCAGGGGTGAGATGAGGTCAAGACAGTGGCAGGGGTGAGGTGAGGTCAAGAGAGTGGCAGGGGTGAGGTGAGGTCACGACAACAGGGGTGAGATGAGGTCAGGACAGTGGCAGGGGTGAGATGAGGTCAAGACAGTGGCAGGGGTGAGGTGAGGTCAAGAGAGTGGCAGGGGTGAGGTAAAAACAACAGCCACGTGTGAAATAAGGGGAGTGTCAGGCAGGCAAGGAGGTAAAGAGGGAGGAGAAGAAGATGGATGAGAAGGGTAGGAGAAGGAGGAGGATGAGAAGGGTAGGAGAAGGAGATGGATGAGAAGGGTAGAAGGGTAGGAGAACACATCCTCACCTTGACCCTTCCCATAGTTGCCTTAAGCCGTTGCTCTAACTTTGGCACTTCACAGCGGAGTTGGGCGTTATGTTCCTCCAGACTGAAGTGCCACTTAAGTTCGCTTCCTTCGTCCTCTATCTAAAGTAAGTGGAAAGAGATATGGCAACACCCCTATTGTACTCCAGTAACAATAACATCAGTGAGCATTCATATAAAATAACTTCAAGTCTAAACAATTATTATTTTTTTTATATATATTGTATGAGATTATTGATTTATCTTTATATATATATAATTACCTTGATGTAAATATATACTGTAAATATTTAACTAGGATTCAATTTATGAGATATTGTTGCGTGCTATCCATGCAAGTATGCTGCATTAGATGGTAAAGCAATTAGTAGATTAAACAAACAACTACGATTTAAGATGTATGTATGTTATGTCAGGTAAGAAATCATATTCTGTACCAATTAAATCTTCATTATACAAATTCTCATATATTAACTATACATATTATTTATATTGACTATATCTACATTTTTTTTAGATAATTTATATATGGATTAATATTAATTTATAAAACAAACTATCAAGGGTGTTGCCATATTCTTCACTACTGTTGATATGTGTTGCCATAACTAGGCGCCACAACACATTACCCACCCTGAGGCACACGCTGTCGAGTGCTGGGGGCTAGTTAGTTCAGTATCAAGTACCAGCGGGGATTAAGGAAAAAATATATCTTCCCTCATTCCAGATTATATTACAGTTTATCAATATTTTCTTACATTAACTTCTTTTATTATCTAGTGTGTGTATTATCCTGTGTTTATTATGCTCTCTATCTCTCTCTCTCTATCTCTATCTCTAATTAGTTTACCTGGTTGGTCATTAAGATTTTCACACCTCAATTATAAGTATATTTTTCCATATCTATCTACAAGTAACCATATATTATACAAACACAACAACAATATAATGTGTG
The DNA here is from genome assembly GCF_018991925.1 of Homarus americanus. Taxonomy (NCBI): domain Eukaryota; kingdom Metazoa; phylum Arthropoda; class Malacostraca; order Decapoda; family Nephropidae; genus Homarus; species Homarus americanus. The sequence continues at coordinate 170,516 of NW_024719502.1, forward strand.
TATAATTTCCTGTTAAATCTCATTTTTTTCCATCACATGCTAATTTTTTTTACTTCCCTCTATATATCTCTACATGTCAATAAATATACAATTCTTAATATATTTCTTAGTACTATATGTATCTCTATTAAGTATATATCAACTATATTAAGTATCCATGTATTCTCTCTAATGTATCTCACCCAGTGTCTATTTTCCTTCATTTATTATACTTATTTTATATTTTTTTGTACCATATTACAATCCAATGTTCTTTATTCTATTTCCTTCAGCAATAATCCGTTTTCTTTAATATCCCATTTTCTTTAAGTTATACCCCATTTTCTTTAAGTAATACCCCATTTTCTTTAAGTAATACCCCATTTTCTTTAAGTCATACCCCATTTTCTTTAAGAAAGGCCCCATTTTCTTTAAGTATTTTCAAATTCTCCTATTATTGCTTCTTATCTCCATTCTCCCATACCTTAATTATTCACCTATTTATGCCTTTTTTATTCACCAGTATTTTATTTAACACAACATACTTGAGTACCACCTCATAAATATAAATAAAAGATGATGAAACCAGATAGAAAAATAAATAAAATAAACCTGGGTGAAAATTTTTGCCATAAACACAAAAAGATCCCAAGGTATAATTGGGTTAATCTTCATTCCCAGAATTAAAGAAGGATATTCAAGCAAAATTCTCACACAAACCAGGTGCATTTACGTCCCTAAAATGAGAACATATTAGTACTATTTCACACATACATAGGAACACCTGAAGATTAGGTACTACAGCTTATTACTCATTTGATGATTAGACACCATTATGCTATCTGTGGATTTTAGGTTTATTAGGTTAGGTTAGGTTAGGTTAGGTTAGGTTAGGTTAGGTTAGGTTAAGTTACATTAAGGGTGTTTAATCATCAGGTGAAAAATATACCCGAGTGACCTCATCCATAGAGAAATCCGTGAGTCATTCCACCACTTAATATGATCTCATTTTAAGGTGACTCTAACTCCATATCATCCATACCTTAACCCTCTCCATGGTGGCCCTAAGCCTCTTCTCCAGCTTGGGCAGTTCACACCTCAGATCAGCATTATCTCGCACCAGCTGTTTGTGAACTTTGGTCAGCTGGTCGAGGTTGTTCTCTAGAAAGCTAATCTTCTGTTTCTGGGCCACTGAGCCACCCAGGATGTCTTCATCTTCACCTGCAGCGGACTGAATGAAAAAAAATAAAAGGATTTCTTATGTTATATTGTTGATGTTGTATAAATATATGGGTATAAGCTACCTCTTGATTATTACTATAGTTCCCCCTTCTTTCCTGTCCCATTTTCTTCATAAACCTTCACCAAAACAATAAACTTTCCTCTAACGACAGGATAAGACACCATACTAACCCTCCTCACTCTAGCCTGAAGATCTTGGACAAACAGTTTCCTCAGGTTGTGGAGTGTCTGAAGTTCCTTGGCTACAGTATCTTCAAGTCCCTTCAGATCATGGTGGGCCTGCTCTCGTCGATCATTCAAAAGACTGTGGTACAATATGGGACTTGTTAGTAGATCAGAAAGTGGAATAATGTGGCACTTGTTGACAGATCAGAAAATGGTACAATATGGCATGTATCACCAGGTACAATATGGAATTTGCTAGCCAATCAAAAACTGGTGCTGTACAATATGGCGCTTGTTAGCATATCAGACGATAACACACACGTGCCCTAACCCTGTGTTGTCTTGTACCGCTTTATCAGTAAATTAAAGAAAATACTAAGTTGTTAATCGAAGCATCTCATTTGGGTTGAGAATCCTTTCATCAATATTTAGATGTGTTTTTATTGCACTGGTTCCATCTCTGCTGAATATAATCGTCTGGTGTTAGCTAAATAAAATATTAAAATTAGTGCCTCCGTTGTGGGGATTAAGTCATCATACTCAAGGGGTTAAGTCATCGTCCTCAAGGAATCAATATGCATCTCCTGGCAGTGTTAAGGACCTCACAGGGTAATTTCGTCTCCTCAGCCATAAAGCGAGACCTCCTACATCAATCTTTCATTTAGTATATCTTAGTTCTGTCAATTAATTCATTATAATAACGTAAGTAGATATATATATATCAACCATACAAAATCTCGTTAACTAATCATTTACGAACACATTACCGATTCTATATAAATCACATATGCAAATGTTAACAGTTAATAGCCGACTTCATTCCTATTACAACTATAATTTCTTTTCTCTTTGATGGTTTACGCGGCTCTTGAGATGACTCCTCCACACCATCTCTTGACAGGCTACCATGGTCCCAGGACTCCCGACACTGTAAACGATAAACACTGATCTATCAACTTAGTGTTTAGTGTTACATAAACTGTCCTTTTGGTTCTTTATTGTATTGGTTCACCTTCATAGCCTCACTCCCGCCTGTTGTGTTACTCAATTCTGTCGTATATGATGAAATAGACTTAATGAAGATCGCAGTTCCCACACACGAAATAGTTCAAAGCATCATTAAATATTTGTCTTTGAGATTTGAGTGTGTGAGTGTGTGTCACTATTACCTGGCAGCCTCCCACGCAACACGCCAAAGTAAACAGGTGAGAATGATTTTAATTTACTCCCATTACCTGTGATTACCTGTGTCTATGCTAGTCAGGTAAACCTTTAAGTAATTTGGTTTATTTTTAAACAATGGACTGGGACTCCAATTCTAAATACAGTAAATTTCGTATCAGACTCAAAATCAATATTTGAAATTTATGAATATTTTTTTTTTTTAAATTTTGTGAAATATCGTAAGAATATAAACATCATCATCATCATTATCTCCAAGCTTAATGCCATATATGCTCATGCTATATCAATGTCATGCTGTGGCAACAAATAACACAACTTACCATTCAGTCATCAGAGGTACAGTTCACAGTCACTTAACAATCACTGTGGATCCTAATCAGTGAAACAAATCTTATCTCCAAAATATTATCTTCATTAATAACGCAAGCTGTTGTTTCCCTCTTGTTAACACCATATTGATTTTTAAGTTTTCCTGACTTTATGTAAAAATAGTCATTATATCCAGGTCAGGAACAAGAGATTCCTATAGTCTTACAAATAGACAGACGGTAACACACGATAGTCACTTCTGTTATGGATAATTCCTATGTGACTCATTCCTTCACAATTTATTTATTTTCGCATTAAATTAATTATATACAATAACTACTGTGTTTAAAGAGAGCCCAACGCAATCCTTCTGAAGTGAAAAACAATACAGTGAAACCTCTATATAACGGACTTCTCTATCCATATAATCCGTTAGACTGAGTGTCATATATTAATGGACACTAGATAGAACGGACTTATCTCCATATAGTTCGGTAGATGGAGTTTTCACAGCTAACATACCCTTGACATAACGGACTTTCCTCTCCACATAGTCCGTTAAATAGAGGTAACAAGTGATCGCGGGCCCTTCGTGCCCGGTGGCGAGTACGGTGGTACAGTTTACCAAAGCGTGAAAGTTCGAACGCTCGTGCTTGGCTAGCGCGCAACCGCCGGAAGGCTGACAGCGTACAGAGACATCGTTTTCCAGCGTAAATAAAATGGTTAATTAATTCCTTCCTAAAGAATCCATCGACATGGGACCAGGTTTGTTCGACTCTACGATTTTTTTGCGATTTTTCCACCAAGTTTGATGAAAAACGATTGTGCCGTTTCGGCTGCCCAGAACAGACAGACACACAGACACACGGATATTCCTATATTATATGAGATAATAATATAATACCCAGAACATTGAACTATTGTAGATAAGCTCATTGGTCAAGGCAGCACGTAATGAAGCCCTAATACAGTATTATTCTTACTACAAATTTACATGTTATTCGATATTTTATGAAGATATTTTCAAAAACTAAATTGAAGCTAATATTCGTAAATAATTCCAATTCTTCGGTAGTTCTTTGAGACGTTCACCATACTAGTAATAAATAAGACATAAACAACGAAATTAAAACGAAAACTAAAACCAAAAAACAGTAGGGTGCCTCTTAACGAATAACCAATGAAACAAAATTCGGTTTAACGAGCTTATTATATTAGAGCATTAAAAGAAATCAATTAACGAACTTCTTTTCAATTTAACGAACAGAATATCGAGGGAAAGAATGACCATATGCTTGCCAGAATGCCCCATCAAGAGACTCAATAGATCCAAGTTATTCTCCACGAAGTTAACTACAAGAGGTATAATCACTATTGCATTAATATTCAGGGTAAAAATTCTTTGATTGGGTTTTAAAGTCGAAACTCTTAAGGCTGGAACACATCTCAGCTTTTAACATGGGATCCGATGGGAATAATGGGTCTCGTTTAGCGCGAATTTACCCAACGAATTTTACTCTCTTTTTTCAGGTTATATATTTCTAGTTAAACGAGATCTTCTTGCTAGTGGCACTCATTCAGGAAGATCTCAGAATAAATCATGGAATTATTTGTGAGAAATCTGACATAGGATCGTAAGTCATGTCAAACAGCTCAAGATCATCCAAGCTTAATTATTAATTCCCTTATTGTCGTCATTGTTGAAAAGGTCAGAAGAAATAGCATCAAGCAAGTCTTATACTTCTACTACTACTATTACTACTACTTCTACTATTACTATACTACTACTACTACTACTACTATAACTTTCAAAAAGTAATCTCAAAGGTTCTCTAGAAAGTTCGTCCCAAAGAACTAAAAATTCTGATTAGGATTCCATAAGTACAAATACAGTATCAAAATTAATAATTGATAAAGGTCTCTATGTAAATTTCCCTCATTCAGTTTATCAACATGCAAGAGAATGTGTTAGTGATCATTCATAATAACATACAACATCAAAAGTCATTCTTATTTGTGTCATCACTTACCTATCTGACACAATACACTGAACATCAAAACAACATCAAACAACATCATGCCAGAAGCTATTGTTGACACTACACATCACCTTAACATTACTTGTTTACTTGAGAGTTTGAAAGAATGAAAAGAGAAGCATTTGACCTCGTGCATGAATATAAATCATAAAAGATACATCTCTACTTACAAGAGAAGTTAACATAATACTAAAGCAAGTCTGCAAAGAGGAATATTACAGAAAACAAGATAAGAAGCTACAAAACTCCACACGGTGATAACTTAGTGAACTTAGAGGTGACAAGGCGAGTCCCAGATGACTAACCAATGTTTACACCTGACAAGCAATTTGCTGTCAACTGGTGCAAAGCAGAATGTACAGCCTTCATTGAATATGCTGGAGATAGCAGCGACAACAGCCTCCATTATAATAATCATATCAGTGAGACTTACTACTGAGTAAATTAAAACAAGAGCTCCAGACTTTGATCTAACAAAAGGATAACTTCATTATATATGAGTGCAAACATTGTCTTACACACATCATCAAGAAATACAAGCACTGAGGCACAGAGGAGGCGAGGTATAAATAACAGAAATACTTTAAGGCCAAACAAGAATTAAAGAAAAGACCAAAGTGGGGGCCACACCAAGGTTGGGCCAGACCATGGTGAGGCCACACCATGGTGGGGCCACACCAAGGTGTGAGCCACACCAAGGTAGGGCCACATCATGGTGGGGCCACACTATGGTTGGCCCACACCATAGTGGGGGCCACACCAAGGTTGGACGTGATCAAATAAGCCAGGCTTACAACAGCCAGGCCGTGGTGGGGTGTAGAGGGACTAGTGATGGACTGTCCAGTGTCCTCACCGAGTGTATAAGGCCAGCGTGCGAGTACATTATATATCGTCCTCTTTAACCAGTCTGTGTATAGCACTGTTCTGATCTGTGTCCATTATTCTAAACTAGATAGATGTTTGTAACTGCTTTAGAATTTAACTTATGATAGACGTACAGAGTGTTAGTCGCTCACTGGTCTCTCAATCATTACATCAGCTCAGAGTCTGATAATAACTTGGGGGGGGGAGGGCCTGGGGGAGTCTGAAGAGTCTGGGGTAGCCTGAAGGAACCTTGAGTGGCCGGGAGGTCTGAGTGCCTACAACTCTCGGAGCCCAAGGACTCACCTTGTCGAGCCTCTGGGAGTCCAGTGACGCAAGCTAATAGTTTCGTGAAGAAGAAGAGAGACCTCATTGAGGTGCTGAGCCCACCGAAATCCAGCAAAACTGAGAAAGACCAGGAAATATGCAAAATTGAGCCTATTCTGAATTATCTACTCTACATCCTGGTTTGGTTTGATTCTCGGGGTCTGATTTTGTTTTACTCTAATGAAGTAAATTCACATCAGAAGTACCTTGAGTGAACTGTGTGCTGAGCCACTGCCCCGTTATGACTCGTGGCTGGTTACAGGCACTGGTACTCTCGCAGTGCGATCAAACAGATGGACATGATCTATGTACTTAACATAATTTACAAAAGAAAGGTAATCTAGACTAATGAAATCTGATCAACTATTTAAAGCAAGCAATACAAGAGAAGACATTTATTCTTTTGTTTTAGTCCCAAATCAAAATGTCTTCCCTTTGTGCATGCACAAATCCTCTCTGTTTTTATTAATGAACTAAAAAGATTATTTACGAAAATTATAATATGTAATTATTCAATAAATAATAAAATATAGTGGCAAATACAGTGGCTTTCAATACAAGTGTGTCCATGCTAAAGGCGAGTGTAGGTGGGCGGCTGTCCTGCCTGCTGCCGACCTCTACACGATGGTTTGTTTACACTTAGTAACATCTCCTCAACACTGTTTTAGCTCAAGAGGAGGACAGCAGCAGAACACTTCAGTGTGTTGCGAATACCAGCAGTATAAGTGATGGCAAATCATACAAAAGCTGCAGACTCTACTTTAAAAATAAATACTGTTTTCCTTACAAAACTTCTCTCATAATTTGAAGACATTAATACGTCTTCAGATCATTACCTGTGCCGTAGTTTATTTCACCTGTCATGTTACCTGTGAAACTTATAACAAACGTCACCTGTCTCTTCCCTTCAGCCTTGGGATTTTATGTCAGTAATTTATTTTTACCCACTACTTTTTATCGTATTTTGCTGTACAGTAAAATCCAGTGAAATTAATATTTATTGTGTGTGTGTGTGTGTGTGTGTGTCTGTCAAATAATTAGCTCATTACATTAATGTGAATTATGTTTACTCTGTTGAAGGCGGTGGCTGAGTGGTTACCAACTCTTACCTACTGTTCTGAAAGTCGCTAAGATATAAATCGTAGAATATATTAAGATTAATTCCGGATCACGTAATAGTGAAAACGTTAATACAACACGGAAATAATAATGGTTTATTTCCTAATCTGAATTGGCTTTAAGTAAACTCTTATTTAGTATTTCATTATATCTTGTCGCTTTGAATATAAAAGATTAATAATACTGTAATTTATTTATTATTGGACAAAACAAGATGAAAGATAAAGCTATTAAGCAGATACATGGTATTAATATAATTTAAGGATTGCTTTAGTAAAGACTGAGAAGTGAGTCAATATGGAGGATTAAAAAGCAATAGCATGGTACGCTGCATCAACTCCAGTATGTAGAAACAAATGAAGATCGATCTATATACAAAGAACAAATAAATCAAGTCCCATATGTGAAAACAAAGGAATAACATCCGTGTGTATAAACAAATGAATAGTGTCCCGTACGTATAAACAAGTGAATAACGTCCTGTATGTATAAACAAATGAATAGTGTCCCGTACGTAAAAGCAAATGAATAACGTCCTGTATGTATAAACAAATGAATAGTGTCCCGTACGTAAAAGCAAATGAATAACGTCCTGTATGTATAAACAAATGAATAACGTCCTGTATGTATAAACAAATGAATAGTGTCCCGTACGTATAAACAAATGAATAACGTCCTGTATGTATAAACAAATGAATAGTGTCCCGTACGTAAAAACAAATGAATAACGTCCTGTATGTATAAACAAATGAATAGTGTCCCGTACGTATAAACAAATGAATAACGTCCTGTATGTATAAACAAATGAATAGTGTCCCGTACGTATAAACAAGTGAATAACGTCCTGTATGTATAAACAAACGAATAGTGTCCCGTACGTATAAACAAGTGAATAACGTCCTGTATGTATAAACAAATGAATATCGATCTATATACAAAACAAATGAATAATTGCCGAATAGTGTCCCGTACGTATAAACAAGTGAATAACGTCCTGTATGTATAAACAAATGAATATCGATCTATATACAAAACAAATGAATAATTGCCAGATCATAGAAGCAATTATCTAGAAGAATTTAAGGAAAAACAATAACAAATAATTGGAGTAACGTTTATACCGTACTTCAAGACAGGTGTGTCATGAGTGGTAGAGTCAGGTGTGTCATGAGTGGCAGTCAGGTGTGTCATGAGTCGTCGTCAGGTGTGTCAGAAGATAACAAGATAAACCACAACAAATAGATCAAAAAGTGAAGAAAAAAAATGGGTTTGTGAAAGATATTTAAAAAAGTTACGATGCTCTACGATTTATTTATTTTTTAATGTCACTAAATTAATTCTGGTTTAATGAACCAAGAAAAGATTATATACTTCAATTACTCAAAATATCTAGAAACTTTATATATTTTGAGCCTGGTAATGGTATAGTTTCAATAAAGTTAAGAAATTTCCGTAGTGTTTTGAATAAAGTATCGATATATTATTGGTTATTTACGATAATTAAGGGAATCTCTCTTTTTATGTTCAATTTGCATAATGGTTCGTTCAGTTAACATAAAGCAGATGATTTAATTTATTAGGCGGAGTTTCGTTAGCCTATGTACGATTTTTTTTAATTTACATTTTACAATAAATTTTTGTATTCCTGTGAAATTATTCTATTTAATTATTTGTTAAATTATATGATCTATAATCCATACAGGAATAACTTAGCCAATAATCATAAGTTTACTTCCTCTTTGGTAATACTATAGTTGACAGAAGCACTGGTTTACAAAGCATCAATCCTGCACACAGTTCTAAGTTAATCTACCACTCTCTCTACCTCAACTAGCAGATTCCTACAAGTTGACGATAAAGCACATCGTCTCTCTTACTCACTTGTTATTCCTGATTTGCGTTCACTGGAGGATTTTGATTCGAGTTGACCTCCATACGTAAAATAATAAATAATTTGTGGGGGAGGGGAGGTATGTAGTGCAATAGGCCATGCATTAAGCTGGTACACTCTGCAAAACAAGGTGCTATCATGGTTGAAGCTTAAGTGAAGAATTTTTTTAATATAGTTTGTTGGTTTGTAATATATCATGGGTTACAGTTATGTGTAATTAGTGGTATATTTTTAAACCATTGAGAAACTGGATGATTTCTTGTAATTACACTATCACATGACGGTGTAAAATTCATTCGTTGAGGAACTGACACAATTTGAGTTTTTTTTTTAATTAATTACTCAAAATAAAGAAAATATGATCTTGCCATTAATAAAATATTAAGTAAACGTCATATACTCAAGTGGGGTCATCATCAACCCAAAGATCCATTACAATCCATTTTTATTAAACTCCAAAACCAAATTGCAACAGATAACACAAATAATAAGCTATAAAAATAAATGAAAAAAAAAAGAAAATATTAATCAACATTTGCTGTTAAAAAAAAGGTATTTGAGCAGCATATCTATGTCGGTATGAGGTACTTACATGAGCTCGTGAAGGCGTGTGCTTTTCTCTGCCTCCTCAACCTTGAGTTTGTTGTGTTCTGCTTTCAGTTGCTCGTGTTCAACGCTTAACTTCTGATTTTGGCTGTAGAATTAATTGTAAATATTAGTTATGGCACAACGTCTTAAATCCTAACTCGAGTAAAGTTTTGTTAATAATGTATAGGGGGCTACAAGCTCTTTACTACACTTGTATTTTAAACCAATAGAAATACAATAGATAAACCAACATGGCAACATCAAGTACTACTGTATATGGGAACTACAAGCTATTTACTCTACTCATAACCTAAACCAATAGAAATACAATAATTAAACCAATATGGGATTATCAAGTACTGTATGGAGACTACCAACTCACTCCTTCAGATCTTCCACGAGTGCCTGCTTGGCGTTGATCTCCAGCCTAAGTTGCACCACCTGTTTCTGATGAAGTTCTCGGTGCGTCTCCATCTGTTTCTCTAGAGCTTCTTTGGACAGTCCTTCTGATTGATTCAAGCCTTCAGCAGCCTTCAATTGGGCCACTTCCTCACTCAAGGAGTCAACCTGAAGCAGTCCATTCAATATCACCGCTAAATATGTAAACAAACTGTATAAACCTGACAGTGTGTACAGATCTCACAGGGAAATGAAAACAGTGTAGTACCAGCCAAGATTTCTCTATGTACACTAAGAGCTTTATCTCATATGTGTTGTATCCATAATGCACCTAATGTGTCACCAGCTATAAGAGACCATTTAATCCCTTTTATGAGGTAATACTTTTTTTTAAACTATGATCACTCACTCAAAATAGTAGTCTATGCTATGACACTATAATACAGTATTCAAATGAGGTCAAGAAAGTAAGGGAATTAAATGTTGAAAATATTGAGGATTAAATTTTTACCTATTAATTTGTCAGCCAGGTAATAATTTTCACACTTACTAATTAATATTACCAGATAACAATGTTTTTACACCTTTACTAATTAATACCAGATAAAAAACTACACACCTTTACTAATTACTTTCCTCCCAGGTATTCAGTAACACATGTACTCACCTGTTCCTCCAGTTGTCTCTTACGGACTTCAACTTCGTGCATTGAGTCCTGTAGTGTTCTCATACGAGCCTCGTGTTGGCTGATCAGGAGACGACAATCACTTAACTCGCGTTCATACTCATCTATTTTCTTGTTACAGTCGCCCTATAAAGACACATAGAGATTAGTTAACATTTCTCGTGGATTTACTGGATTACATGAAGATTAGTCACCCTTAGCTTATTATACCTGATGATTATGCCCTCTAATACTATCTGGGTTGGCTTGGGTTGGGTTGGTTTGGTTTGGTTTGGTTTGGTTAGGTTAGGTTAGGTTAGCATTAGTGTGGCTAATCTTATAGTGAAATAAGCTCTGGGGGTCTAATCTTCATGTGATCCATCTACTAAACTGAATACCCACAACCATTCTTAATTCATCTTTGTTTCCACCGTGACTAATATAACAAGGTGCGAGGAAGGTCTTACAGGGACAAAAAAAAAAATAAAATAAAATAAAACTTCCATAAAATAGTACTAACAAGAGACTGTAAACTACTACTAAAAACAACAAACACAAAATATATCTGAGTAATTAATTCATTTTATGTCTGCAATAGTAAAACGTAAACACCTCAACGCTAATCAACTTACATTAAACAAAAATCCACTGTTTTCCTTCGTGGGCGATGTGTGGAGAAGTGGAAGACAGTGTTGACATATAAACATGGAACAACAATTTACTACACGTATTTATATAACCTGTATTTAGTCCTGTACATTGTTTACATTTGGCTCCTCGTCTGGGGTAACCTCATGGATAGCTACAGTCCCTTCATAACATTAAATTCACCCTCAAATATCTCGTATTCTTGAAGGCTACACTTAAAATCATCTACTTTAAAGGTTCTACATGTGAGTGAATTAGTTACCATTTGCTTCCATAGAGACTAAAATAGTGAGGGAATAAAAGTGTTGACAGTACGTAACAATATACAAAAGAAAAGTATTGAGGGATATTATTTCGATATTTACATCAAAACAACAAAAGCTCGTGGAAGGAATGGGACGATGGTTATGTCGGGAGGTGGTAGGTGATGGAGGTGGCAGGTCAGGGAGGTGGTAGGTGAAGGAGGTGGTAGGTCAGGGAGGTGGCAAGTGAAGGAGGTGGTAGGTCAGGGAGGTGGTAGGTGAAGGAGGTGGTAGGTCAGGGAGGTGGTAGGTGATGGGAGGTGGTAGGTCAGGGAGGTGGTAGGTGAAGGAGGTGGTAGGTCAGGGAGGTCAGGGGGAGGGAGGTGGTAGGTGAAGGAGGTGACAGGTCAGGGGAGGTGGTAGGTGAAGGAGGTGGTGGGTCAGGGAGGTGGTAGGTGAAGGAGGTGGTAGGTCAGGAGGTGGTAGGTGAAGGAGGTGACAGGTCAGGGAGGTGGTAGGTGAAGGAGATGGTAGGTCAGGGAGGTGGTAGGTGATGGAGGTGGTAGGTCAGGGAGGTGGTAGGTGAAGGAGGTGGCAGGTCAGGGAGGTGGTAGGTGAAGGAGGTGGTAGGTCAGGGAGGTGGTAGGTGAAGGAGGTGGTAGGTGAAGGAGGTGACAGGTCAGGGAGGTGGTAGGTGAAGGAGATGGTAGGTCAGGGAGGTGGTAGGTGAAGGAGGTGCCAGGTGAGGGAGACGACAGGTGATGGAGGTGACAACAGATGCAAAACAATGCAATAAAACATAACTGGACTGTATTATCAACGTGTGTAGTCGAGGCTAAATAAACACTACTGTACTTTACCTCCAGACCTCCAACACACTTTAAATAACTAAATTAAGTAGTAAATATCACACATATAAACACATATGTATTTGATTCTTACACTGAAACAACTAGCAAGTCCAACACAACACAACACAACACAACACAACACAATACATAAAAAGTAAATTTTGGTCAGTTTGTATATAAAGTTAACAAACACCTGGAAAAAAAAAGAGTGAATGTTATGGTAAGTAAGAGATATAACACTAATTAGAGGACGAAGGTTAATACTTGAGGGGGAGTTTACAAGGTGAGATCCAGGTGTGTCAATAAACTAAATTAACTATTACCTATTATATCTTCCTTAAGAAAAATGTAAATTTATTGATAATTTTAGACAATTTTAGATAAAAACGCGAAAGAGCTCAACATTTTCCATGAATGTACACCAAACAATTTCATGCTTTGTTGTGAATTAAAAGGACACATTCAGTATAAACAGATGTACTAAAATTTAAGAACGAAGATATGACTTCACACCTCCATACTCTCATAAGTTTTAGTACATTATTTTCTCACCTGGAAGTTCTCAAGTGTACTACAGCGCTGGACAAGGTTACGAACTTCACTCTTCATCTTGGATACGTACAGTCTGGCCATGGTAAACTCTTCCTCCAGTTTGTTGGGATCTCCTGAATTCTGAGTAAAAAAATGAACGATGGAAAGAGGTTAGGTTAGTTTTTGAGGTTGCGACTCATTCACTGCTGCATATATTATCTACCAAGTGATTATATACTAAATAGTGTATAATATTCTCATTAATAAACACTCAGAAACATTAAAATTAATTTCCTGTTGATATTAACTACTTCAAATTCCAATGAGTCAAATTCTATTGTAATCTAATCTATCTCACGTTAACAATTACATTATCTCTTCCCTTCTCAATATTCCTCTTTATCCCCATCTATATCCATCTCCCTCACTTAAATTAATCACTTAACCTAACCTAACCTAACCTAACCTAACCTAACCTAACCTAACCTTACCTAACCTTACCTTAATGGATAGATCACCAGCACTGCCGCCTACCACTGTGCCAACTTCCCCCAGATCAGACAGAAGCGAAAACAACATCTCGTTCATTCTCCTTCGCTGGTGTACTGACGAGTCCTTCATCTGCTGTAGTTCACTCTGCATTGTTGTTAAGGTGGTCTGTGGGCAAGGAAATGGTTTGGTAAGTTGTGCTAGTTACAATATGGCAAAATGGTGAAATAGTATGCAGTGCTAGTTGCTTTTTAATGGTTAACACTTTATTCTAGTTACAATACGTATGGTGAAATACTGCTCTAAAAACCTTTGTAGTGATGAAGTTTATGGTTTTGTGTGGAAGCTTAAACAAAGATGAGTCGACCATCTAACTCAAGGGACATCACATCACTCGTCCGAATCAGAGAAACTTTTTCCAAGAATGACTCGCTACCTCCTCACCTGTTTCTCCGTAAGTTCCTCGTTTAGTGTCTCGTTCTCCTTGCACTTGCTTTCCACCTCCTGACTCTTTTGATCATAGTTGAGGGCCAGTTCCTCAAGGGCCTGTAGCACCTCCTTCACCTCGTCCTTAGCGGAGTCATTCTCAGCCTGAATCCTGGACATTTCCGTCTGTAGGACCTCATAGTCACGCCGGGTAGCAGCAATAAGCTATAAATGGAAGAAATGTTGTAAGTAAGGGGAATTAATATTGTGTACCTGGGAAAATATTCTGTCCATCAGTAACCTAACCTAACCTGATAAAACATTCTGTCCATCAGTAACCTAACCTGATAAAACATTCTGTCCATCAGTAACTTAACCTAACCTGATAAAACATTCTGTCCATCAGTAACTTAACCCTCTGATCTATTGGTCACTGGTTTGCTCCGAGGACACCCCTAGTGCACCCAGCTGTTAATAAGTACCTAACTATAAAATTTTTCTCCGAGGATGAACAAAAATAAGTATCATTTAATAATCTCTCATTTTTTTTTAGGATGAACAAAATCATTCCTATCGTGTATCTGTTACTGTCTCAACAACATTTTTCTCCCAGGATGAACAAGAAAGAACAACTTACTTCCTCCTGCTCCAGCATCTGTTCCTTGAGCTTCTCGGCCAGCTGACTATGCTGGTTGATCTCTTCGTCCTTTTCGTCCAAGCTGATGTACAGCTGCTCACGCTCCTTCTCCCACGCGTCACGTACCTCGTTACTCATAGGAGGTGCTGCTGGCTTCTTAGGTTCTGAAAGATGATGTTTAAGTATACTCATCCATTAATGTTGTTTACCTGTTATAGAAGCTGTTTATTGGTACAGGTAAATGGAACACAAATTACAAATTAATTATCATTTAACCGAGCAGGTAAGTCACAAGGTGTAATTAGAGTTATTTACAGGTGAGAACATCATTAACTCACCTTCACTCACTGATGTCACCATAGACTTCTCCATATCAACGCTAATCTGCTCCTCTGAGTCGACCTTCTCACCGCTACGCCAACGAGCGAGTTCAGTTTCCATCTTCTCCACTTGGGCCTTAAGCTTTGTGTTCTGTAAGTAAGAAGATGAATTTAGGGTTTACATATTTTGGTGAACCAGGATCATATCAGTATCTACAATAACAATAGAAATTGGTATGGTGTAGGGGGAGAGGAGGGGCAGTGGTATCACAAATTGGTATGGTGTAGGAGAGAGGGGGTACAGTGATATCAGAAATTGGTATGGTGTAGGAGAGAGGGGGTACAGTGATATCAGAAATTGGTATGGTGTAGGAGAGAGGGGGTACAGAGTTATCACAAATTGGTATGGTGTAGGAGAGAGGGGGTACAGTGATATCAGAAATTGTTATGGTGTAGGAGAGAGGGGGTACAGTGTTATCAGAAATTGGTATGGTGTAGGAAAGACAGGACGGTAACTAGTATCAAATTGGGTACAGTAAATATGGTGCATTGGAGAGACACCATAACACTGTACCAATAACATGCAATACCACAATACATTATCTCTCACCTTCTCTTTCTCTTTGTTAAAACGTCGCTTCCATTCCTCAGCTGTTAACTCCTCGTTAACACACACACAGTTCTTGATTGTCTTAGCCCTGGAAAATTAAAAACACATCATATACTTTGATACAGTCTAAAACTATAGCTGGGATGTGTCTAAAATTATGGCTGGGATGTGTCTAAAATTATAGCTGGGATGTGTCTAAAATTATAGCTGGGATGTGTCTAAAATTATAGCAAGAATCTATCTCAAATGAAAGCGCAGGTGTAAATCTTAGTAATTAATACCCGTTCATTCAAGTCTTCTCTATATCTCAAAAAATACCCTAAAAAAACAGGTAAATCACAGTAATTTATATCAACACCTTAATGTCTTACCTCTTGCCAAAATCTAACGTGGATCTTGTCTCAGACTCGTTGAAGGACGCGGGAGAAGCACAGATTACAATGGTGGTACGAGCATTGCCTCCCAGACTCTCTTGTAAGATGCGCGTCAGCTTGGAGTCTCGGTAAGGCACGTGAGTCTGTAGGGGAAGGAGGAGGGAGTCACAATACCAGAATGTAAGCAAAGTGGTGAAGGGAGAGAATGACACCAACACCAAAATGTAAACAGGGTGATGAAGCAATGTTAAAAAGGTGAGAGACGGGGAGAGAGACACGAGTGACAACACCAAAATGTTAACAAAGAGATGAAACTCCCTAATACAAATCGTAAGTCATTAATCTTCATTTTATTCTTGTCCCAAATAAAATCAATAAAAAATAAATAAGTTTCAGAGAGGCAATATTTACATTTTTATTGTATAAGGTTGTTACCAGTGTCCGCTGTTAGTTTCTGTTCTTTGTATAAAATTCGTTGTTTGGGATGGTGTGTGGGTGTCTCGGGCAGCTTCGTTCACTACTCGCCCACACCAACTGAGCCCTTATTAACTTTGTTTATTACATTGTATTATGGTTTATTGTATTGTTTAATTACATTAGGTTTGTACATATGTGGAATTAATGTCAGTAGGGTAATTTAAATATAGTTTTATGTCTTAGCCAATCAGGATATGTTACGTCAGTATTTGGCGGTAAAAGGTGACGTCGGTAGTCAGTCTAGGCACAGCTGTCTTTAAGTTAAGTAATATACTCTCTCTCTTATGTTTTGGGAGTTGGCATTTGACTTTTGTGATTTGTATTGATTGATATTGTGTGATAATGTTGGACCTTCAGTCTTACTCAGCCACTTCCAAACATCTTATCGTATTATTGTTGTTTTAGTGTTTGTTAATATAATATTTTTAATTAAATCTACTTCATGAATTTTAATATACCCCATAGTAATGAGGTGATGAATTTGGTGGGATCTATTCCTGGACCTATAGTACAAAGAGAAATATGAATTTGTGATATTGTTACACCCTATGAGGCCAAGGGTCGTAACAAGGTCTTTCGTGAGATTTAGAAAAATATTTATCAAAAGTTGTGTGGAGGAGAAAAATATGTTTTTAACCAAATTTTTCTTTTGATTTTTTTTCAGTCATGTTGAATATCATAGTAAAAGTATGCTGAGAATAACGAGGTCACTTGTTAAGCTGTGTGTGTGCACCATCTAACTCGTCTTCGTGACAGACGGACGGGCAACATCTAAATATTAAAATTATTTATGAAAAGATACATTCAAAACGTCACGGTGACCTGAAAATCTGACGATCATTTTACTTCGAATCTTTCCCATAAACTTTCGCTCACGGATTTGAGACTCGCCTACCCAAGTTTTACTGAAACAATTCCTCTGCGTCTTAACTAAAATCGTTCTGGTGTTCCACTACCATACCACGACCATCAGTTCCTCACATTCCGTCGGTGCCCCGGTGTTCTCCTGCCATTTCAAGACGTCGCTGAGTGTGGAGTGAATGGACGCTTCCCTGCCCTGAGTGTGCATCACCGTGTTCCAGAACCTTCCCCCAGGGCCACTGCCGTAGGAAATATTTGTTCATTGTTTGATTCCTTTAATTGTTTGCTTCCATTAATTGTTTGACTCCATTAACTGTTGACTGCCTTAATTGTTTGACTCCCGTAATTATTTGATGTTTGTTGAGTGGTGTCAGAGTTTTGTGTTATATTTTTTATAGTAAAGAGATGTCAATCTCAAACGGTTGTTTGTTATTCCTCAGAAAACCATGGTCCTTGACTTTCCTTTAAGATCCTAATTAGCCTGGTAAGTGATTTCTATCCGTAAGTCCCAGGCCTTTACAATAAGTGACAGTGTCAGTACATGCAGTCGACTATTTCCCCACCTCCACGGAACAGCCAAAACGTCAAGTAATATTAACAAAAATTAACAACACAGTAAATATCAAGTTTATAAATTCATGCAGTATCAAAGAAAGCAAAATAACTTATGTATGTTTATTATAACTTTGATTTTCAGCGGTAAATAATAATATACCCTTAAGATGGCTGGCCTTCACCTGTAGAATATAGAAGTAATTAATGATCACCTCACCTTTCCATCAGCCAGAGCAGCGATGACGTTACCGAGCGCTGACAGGGATTTGTTGATGTTTTTAGCCTCGTCCAACACCGACCCTTCAGCACCTGTCTTGCTCACCTGCAGAGAAAGTTACCTTTCTTAATTGTTCGCAGTTACTGTATTCTGTACTGACCTTTTAGTGGGTGATTAAAGACCTTACTCGTTAAAGGACAGAAATATATATAAACAAAAACATGACGTGTATAGGATAGTAAAAGGTCAACTTGGTTTATGCTACAATTAAATCTAGGTATTCAAATACACCCCGACCCCTAAGTTAGCTTAAGTGACCTATGACCTTTCATCCCCTGACCCCGAAATCATGTTGTTCTGGTTCATCTTCTATATTAGAGTAACACACCTGTGTAGTGTCGTCAACCGGTGAAAATATACATGTGTTATAGAGGTAAAAGGTCCCTCAAGGGATAATGTCCTCCTTAAATGTCCCTCGAGGGTTGATGTCTCCCTAAAAGGCTTTCAAGAGTCGTCAACACAGGGAGCAATCTTGTAAACAAACAGTATCTCACCTTCTCTGAACCAGCCAGATCAACGAGATATAATTTGCCCAGCAGCTTCTTCTGGTTCTCAATGTTCTCTTGCTTCACCTGGATCAAGAACACACTATGGGAACGGGAGCTGTGTTCGTTCATGTCTGTGGAGATAATAATAATAATAATAATTTATCACTTTCCTTACTAGATCGTGAGGTAAAGTGTCATGGCGACCAAGTTCTTATTTTTTTTATCAACAATAAGATGACAAATCGAGATTCATTTATGGAACTTGTGGCACTTGAAGAGGTTGGTTGGACTTACTTGTGACGGAGAAAGTGTCTCTCGGACTTACCTGTGATGACGAAAGTAATAATTGAACTTTCTGTATTGGTGACGTCTGTTGTACTTACCTGTTACGACGAAGTTCTTATTGGACTTGTTCGTGACGCCTGTTGGACTTACTTGTGACAGCGACGTGCCGATTGGACTTGCCCAATTCGATCACCTCAAAGACCTCTTCAGGGGATGAAACGAATCGCTCGGTGGCGCCTTTTACCGATGGAACTCGGTTCTTGTCTTCATGCACCGACAGATTCACCTTGGATACTGTCGGTACACAAACACATACATTACAGGAGGTTACAGTAGTGGTTGTGATGGTTTATTGTCATGAACGTTACAATAGTGGAGATGTGGGTTCAGGGTACAAAATATTATACACTTCTCACACCCTACACACACCCCATCCACCTCACCCCTCACCTCTCACACACCCTCCCTCACACACCTCACACAAGACTCACCATCCAACAAGTCTCTGATCTTATCCATGTAGATCTCGAAGTAGGAGACCTTGATGTGGAACTCCAACGCCTCCTCCATATTGTAGATGTGATTGAAGATATCATGGACGATTCTGGGGATGATACCTGAAGGAGAGGAGACACAGGTAAGTACAGGTCATATTAACAGGTGAATACAGGTCATATTAACAGGTGAGTACAGGCCTCTAACACTACTAAAATCCACATCATTATCAAGGTATATAATAACGTTTGATACACTCTTGATATACTGAGATTCGGGAGTTTGTTACCTAATTAATGTAATGGATTAAAGGCAGGATAAATCTAGTGGGCTGACCGTACCCCAAAGGCCGCTACAGGTTAATTACAATATCCAGGAAGGGAAATACCATTGGGAAATACATGCTAGATTTTATGGCGGGAAATTATCGAAAGCGTGGGAAAAAATGAGAGAAGTGGGGATAATAATAATAATAATAATAATAATAATAATAATAATAATAATAATAATAAACATATATAGACAGACAGATAGACAGAAATAGACAGACACAAATAAACAGACACGAACAGAGATAGAGAAACACAAACAGTACTCACCCTGCCAGGTCGGATCTCCCAGCTTTCCTTCCATAGTGTGCGTCTTCCCCGATGATGTCTGTCCGTAAGCGAAGATGGTGCCATTGTACCCGTTGAGCACATCTGTAAATAGTACACACCTGTTAGCACATACATCTGTAAGTACACACATCTGGTACACATCTGTTAGTACACATATGTTAGTACACACATCTGTTAATACACACATTGGGTACACACATGTTAATAGTAGTCATCTGTTAGTACACACATCTCTTGGTACACACACACACACACACACACACACACACACACACACACACACACACACCGAAATAATAAGCGGGCAATAAATATGTATAAAAGTCCTCAAATTGAATTCGTTGAAAAAAAAAATATATATATATATAAAGTGCAAAGTGAAGTATTAGGTTTAGCCAGCACCACGGCCCACCTTCGCTACCTGTCCATTTTAATAGGAATTTCCTCAAGATGAGTTTCTTCTCCAGAAATTTTCGTCTCGCTGAGCATCACCCGAGAGATTCAAGCAGACGTAGGCAAAATAGAGAGATATTTATATTGGATTTCACAGCTAAAAAAATCCTCCTACTGTGTGCTCGATGAAGTTCAATAATCCAATGACAAGACTCGTTCATATTAAAACAGCTATGCGATTGGGTGTCTCTGTGTCCACAAGAAGGTAAACAGAGTAAAACGCGATGCAAAAATCTCAAGTCGTGGTTCTTAAGTGTTCAGTGCACTCTTGTATCAAGCTGGTGGCGTCTGGCAGGCAGCCGACTTGCCACATGGGATTATAGTTGCCATAAACTCAATACTTTGTATATATTATATTTTTACGACCTGAATCTTTTAATACTACAGGGTGGTCAAATTATGCAGCACCTTCAGTACGAGGTTAGGTTAGGTTAAGCAGAGGAGCGATAAGTTAATGGAGTCCAGGTAGGTTGAGAATACTTGGGATAAAATAGTTTGGGCTAGAAATGAGTTATACATTTGGCAGCGTAGTCTAGCATTGCCTTTATAGATTTTTCCAGGGAGAGTTTTTGGCGATTTTATTTTCCTGAGTGGATTATTTCAGACGCTATTATACAAATTTACTAACTATTTTAAATTACTATCTTACTAGCCAGGAGTGCTTGTAGACTGTCGTGCTTGTAGGCTGCACGTCAATACTGCACAAGATCGACGATATTTTGTAAACAGAGATGATCATACGCTGGTGCTGTGAGGAATCCGTGGCGTGAGGGAACTTGAGACTAGAGGAAATATTCTTTAAGTCAACTAAGAGAAGCGTGCATGGAGCTGACTGACTACTGCGACTAAAAACTTTGATCCAATTTGGGGAAAAAGTTAGTCGTGGGGCTTCTGAATTCAAACAATAACTCTCTAAACTTCATTACAACTTAAATATACCCACATAAATTCAACCCCCCAACAAAATGCGTCTAAGCTCACGTAAAGTTGAAATTGGTAAGAAATGTTTTAATAACGTCGTTCATATCCGTATTAAAACCTTTTAGGATGAATGCATGACACATATAAGGCAGCCACGTGTATATAATATCCTCCCTCTGGCGGCACTCAGACATATATCACACCCGATGTTCCACCAGAGTTAATTTGGGGAGGAAAATTTATCACTCCATTCCCGTGGTGTTCATGGCTTGTGGCTACAGATAAAGACTGAAGCATCAACCACACAGAAAAAAATCAACACATTCTGCATCACGTGGCATTTTCAGATTACATCAGGCATATCCGAGTCCAGGAATAATGGTAAAAAAAAATCGTTCTATATTTTGTGTGATCCGTCTGGCAGTGCAGTATACCTCTACAGCGGCGCCTGGCAGTGCAGTAAGATACTACCTCCATAATGGCGCCTGGCAGCACAATAAATATGTTCCCTCATTTGAGACAGTCTGGTAGCGGTCTAAATAATGATATCACAGCGTCACCTTCCTCTGACATTTCGTTATCTGACTTCACAGCCGACGGAAGGTTTGTCTGATATACCGATAAGACTGTGCTCTCTCTCTCTCTCTCTCTCTCTCTCTCTCTCTCCATCCTAACCCCATCATGCCGATATAATATAATCTACTTATTAATCATTATTTCAGGTCCCACTCAGCGAGACACTGATGAACAAGGACCAGAAGAATTAATCATAGAATATTATATTGAGGTTTACATAATATAGTGACACTCGGGATTATAAAAGGGAATAGGATGATAAATATTTCCTATCATTCTCAATATTTTTAAAAACCAGATAAATAGGTTGAAATCTTTTATTATGATTGGTGAATTGAATCTATTACCCAAATCACTGTTGTTATAGAGGAAGGAGAAGGTAATTAGGTAGAATCGTAGTGTAGTTGAGAGGTAATTTGGGTCGTTATTTATGTATCGAGTTAAAATAGTCAAATATCTTCTCACTTTTCCTACACTGGAGAAAATTGTTATCATCTGAACTTAAAATTTTCCACTACATTATAACATTATATTTAAGAACTTATAATATATACAGTAAAGAAAAATAAACCCCCTTATTTTTAACAAGTAAATAATGCACTACTGTTTATGATATTACGTTCGCTCATCAGATATTCGTTAATGTTTTGGCAGAATATTGCAAGTGAGTCAAAGATCTACAAGTCACCCCTTCATCATAGAAAACGTATCTCATAATAACCAGAACAAGATCATATGTTCTGTAACGTTCCAAATATCGTAATAAACACAGTTATTTCTCTTATTCTCTAATACTTATAAAACCACAGTTCGACTTTACTTTATACTTACCGTAATTCACTTAAAACCAGATTCCATTTAAATAAAAAATTCCCACAAAAAAATGCTACAAACAGACCAACAGACATTTTCTCTAACCGTTCAAACCACCAATGGCAATAAATAATAAAATAATATAATAAAATAAACCACAAATATATATTACAAAGAGGGAAAGTGGTATAAAATTATCATATATATATTTCCTATACAGTCTCTAAGTAGGAATATATAAAGTAACTGAGATGGCAGAGTCGTTGCTATCCTACTTCTATGATTCAGGAGGAGTTTCGGCCCGGTAAACACACAGAAGAACAAGTGTCCCCTGGGTATATGTATGTGTGATGGTGTCTTTTGTTATGATGGCTCCCGTTGTGTCTCTGTCCCTCCCTCTTTATTTCCCTCCTTCTTTCCCTTCTATTCCATTCTTCCCACATTTTTCCCTTTTTTATTGCCATTCTATTCCTTCTCCCCGCCCTCCTTCCCCCATTCTATTTCCCCCTCCCCTTCCATTCCATTCCTTCCTCCCTCTTTCCTTCTTCCATCCTTCGTCCCATTCCATTCTTCCTTTCCATCCCTCCCTTATCCATCATTCTACCCAACCCACCACCTTCTTCCCACACTCCACCATTCCCCCTCACTCACCATCCCCTCACCCACCATTCTCCTTAACCCACCACTTCCCCTCACCCACCATCCTCCTCACCCACCTCCCTCCCTAACCATTCACTTTCCCTCACCTAACACTCTCCCTCATCCACCATCCCCCTCACCCACCATTCTTCCTCACCCATCATTCTCCCTCACCCCACCATTCCCCCTCACCCACCCCCTCACCCATCACCTGTGACTGAATTCCTGCATCATAACACAACAGCACTGAGATTACTACACAATTCCCTGCTTTGGTTTGCTGACGTCATACTGCTGTACCGCGCCCACACGCCTACCTCATGCTATATCACACCTACACGCCCTATCCCTGGTTATATCGTGTCTATATTCCTTCTTGTGTACATGTTTCCACGCCCATATGACCTCACACCATCCCCACATAACAAACCACGCCTACACAACAAACCACGCCCACACAACAAACCACGCCCACACAACAAACCACGCCTACACAACAAACCACGCCTACACAACAAACCACGCCTCACTACCAACATCAATACAGACAGACACATGTGATCGTTTATAGCTAATCAACGTATCCTATTATCAGTAAAATAATCAACACTATCAACGTTATCATGATTATTATAATTATCTGTCACACCTGTCAGTCTACCCTAATTACCTGTCAATGTACACTGTTTCTGATCTCTCAACGTGATAATTTCGTTCAGTAACATCAATACTATTATTAACGTGATGGAGGTTTGTCATCATTAACACCTAACTTACACTATCATTTTTATTAGAGTAATGGTATAAATACTACTACTAATACTGCTACTACTACTACTACTACTACTACTACTACTACTACTAATAATAATAATAATAATAATAATAATAATAATAATAATAATAATAATAATAATAATAATGGTACAATCAAGATAAATAATTAAAATTGCCTTAAGTTAGGAAAGGTACTATATAATAATGGGTCAGTCACTAGACACGGGACTCAGAGCGTGAAAAAGTCTACGGTCGCAGCCAGCCACGTTTCACTTACTCACGTTAATAATAAAAATAATAATAATAATGACAATAATAATAATTAATAATAACAATAATAATAACAATAATAATAGTAATAATAATAATAATAATAATAATAATAATAATAATAATAATAATAATAATAATGGTTCAATCAAGATAAATAATTAAAATTGCCTTAAGTTAGGAAAGGTACTATATAATAATGGGTCAGTCGCTCGACACGGGACTCAGAGCGTGAAAAAGTCTACGGTCGCAGCCAGCCACGTTTCACTTACTCACGTTAAAAATAAAAATAATAATAATAATGACAATAATAATAATTAATAATAACAATAATAATAACAATAATAATAGTAATAATAATAATAATAATAATAATAATAATAATAATAATAATAATAATAATAACAATAATAATGGTACAATCAAGATAAATAATTAAAATTTAAGTTAGGAAAGGTACATATAAATAATGGTCGTCGATCGACGGACTCAGATCGTGAAAAGTCACGGTCGCAGCCAGCCACGTTTCACTTACTCGCGTTAATAATAATAATAATAATAATAATAATAATAATAATAATAATAATAATAATAATAATAATAATAATAATAATAATAATAATAATAATAATAATAATAGCAATAATAATAATAATAATAATAATAATGGTACAATCAAGATAAATAATTAAAATTGCCTTAAGTTAGGAAAGGTACTATATAATAATGGGTCAGTCGCTCGACACGGGACTCAGAGCGTGAAAAAGTCTACGGTCGCAGCCAGCCACGTTTCAATTTACGCGTTAATAATAAAATAATAATAATAATGACAATAATAATAATTAATAATAACAATAATAATAACAATAATAATAATAATAATAATAATAATAATAATAATAATAATGGTACAATCAAGATAAATAATTAAAATTGCCTTAAGTTAGGAAAGGTACTATATAATAATGGGTCAGTCGCTCGACACGGGACTCAGAGCGTGAAAAAGTCTACGGTCGCAGCCAGCCACGTTTCACTTACTCACGTTAAAAATTCGTATATTATTCTTCATTACATTTATCACTCTCTTTTATTATCTTGTTCTATATCTACTTAACCTATATCTCTTTATTTTTCTCTCTTTATTTTTTCTCTTTGTATCTATTTTTATTTTCATATTTTTTTACAGTTCCCCATTCTCTCTCTACCTACTTTCTCTACTCTTATTTAATTTACTCTTCTCACTACTTTTATCAGGTTTCTCTACTTTCTGTTAATTTTTACACTGTTTTCTCCTCTATCTCTCTTTTTCTCTCTCTATCTCACTAGTTGTTACACCAAATATTACATCATTCTTTTCTCTTCATCTTTATGACGTAATTATTATAGAAAACATTAAATCCACTGAGTTTTCATCATATTACAGCCTCTACCTTGAAACGACGTCATTATAATAAACAATAAATCACGCCAAATGTGTCCTAATCTTTCTCTCTTCCTCGTAAAGACTCACATTATGACACCCAGTACACTGTTCACAATGCTAATTTACATACGGACTTCACTTCGACATATCCCAGAGCACTCTTGGAGATGTCAACACTAAACTCACTCTCGCATCAGCCAAAACAAACGCTGAGTTAGGCCACTGTGTCAAGAAAGAATGAGAAGGGAGGAAGGGACTTGGGGTACACCCACTCACTCACACACACTTGTCTCAACACACGAAGCGTAAAACTCAAGATTCTGAATTGTCAAAGGAAT
This sequence comes from Homarus americanus, assembly GCF_018991925.1. NCBI lineage: Eukaryota > Metazoa > Arthropoda > Malacostraca > Decapoda > Nephropidae > Homarus > Homarus americanus. Next base: position 196,680 of record NW_024719502.1, read on the forward strand.
TTCGTCAAGGTTTCAGGTAAGATTTCTCCAAGTCTGTCAACCTCTGGGGAGATGTGAGAACAAATCACCTCATTACTCAACAGAATAATGATAGTGAAGATCATGAACAAAATATATGACGTAAAAATTTGGACTGAGACTCTATTGTCAGGGAAGACATCCCTGTTTTGTTTACACAATATTTTCGCAATTAAGAAAAATGTTTTTAAGTAAATGCTTTAGAATTTACACTGAAAGCCAGTTGGTCCCTGATGCTGTGTAGTGGTGGTGTTGATTCTCTCTCCCTTTCTCTCTCTCTCTCTCTCTTTCTACCCCACCGTCACCCCTAGTAGAGCATGAAGGGTATACTATAGATCTGGGCCAGTGCCCGGGTTTGTGCTAGTTATCATATAAGGCAAATTGGAACCGTAAATTTCCCAGAAAAATACAAAAAGAGGAGAGGTAAATATGCTAGGGGAGAGGGAGATGGAGAGGGAGAGGGGAGAGTGTACTGGTTCATTTGTTTTCCTATCGTGTATTGTTCTGCAGGCTGGTGGATCTCTATAGAAGCCTGTGTTATTAGTAGTGTGTACAATGGAGGCTGTAGGACCATACTACTTACGTGGCTCTCTCTCTCTCTCTCTCTCTCTCCACACACAGACACACACACACACTAACAAGACAATATTGAAGAACTTTGTATATCCATTATCGGCTTCAATAAGGTCAACTATCTCCAACAAGCCGGCAAATTTTTCCTTTTATCATGAAAGTTGACTGAAATATTGTCTGAGTTTACCCTAAGATTGACCCTTGTGATGGTGGAGGTGGTGGTAGTGGTAATAAGAGGGATAGTGGTGGTGGTGATGGTAGGAGTGGTAGCAATAGTGGTGGTGGTGGTGGTGGTGGTAGCAGTAGTAATTGTTAAAAGACAGTTAAAAGACAGACAGACAGACAGACAAACAGACAAAAAGACAGACATTGGTCAAGGGAACACGTATTAACAGAGGAAGAGACGGGCACAGTGAGACGGAAAACCTTAAGATGTGGGGAAGATCGATGGTGACGGCTGGTGGAGGGGAGAGGGGTGAAGGATGAGGACCTGAGGAGGGGTGAGGGGTGAGGGATGAGGACCTGCGGAGGGGTGAGGGGTGAGGGATGAGGGACTAGTGAAGAGGAGGGGAAACAGGATGAGGGATGGAGGCTTCAGGAGGAGACTATAGTGTCAGATAGGATATTTGGGGAGGAGACGGGCGCCAAAATCCTAAGTAATATATTGCCAACGACAAATGTAAACAACTCAACATTTAAACGAAATAATTAATGACTGAAAAGAAAAGATAGAGGTAAATCAGTGAGTCTCGATGGCCTTCTCGGGACAGTGGCTACATTACACGGTATACTAAACCTTCGGTACTAACCCTTCAGTACACAAGGAAGGTACCGACACTGCAATCAACCGTAAAGCTTAACTACATATTTAAAGCAGGGTGGACTAGGAGTGCTCTGGGGGGTCAAACCAATAACCCTCAGTAATGAAGGCGAGTGTTGTATCCACTTCTCCACCACACCCCGTATATGATTAGATCATCGTTAAACTTAAAAGAAAATTCAACTTTTTTTCCACCTTTAAATTTCATAGATCATATAATTTTACAAGTCTTGGAATGGTTATTTTTTTCCCACTGCAGTTTTCCCTTAAATACAAACTAACCTAACCTAACCTAACCTAACCTAACCTAACCTAAATATCATCCAAATTTACCAATCATTACCTGGCGTGAGTACAAGGGTTCCTCCCCATCCCGAGAGACAAGAAGAATTTCAATATTTAATTCGTGTTTTACATTTCTCTCTGAAGTTGATTTTTAAGCTTCACTTCTAAACTTTTTTATCCGTTTTTTTTTTTTATTATTTTCTTTGAGTTCAGTTTTAGTTTATTTGTGTTGTATTATTTGTTTTTATTATAATTTTTTTTTTGTATTGTTGATTAAATTTTCTTTGATTATTGTTCTATATTTTATTTTTGGTCTTCCCTCAACGTAACGTAACCTAATCTACCACCACAGCCACCATCATCATCACTACTTACACCACCACTAAAACAACCACCACCATCATCACCACCATCACCACCACCATCATCACCACCATCACCACCACCATCACCACCTCCATCACCACCAATCATCTTTAACTAACAAGAAAATTCGGGTCATTCAATCAAGAAAGACGTTCATTGAGCTGACTAACGCAACCAAGTAACTAGGTAATTGCCTTTAGACATTAATGGTGGTGAGACATGTAGACCGAGGAGGACGAGGAGGAGGAAGTAGAGGAAGACAGGGATGGGATAACAGGATAAGGAGGAGGGAGATAAGAAGAGGTGAGGGAGTAGAATACGGGAGAGACGGAGAGGGAGGAGGGGGAAGTAGGGGAAGGGAGAGGAGGGAGGAGGGGAGAGGGGGGGGGGAAGTAGGGAAGAGAGGAAGGAAGGGGAATGAGAGGAAGAGGAAAAAGGAAGATGATAGTAATCCAAGGAGAAAAGGCGTGAGGAGAGATAGGGGAGAGGCAGATAGGAAGTGGGGGGAGGAGGAGGAGGGTAGTGAGAGAAAGGTAACTAACAGGTTCTTTGAATGGTTACTAAACCCTTCCTCCCCATCCCCCTGCCCTATTTCCACTTACCCTCCTCCTCCACCTTCCCCCTTACCCTCCACCTCCCCCTTACCCTCCTTCTTCCCCTCTTTACCCACCTTCCTCTCCTACCTTCTTCCTCCACCCCCCTTACCCCTCCTCACCCACCCTTCCCCCTCACCTTCCATCTCCCCCTCACATCACCGGCACTAATTACTCCTGACTCATTACCTGAGAGCGTCGGAAGGGAGGAAGTGGATAAAGAAGGGATGAAGTGGATAAAGAAGGGAGGAAGTGGATAAAGAAGGGAGGAAGTGGATAGGGAAGGAAGGTCGATGAGAAAGAGGAGAGGAAAAGGAAGAAATGAGATGGATAACCAGGTGGATAGTCTCTAACCTAACCTAAACCTAACCTAACCTAACCTAACCTAATCTAAGAGACAGAGACAGACAAATAGAGAGACAGAAACAGACAGACAGAGAGAAAGAGAGACAGACAGACAGACAGACAGACAGACAGACAGACAGACAGACAGACCCTCCTATCTGAGAATCATAAGTTATCTTCAAAGAGAAATTCCATCCACGTCAAGGAGGCCAAACTTCAATCTGCCACAGTCGCTCCTCAACACATTTGCATATCTGAAAGGTGGTGGTGGTGGTGGTGGTGGTGGTAGTGGTAGTGATGGTAGTAGTGATGGTGGTGGTAGTAGTGATGGTGGTGAGTATTACAGTGAGTACACAACGCAGCAGAAGGTTCAACTGCCCTACCTGCTAGACACCCACCCACCTACCCGCACCACCCACACCACCCACCCACATATATCAAACACCAACAAGTCAAATATATAACCAGAGAACCAAGTCTTCAATAATAATCTCGTGAGCATTTCTAAGATCAAGGGAAAACTTTTTATTACTAAGCAATTAAGATCATCAAACACGGTGACTCCTATCTTGTCTCTGAGTGGCAGAACACAAACACGAGAAAGAGAATGTGTAAGCCTCGTTAGTCATTAAAATTAGGAGAATATGAACAACATGGACAGGTGTATATTGTTAAAGGCAGGTGGTTAATTAATTTATGGAAAGAAACGAATTTTTGTTTATTGGGTGTGTGGGGGGGGGAGGGGGGGGGTACGTGTGTGGAAGGGGAGGAGGGAACTATATATGTTTGTGGAAGGGAAGGCTGTATATAGGTGAATGTGGAAAGGTGTGTAAAGGGTACAGGTGTATATATAGAACTTAAGTCTAGTGTTATAGTGATGAATATGTAGCGTGAAATGATAACCAATGTATACAAAAATATACAAATAAGGAGATAACTTCCACATGACCTTATCACCTGCCGGAGATTACCTTCCTGCATCGCCTGCCTTAATGATCACATCCAGGTAACACACAGGTAAGAAAGAACGCCTGGAGGAGATGTGTGTCAGTGGAAGAGGTTAAAAGAACTACACAGATGATGAGAAAAAACTTCCTGATTTACTGATTTTCTCGAGTCTGATTCTCAAAAGGCCATGAAAGTGATATTTTCTTCCTGGATGGATATGTGATGACGTCTACCTGGGTCATTTATATCACATTTGCATACGAAAACGACTTAGCTATTAACCTGTGTTACTTCCATTAATTTCAACAGCAAAAATATCATGAAACTCACAGCAAATTTGGCGTTCCTGAAGAAGATCGATTCTGATTGGGTGAACAAATAACCCTAAAGATGCGCTATTGGTCAACTGCTGTCCCTTTGATTATAATGTAAGAGTTTCATGAATTATCGAAGTCCTGATTGGCTAAGCAATTACACAGAGATATATCATTGGTCAACTGCTATCCCTATGATTATAACATACGAGTTTCATGAATATCGAAGTTCTGATTGGCTTAGTCAATTACACCGAGGTTTCTCATTGGCCAACTACAACTCACATACCTCTTTGAGCGAGTTTCCACTGACGGATTTTTTTTTCCCCCAGGATTTTCAAACGTTTGCCATGATGAGTTTTCCATTACCCTTCAGCGACGGTCACAGCTTAATCTTTAATGGATGTACATCACTTTAATATATCAGCCAATGACGCTTAATCTCTCAGTGGACTTGTGTTGAGTATTTTTAGGTAAAAGTTAATTTAAATGACGGGTTTTTTTGGCCTGGGGACGGAGGGAGGAATAGAGAGAGAGAGAGAGAGAGAGAGAGAGAGAGAGAGAGAGAGAGAGAGAGAGAGAGAGAGAGTGTGTGTGTGTGTCATGATAGACGGTGCAGGATATACTATGATGAACATAGAGGATAGCGATAGAGTCAGCTAAAGTGGTTTACCTACTCAACGGAAATCATTAATATTCACGAGCCAATGGACAGCCACATCCTGTTAAAGTGGTGTAGGTGTAATGGTGTGGGTAGTTGTTGTTGTTGTTTGTGTTGGTATAACTTCCACGTCATCACCTTCGTCACTTAATACGTCATCGCCCACGTCACTAAATACGTCATTACCTTCTTCAACTCAACACGTCATCAACTCAACACGTCATCAACTCAACACGTCATCAACCATCTCCAGTGCCCTATGTGTATGTCTGAGAGAGAGAGAGAGAGAGAGAGGAAAATAAATCAGGTTTAGACAAAAGTTACGATATTGTCACGCATACTTAAGTCCTCTTCTTTTTTCTCTTCCTCTTTCTCCTCCTCTTCCTCCAGTGTCCCTCTTTCTCTTTTTCTCTTCCTCTCTTCCTTTTCCTCCTTTCCCCCTTTTTCTCTTACTTTCCCTCTTCCTCCTCTTCCTCCTTCAGTGATTTTTCCATATTAAAATGTAACTCCTCCTCCTCTTCTTCTCTTCCTCTTCCTCCTCCTCCTCTTCCTTCTGTCCTCCTCTTCCTTCTGTCCTCCTCCTCCTCCTCTTCTCCTCCTCCTCCTCGCCTTGCTCTCAACACGAACAAACTTTCAAGAAAATTTGGACCGTAAAAGAGGATAAATGTTGTCTTTAGAACTATATTTCACCAGAGACTTTAAAGCAAAGACTTCCTTCATGATCTTTCTTCTTTCTTCTTTCAATTTTTTCTTCATTTTAGAGCTTTTTTCTTTCGCTTTCACTAACTTCATGTTGACTTGGGAAGGAAAAAAACGAATGAAAAGAAAAAAGTTTGATGTAATTTTTTTTTTTTTTGAAGGTCGTTTTTCTTTCGTTTTTTTTTTCCAAGGTTGTTGTTTTCTTGTTTTGTTTCGATTCTTCTTCTTCTTCTTCTTCTTCTTCTTCTTTCTTCTCCTTCTTCTTCGTCTTCTTCTTCTTCTTCTTCATTTTCTTCTTCGTCTTCTTCTTCTTCCTCATTCTTCTTTCTCCACTTCTACATCATCAACTTCTTCCTCCTCCTCCTCCTCCTCCTCCTTCTTCTTTTAACTTTACTTGCTCCCCCTCCCCCTCCCCCCCTAATCCAAAGTGCCGCTGATTCGGTCCTGAGGCAAACCCCAGTTAAACCCAGATGAAAATAGTCCCTTGTCCCTTCTCCTCCTCCTGTTCCTCCCCACCATCTTTCATTATCACCCCCCCCTCCTCTACCACTCCTCCTTCCCTCTCCTCTACCACCACCCCACTTCCTCCCCCTTCTCTTCCACTCCTCCTCCTCTTCTCCCCTTCACAGTCCTCCTTCTCCTCCTCCTCTTCCTTCTCCTCCACCCCTTCCTCTTCCTACTCCTTATATTCTTCCTCTTCTCCTCTTCCTCCCGAAAGAAAGAATTGACACTCTGATTCACTGATAAGCTGAGCACTGATCTTCTTCCAGCGCCTTGTTATGACCTGATTGGCATCTGATCGTGTTTTATGAGACTAGATTCCCGGCTTTACTGTCGTTACTGAACTCTTTGTATGTGTTGAGAGAGAGAGAGAGAGAGAGAGAGATTTAATTTTATCTTAACATCCTCTCTCTCTCTCTCTCCTGTTCGTTTACGTATTTTTTTGTTTTCCTCCACCTCGTCTTGTTTACCCTCTCTGTTTACCTTGTCTCGTTATTCTTCTGTTTTTATGTCTTCTCTTATGTCTGTCTTTGTCTGTCTTATGTCTGAGGATCTGGGATAAAGGCGTAGTGGTGTTCTTGCGTATAGTGGCGTAGGTAAAGTGTTGTGCTGTGTTGTGTTGTGTTGTGTTGTGTTGTGCTGTGTGTTGTACTGTGTTAGTTGTGCTGTGTTGTGTTGTGTTGTGCTGTGCTGTGTTGTGTGTGTGTTGTGCTGTGTTGTGTTGTGTTGTGTTGTGTTGTGTTGTGCTGTGTGGTTGTTGCTGTTGTTGTGTTGTGTTGTGTGCTGTGTGTTGTGCTGTGCTGTTGTTGTAAGTTGTGTTGTGTTGTGTTGTGTTGTGTTGTGTTGTGTTGTGTTGTGCTGTGTTGTGTTGTGTTGTGTTGTGTTGTGTTGTGTTGTGTTGTGTTGTGCTGTGTTGTGTTGTGTTGTGTTGTGCTGTGTTGTGTTGTGCTGTGTTGTGTTGTGCTGTGCTGTGTTGTGCTGTGCTGTGTTGTGCTGTGCTGTGTTATAATGACGCGGTGGTTCAGAGAGGTGTGAGTCATGATGCACTTCACAACAACGTGGAGAAGAATGTGGCGTAGATAATGGTGTTGGTGGTGCCGCTAGACCACACTAATTGATCCTCCTCTTCTTGTCTTTCTCACTCCGTCTTCCTCACTCCGTCTTCCTCACTCCGTCTTCCTCACTCCGTCTTGCTCACTCTGTCTTCCTCACCTATCTTTACTCAACTCACAAACCTAACCTAACGTAACGTAACCTAACCTAACCTAACCAAACTGTAAAGTCAGGTACACATTGACAGCTGGGTAAACTAAGGTTAACATTAATAGCGAACCTGAGACACCTAGGACAAGGACTGAGTCACTGTATCCACTCGCCCACCTCACCATTGGAATTACAGTACAGTACATAGTAATTATTTGATAAGATGTTGAATGAAAATGTAATTACCGATGGAAATAACGGTGGAATTACCTTGATATAATACACTATGCAGTCCCTCACCCGGATAACGAGTCATTCATTATTCACGAGGGGTAGTTATCACGCTATCCTGAAGACTTAACGTGAATGATAACTTGAAGGGATTATATACGATATTTAGTGTGATAATAATAACAACATCACCAGGTTAGGTTAGATTAAGTTAGGTTAGGAGTCAAGCAGTAAAGAGAAGGAGGTTTGTGCTGATGGTGTGCAGGCATTTGAGACGAGAGACGTGATAATTCCAGCCAGCCAGTCAGCCAGTCAGTCAGTCAGTCAGCCAGTCAGCCAGCCAGCCCTCGAGCCAGCCAGGGGTTAATGTACTGACTAAGACCACCACCACCTGCTGTTATATTTACATCCAACCAGGTCTACCAAACTCAACAAATACAATGCTGCCAACCTCTCCGAATATTAGACTGCCCTATGTATCATTATCACAGTCTACTAATATCATCACTACAGTGCTACCAATGTGTCTTTTATCCTCTATTTATACTGACCCACTGTTGCCAACATCTTTATTTCAGGAGTACCAACCTTCACATCTCAAGAGTTGCTAATCTTCCCGTAATATTTTCCCTACCTACAGTGCTGCCAACTTTTCCATTACGTTCTCACCACAGTCTTACCAACATTTCCACCACAGCCGTACCAACCTCTCCAATAAACATACCATCTCAACAACCCCTACAGGACTACCAACCTCCCCTCCCAACTAAAAATAAAACAAGGTTGGTAAGCCTGTAAGCTAATAACATAGTCAACATTATAGAAGATTATTGACCCACAGCCCAAGCTTAACTGTATTCATTATTAACTTTTATAATTAGGCGTAAATATTTGAGGATCTTCTTGACATATGACATTTAACCTCAGTGAAGGTCAGAGAGAGAGAGAGAGAGAGAGAGAGAGAGAGAGAGAGAGAGAGAGAGAGAGAGAGAGAGAGAGAGAGGGGCATTTGATACCCCTTAACCCCCCCCATATGCATAAAAATACCCCATATTTACGTACCCATAATGACACACTAATTACCATTAACACACCTGGATTAATTACCCAACTCAATTAACATGTTATTATAAAAATGACAAAATAATAATACTGTAATTAATGAAATAAATAACACAGATAAATTTAAGAAGTTATGATAAAGTAAATAAAGAATAAATGAAAAAAAAGATAGATGGCAAAATTGGTTATGTTTCGAGTTTATACAAGTATTATAGCTATTAGAGCCAGCTGGTTGACTTAATGACACCATCTGGCTATAAAATGTGGAGGGAGGGAGGCAGCTGACTCGTCGCCCCAGCTGTGTATAAGGTCAGCCTGAAATGTAGGTCAACTTACAGTATAGGTCAACCTGTTATATAAGTACACCCTACCTTTATAACAGTCTATAAGGTATATACAATTCACTATAAACCAACCTTATACCCTCAGGTTTTAATATATGCATAAATAAACCACAAAAAGGTATGGTTTTCACGGGTTTAATTTTAGCGTTTTGGAGGAAGTTCATAGTTGTAATGTAATCTCGCCCTTAGGTGGTGGTAACTTAAGGAGTAGAATAGCGTGTGTTGTGTTGTTCGACGCGTTGTCATGGTAACTGTATAATCATCAAGAGTGTCTGGACTTTAGTATTGGCGGGGTGTAGGGGGTGAGGTGTGGTAGGGTGGTTTTAGGTGGTAGGTGTGGTTTTAGGTGGTAGGGGTGGTTTTAGAGTGGTGGAGGTGGTAGGGGTGGTTTTAGGTGGTAGGAGTGTGTGGTAGGTGGTGGGTGTGGTAGGTGTGGTTTTAGGTGGTAGGTGTGGTTTTAGGTGGTAGGGGTGGTTTTAGGTGGTAGGGGAGTGGTAGGGGTGTGGTAGGTGTGGTTTTAGGTGGTAAGGGTGGTAGGTGTGGTTTTAGGTGGTAGGAGGTGGTAGGTGTGGTTTTAGGTGGTAGGGGTGTGGTGTGGTTTTAGTGGTGGTGTTGTGGTTTTAGGTGAAAGGGTGTGGTAGGTGTGGTTTTAGGTGGTAGGAGTGTGGTAGGTGTGGTTTTAGGTGGTAAGGGAGTGGTAGGTGTGGTTTTAGGTGGTAGGATTGTGGTAGGCGTGGTTTGGGTGGCGTGGCTGTGGTAGAATTGTGGCAGGCGTGGTTTTGGGTGGCGTGACTGTGGTAGAATTGTGGTAGGCGTGGTTTTGGGTGGCGTGACTGTGGTAGAATTGTGGTAGGCGTGGTTTTGGGTGGCGTGACTGTGGTAGAATTGTGGTAGGCGTGGTTAAAGCACCACTCACTGACTCAAATATTTTTCCTAACACTTAGACTTCAGCGCAACACACACACACACACACACACACACACACACACACACACACACACACACACACACACACAACACTTGGCATATATTTCACAGCTTAGAGGGCAACTTTTATCTGAGTATAACCGAGTGACACTTCCCCCTTTGTTTATCAATGCCACTAAAACCTAACCTAACCAAACCTAACCTAACCAAACCTAACCAAACCTAACCAAACCTAACCTAACCTAACCAAACCTAACCAAACCTAACCAAACCTAACCTAACTCTCTGCTAACAATATTTTTTCAGATTTTTTTTTAGAATTTATATAAATTTTAAGTTTGCCAGGAAGTGTTAGTCTGTATGTAAATAATTGGTTGATTTGTTAGTTAATATAATAATCAAGTTTGTTGGTTTTGAGGTGCAGGTGTGTTAGACAGGTGTGAGATGCAAGTCTGTTAGACAGGTGTAAGGTGCAGGTGTGTAAGACAGGTATGGGAAGCAGACAGGTTCTCAGACAAACACCTCACCTGGGAAACTACCTGACTCATCCAGGTATTCCTCGCCTTCTTCCTAATTCTCACTGTCTGTCTGTCTCTCTGTCTATCTGTCTGTCTGTCTGTCAAGCGTCACATATTCATATCCCGTTTACTGTGGCCACATATTCTCTCTCTCTCTCTCTCTCTCTCTCTCTCTCTCTCTCTCTCTCTCTCTCTCTTGGGCCTCATTATGTATGGATTATTTTCTGTTGCTGTCACGCCTCACCTCACCTCACCCTCCAGTGTATGGTAATCTCCTTCCCTCCTTCCTTCCTTCCCTCCTTCCTTCCTTCCTTCCCTCCCTCCTTCCTTCCTTCCTCCCTTTCTTTCTTCCTCTACCTTCCCTCTCCCCGCTCTCCTCCACCTTGCCTTTTCCCTCCCTTCCCCCTAACTTTCTTCTCTTCCCCCTCCTCTACCTTACTTCCTCCCTCTTGCCCTCCCTCCTTACCTTTTTGTCTTACTTCTTCCTTATCTCTCTACCTTCCCTCCTTTCGAATTAATCTCCCTCCTTGTCTACCTATTTACTCTCCTTTTCCTTTCTTCCATTCCCTCTTTTCTTCCTCTTCTTTCTTGACTCCCTCTCTTCGGTGTCTCTCCCTCACCTCCCCTCCTCCTTCCCTCCTCCCCCTCCTATCTCCTCCCCTCTATCTCCCTCTCCTCTCTCTCCCTCCCCTTCCTCATCAAGCATTAATATTGGTTCTGCTTCCTCGAACACCATCTTCGTCTCTCTCATTGTTATTCCTGGTAACCCCACTCCACCTGACCTCCCACCCTCACTACGACCTCCCACCCCCACTCATGACCTCCCCACCCCCACTACGACCTCCTACCACCCACTACTCCCACCACCCGCGACCTCCCACCACCCACTACGACCTCCCACCACCCACTACGACCTCCCACCGACCTACGACCTCCTACCACCCACTACGACTACGACCTCCCACCTACCACCACCACACGACCTCCCCACGACCTCCTACCACCCACTACGACCTCCCACCACCCACCACGACCTCCACCACCCACTTCACGACACCTCACAGCCTGTAAAATGTAGCAATAAATTCAGTGGAAAACATGGAAATAATCTGGGCGTGAGGGAGGTTAGGTTAGGTACACGCGATCCATTGGTACTGTTAGCTAATGCAATACGCTGCTGCTGTACCAATCTTCACCGCTGGAGTTACACGGTACCATTGGGGATTCCTGTGTCGTTTCTTGCTGGTACAGAAGTAATATTAAAAAGTTCGCCTTGTGTAGTGTTGTAGTCCTTGTCCTCTTCTCTCCTCTTCTTCCCTCTCTTCCCCTCTTCTTCTCCCCAGCCCTCTTTTTCCCTCTCTTCTCCTCTCCTCTCCTTCCCCCCTCCCTCTCACACATCTAATTCTGTGTGTTCTTTGAAGTGTTATACAGTGAACGTCACGATAAAGCCCCCCACCATCCCCTCCTCCTCTACCCCCCTCACCTCCTCCTCTACCCCCACCCCCCTCCTCTACCTCCTCCCCCGTCCCCTTCTACAGCACCAATTAGCTTGTCAGTAACAGCACATTCCTCTCAAGATGTCTGATATAGAGTCTTGCAAGATCCAGTTACTCCTTAACACCATCTTCACATTCTCCTGCATATCAACTTTTGTCTCCTAGTTTTAAATGATGCAGTTGGAGATGTTTCTCATATCTCTCAGTTAGTATGAGATAAACTTTGAACATAAGATACTTTGAGAACCGGAGTTTAAGCGTCTGTTTTCCTCCCTGGGGTGAGTTTCCATCATCTGCTTTGCCTGTGGTGGAGGTTCCCAGAGGCGCTCACACTGTAACAAGTAGGGCTGGTCTCCCTCTGCGTCGCCTACACTAGCCTCTGAGACACACAAAGTCCTCACGTATTGACCAGCGGTGTGAGAGGTGGTAATGGTTTTCAGTTTATCATGACTAATGTTCCTGTAGTATTTCTTACCCTTTGTGGTATATTAGATTTTATTTCAATTTTCCTTTCACCAAACGTAACCTAACCTAATCCCTTCCACCCCTCCTAATCTATCCTTCCCCCTTCCCTTCCTACCTCATCCACCTATCTCATCCCTCCCACTCCTCCTGAACTTCCCTCTCCCTCCTACCCTTTCCACCTCTCCCACACAGTGCCAAAATGTCCTCATTCGATCAAAAATATGAACTAAATTAGGGTCACTCATCACTGAAGCCTGGAGGAGGGATGCTCAAAATGTCATTATGCTTACGTGGGATTATGAACTTACAAAAAAAAATGAACAAATATTTCCAAGGTAAATCAACTATATAACATTTTACTGTATATTTCTGTATCTATCACTGTATCGACTGTAATGTGTATTTTAGTATATATGTATAATATATGTGTTTATATCACTACTGTCACCTGTCTCAAAAAATATTATGTATTCTGTTTATTTATATAACTGTTCTTACCTGTAATTATCCATCTATTTACCTTTCCTAATCCTAATTGCTAATAAAAATCCATCAATTCTTCTAAGTTATTATCAACTTTTATCTACATTATCTTTTCCTTTGAATCAGTATCATTAATCTCTGTTTGCTTCTTCAATATTCATTAAAAATATCAATCCCTTCCTCTTCTATATTCCCTGTATTCCATTTACTTTCATATCTGACTTATTTTACATATATAACTCTCTCTCTTTCTATTCCCTCTTCCCGTTTTATTGTCATCCTTCACCTCCCCTGGTTTATTGGAGTGTTTGTTTTAATTCTGGTATTCGTGTAGACTTCAACCACCCTTCCCTGTCCTAACTCTCCCTTCCCTGCCCTCACTCTCCCTGGTTAGAACGCTGCAAAATACTTCCTCTCATGCTATCTCTCCCTTCACCAGATTCTTTTGTTTATTGCAAACTGTCCTCTCTCTCTCTCTCTCTCTCTCTCTCTCTCCCAACCACCCACTGCAGTCTGACCCACTTTCCAGTCTCCCATTCCAGTGACCTTCTCCCCCACACATCTCCCACAGTCTTCATCCCTCTCCCACGCCTATCACCCCTTACCCACACCCATCACCCATCCCCCATACTCTTCACCCTATCTACCCCATAACCCATGACGATAGCTAACCTAACCTAACCTAACCAAACTTAATTTCCCGTGTCGTAAAATATTAGTTTAGTTCCATATTCCACGTCACTGTCAATAATGGCGAACAGCGGATTACCATAAATTAAAATATACAAGAAAAACTTTTAAAAATATTAATCTATGTTCCAACATTTCATGGGTCATAAATATTTTGATAACATTGAATTGAAAAGCAAAATTAATGTTATTTATTTATTTTGGAATTGTGCTTAAATTGTCTTGTTGCTGCCACACCTACAGCAGCTAGTGGGTTACTCCACCACCCTGGCAGGATGCTGGTCCACCCAAGGGTTGTTCCACCATCATTCAGCAGCTAGTGGGTTACTCCACCACCCTGGCAGGATGCTGGTCCACCCAAGGGTTGTTCCACCATCATTCAGCAGCTAGTGGGTTACTCCACCACCCTGGCAGGATGCTGGTCCACCCAAGGGTTGTTCCACCATCATTCAGCAGCTAGTGGGTTACTCCACCACCTGGCAGGATGCTGGTCCACCCAAGGGTTGTTCCACCATCATTCAGCAGCTAGTGGGTTACTCCACCACCCTGGCAGGATGCTGGTCCACCCAAGGGTTGTTCCACCATCATTCAGCAGCTAGTGGGTTACTCCACCACTCTGGCAGGATGCTGGTCCACCCAAGGGTTGTTCCACCATCATTCAGCAGCTAGTGGGTTACTCCACCACCCTGGCAGGATGCTGGTCCACCCAAGGGTTGTTCCACCATCATTCAGCAGCTAGTGGGTTACTCCACCATCCTGGCAGGATGCTGGTCCACCCAAGGGTTGTTCCACCATCATTCAGCAGCTAGTGGGTTACTCCACCACCCTGGCAGGATGCTGGTCCACCCAAGGGTTGTTCCACCATCATTCAGCAGTACAGTACAACACAAGATACTTTAGCCCTGCACAGTTAACGTCTTGTACAGTAGAGTTATTTTACACAGGAAGACTGCCATCACTCTCCACTTACCAATGGCTTACAAGGGCTACACTGACGACCACGGAGGGAAGTGGAGCAGATTGGATAATGGGAAGAGATGGAGGGGGGAGAAAAGGGAGGAAGGATAAGAAAGAGACGAGGGTAGATAGAGGAAGGAGGAGGAAGGTAGAAAGGGAGGTAGAGACAGATGGGGGTAGCGAGGAAGGGAAGAGAAGGTAGAGAAAGAAGAGGAGGGAGAAGGGTGGTAAAGAAAGAAAAAGAGAAGAAATGAGGAGAAGGTAGTGAAAAGAAGAGATGGAGGGGGGGGATGGAGGAGGAGAACGGGAGGGAAGAAGGAGGGAACAGAGAGAGAGAGAGAAAAAGGAGAAGGGGAGAATGTGAGAAGGGAAAAGGGGAGAGAAGGGGGATATAGATAGCGAATGAGAAAGAAAGAGATGAAGAGGAAAGTGCGGCTGTGGGAATGAGTGGAGGAAGAGTAGGAATACGAGAGAATAGCCGTGAGTGGAGAAGGAGGAGGAAAAAGAAGAAGAAGAGGAGGGGGAGGAAGAGGAGCAAGAAGAACTAAGAAGAGGAGGAGGAGGAAGAGAGGCAGCAGGTGCAGTTGGATGCCTGGCACGTGATTATTAATGGGTAACCACCACAGCAGATCAATGGCACACTACACGTTAACTGATGTGGGGTGGAGTGTGTTCCTGAGAGAGAGAGAGAGAGAGAGAGAGAGAGAGAGAGAGAGAGAGGAGGGCTTACAGGTTGAATAGGCCCCAATTCTATCAGACTCCAGTCCTATTTGATCCGAACGTGCCCTAAAATTGAGGCGAGGGAAGGTCACACACACACACACACACACACACACACACACACACACACACACACACACACACACACACTACAATCGGGTATCGACTGCCTAAATCAACTCCAACGCAGTGCTTCGATTTGGTAAATTCTAGGATTCCCATTTATTGAAAATCTGAAATTTTGTGGAGCTTTGATCGGCTAAGATTGTGTATGTGGATGTGATTGAGTTAAAATACCTTGTGATTGAGTTAAAATACCTTGTGATTGAGTTAAAATACCGTGTGATTGAGTTGAAAGTCTTTGTTATTGCGTTAAAAAGACCTTAAAATAACAGTGGTAACTAGCTGACTGGGTATTGTGTGTTCGGCTTGGAGTGTGTGTCTGAGAGGCGGGTCGACAGTAGATTTTGTGACCTGGGAGAAGTAGGTGAGTTATGTGAGCTGGGAGAAGTAGGTGAGTTATGTGAGCTGGGAGAGAAGTGTTTTAGCACCTGGGTCCTGTGAACTGAGAGATGTGATTTTTTAATAGTCTCTAGGTCCTGTGAGCTGCTGAGAGACATGTATTGAGCAGTATCTGAGTCCTGTGCGCTGTGAAAGGAAGTGTAATGAGCAATAGGTGTGAGATATGAATTAATTACTCTCTACAATAGGTCAAGGACACACACACACACACACAGTGACCGACGCCAAGCTGTACGCTTCCAAGGGGCTGTCTCCACCTTTCAGTCACTCACCTGTGGCGTCCCCCAAGGCACCAAGATGGGACCACTCTGCTTCCTTATGCTCATCAATGATGCCCTAAGAGAAACCCCCGCTCGCTGGAAATATGTCGACGACTCCACCATTGGGATCAGCGTCAACAATTCTGCCCCCAACTATACCGCCCTTCAGGATTTATTGAACAATCTCCAAAACTGAGCCACCAACAACCATGTCACCATCAACCATACCAAGACCATGGTTATGCACATCAACCTCTCCTCCGACATTGTCCCACCTCCTTCCATTACTTTAGGTCCGAACACACTCCAGGTTGTAGATTCCACGAAGCTCCTCGGCGTCACCATAGACAACAAACTAAATTGGAAACCACACGTCAGTGAAGTTGTCAAATCCTCCAGTTTCGTCTCCACCTCCTCCGCCGACTCAAGTCCCTCGGAGTTCCTGCACCCGAGCTCCTCAGTGTTTACACAACATTCATACTTCCCAAGCTCACCTATGCCTCCCCACCTGGTCTTCCTCCCTAAATGCCACCACAACGTAAACACCTAGAAAAAGTGCAAAAGAGGGCATGCAAGATTATTCTCTCCCCTTCCTACTCCACATATCAAGAAGCGCTCAACACACTGACCCTTTCGACTCTCACTGACCATCACCACGACCTCATCTGCAAATTTGGTAAGAAGCTTCCACACCATCCTCGACACCGGCTCCTACTACCACCTGAGATCCCTAGCCCGAGAATTGCTGTTCGACACCACAACCGCATCCAGCCCATACGTGCACGAACTGATCGCTATAAGAACAGTCCAGTCCCAACCATTGTAAAAATTATCAATAACTTGTAATAGACCAGTGTATTCACTCCCAGTAAACACTACTCCTTGCACTGTCACTATGTTGAAATGCACTGTAGTTTGAGCTTTTCCCCATCTAGTTATTATATGTCTTATTTGTATCACTTATGTTACTTGTATATTATTTATAATTCGAAACTCATTCCCCAAATATGTAACTGTATAATTTCAGCCTTCTGGCTGCCAAGCTCTTTCAATAAACCGTTAGTTATTATTATTTACACACACACACACACACACACACACACACACACACACACACACACACACACACACACAAACGAAAGTAACAATGCAATTTAATTTTCCCACCTGACATTATTATTCTATCTTTAATTAATCAGTACAATGATTCGGGATTTAATACTATCGGAAAGGACTTCATAGTTGTATATCTTCTTTCAATTGATAGAAAACGGATGAAAAAAACATTTGCGAGGGGGAACTACTCATAATTTTTTTCAAGGAATTTAAAAATATATGCGCCACAATAAATATATTAAGTAAACTCTAAAAACTTTTTATAGACAGATATATGGACAGATATACAGACGGAAAGACAATAGATACATTCCTCTGTCTCACCAAGTTGAAGGACCACAGACAGGAGATAAAAATAAAGAAGATATATTTATGCTTGAACTTCTGACTCATGGTGGACTTTTGTTGACACTTAAATAACTTAAAAGAGTATAATGGAAACTCACCTTTAACGATGTCCTTAGCTACGATATCATACACCTTCTCCTGTGTTGAGTTGGGCTTGATAACTCGGTCAAATAGGTACAGTTTCCCCTGAAAAAGAAAACGTATTGATTAGAGAACATTTATGGGCAGACTAAATCAAATCCAAACTTCATTTCACTTCATTGGAAAATTGTCTTACTCTAACCTAACTACATAACTTCAACTCCTCTAACTTCATCTTACTTCATCTAATTCACTTCACTATATAATTACCTAACCTAAGTGTATAACCTCAATTCATCTTACTTCATCTTACCTCACCTAATTCAACCTAATTCACGGTGAAAATAACGTCGTTTCATAAGTTAAAATAATAGAAAATATTAGTTTCACCCTCACTCCCTCGAACACTTGGCTACCAGAAGTCCAATAGCATTAGTATAACCACCAGCAGTAATACCATTCATCTGTGGCATAAAATTGTACATGAACAGATTAGGGATTAACTGAAGAAGAGCCATCCCTAACTTAATTCACCTGTTGATTAAACGCCCTAATACTACCTGGACAGTTTAGGTTAGGTTAGGTGTCTTTCTTATCAACTATGACTCTGATGGTCATCTTAGGGGGTTAAAACACAATTGGTACGTCAGAATAGCCTTTAAGACAGCCCTGGTGCGTCAGAATAGCCTATAAAACAGCCCTGGTGCGTCAAAATAGCCTATAAAACAGCACTGGTGCGTCAAAATAGCCTTTAAGACAGCAGTGGTACGTCAGAATAGCCTATAAAACAGCCCTGGTGCGTCAAAATAGCCTATAAAACAGCACTGGTGCGTCAAAATAGCCTTTAAGACAGCAGTGGTACGTCAGAATAGCCTTTAAAACACCACTAGCACGCCTGGAAAGAGTCGATAAAGACCTCGCTGGAAATATTACCCCCATCACCACCTGAAATCACGTATCAGCGTCCAAAAATCAGGACTAGTACCTTTTGGCAGTCTGACGATGGACCTTTCTTATTTCTCCACACCAATATTCCAGACATGAACGAGTGAGGTGAATCCCCGATTGAGAATTGGTTCCTGCGGCTCTCCACCTCCCCACCCCCCTTTCCCCCTCCCCCTTGATCCCCTCTCCACTCCTCCTACACCTTCCCCTCCTACACCTGCTCCCCTCCCCCTCTTACACCTCCCCCATCTTCCTTCTCCTCCTCCCCACAACCACCGGAGACCAACCCACCCATGCACTCTAGCCCAGCCACCAATGACCCACCTAGGCACTCCTAACTCCACCCTGACCCACCAATGACCCACCCAGGCACTCCTAACCCACCATTGACCCACCCAGGAACTCCTAACCCACCAATGACCCACCCAGGCACTCCTAACCCACCATTGACCCACCCAGGCACTCCTAACCCACCCAAACTTTTACCTAACTTAATTAAACTCCACCTCCCAGCCTCACACCTCCTCTTCCTCCTCCACATCTCCTGCTCGTCACCTCTCCGCCCCTCACACCCCCACCTCTCTACCCCTCACATCCTCACCTCTCGACCCTCGCCTCTCCGACCCTCACATCCTCACCTCTCGACCCTCACCACTCCGTCCCTCACTGCCTCCTCTTCACCCCTCACCTCTCCACCCCTCACGGCAGGCATCCGTCACCTGGCAGACAAGAGAGGTGACCTTGCCACAGACCATTACCGGATTACCTGCCGCTGTTCTCTAGTGACTGCTGAAAACTAATTACTGCCACACACATGTACCTTGTGTAGGATTGAACCACAACACGCCTGTAAACTACCGCCACACACCTGTAAACTACCACACACACCTGTAAACCACCACACACACCTGTAAACTACCACACACCTGTAAACCACCACACACCTGTAAACTACCACACACCTGTAAACCACCACACACCTGTAAACCACCACACACCTGTAAACTACCACACGCCTGTGAGTTTTTTTGGTGTGTGTGTGTGTGTGTGTGTGTGTGTGTGTGTGTGTGTGTGTGTAAATCATCACCACTGTCACCGCCATAATGAGTAGAATTCTCGAAAACAGGAGAAAAAAGAAAGAAGAAAGAAGATGGAAGAGGGAAGGAAGGACAAAGATGGAGGAGGAAAGAAAGAAAACAGAAGAAGAAAGGAAGAAAATAATTAAAGAAAGAGAAGGATAAAACGAAAGAAGTAGGAAAGAATAAAGATCAAAGAGGCAGTACAATGAAGGTGGGAGTCGGAGATGGAGAGGAAGATAAAAAAGTGAGGGAGAGAAAGAGCGATAATGAGGAAGAAAGGAAGAAGGGAACAGGAGAAAGAGGGGTGAAGGACAGAAAATGGAGAAGAGATAAAGGAAGATAGAGAAGGGAAATAGGGAAGAAGAATGGTACAGAAGAGACAGGGAGATAATTGAAAGTGACCTCAACTTTCCCCTAGGCACCTTAGGGACTTTCTCCTATTGGTGGGGAAGTTTGGCCCAATTCTGGGGAGCTGAGTGTGGGGCTGCAGGAGCCAGTGTAGAAGTGTGGAGAGGTGAGCCCAGTGTGGGGGGTGTGAAGTGAGGCAGTGTGGTGAGGGTGTGGGGGGTGGGCGGTGTGTGGGGTTGAGACGGTGTGGGGGAGTGTGGGGAGTGGGGGTGTAGAAGTGAGGGGGTATGGGGGTGGGGGGTATGGGGGTGAGGGGGGTATGGGGGTGGGAGGTGAGGCGGTGTGGGGGGTTGAGAGAGAGAGAGAGAGAGTTGTCACAAGATAATCCACCTCCCTTCCCTATTCCCTGACCTGATCATCTCCTTTCCTCCTCCTCTCTTCTCCCCTTTCCCCTCCTCTTTCCCTACTCCTACCTCTCCCAATCTACCCTCCTCCCCTCCCTCCTCCCCTTACCCCTATCTTCCTCCCTTCCCCTCCACCTCCACCACCCCTTCCTCTTCTAATCTACCTTTCCCGTTCCTTCCTCGTGGGGATGGATACTACACCTGGATACGAGGAGTCTGTTCCTTAATGATATTACCTGTGAGTACCTGACCGTGTACCGCCTAGCAATACCTGCCTCTACTGACACTTTGTTATTGATGATGATAATAATAATAATAATAATAATAATAATAATAATAATAATAATAATAATAATAATAATAATAATTTTACTACAGAGTTTATTATTATTATTATTATAATTATTATTATTTTTTATTATTATTATTATTATTTCTGGCTAAAAAATAAACATACTTATCACGTCTGGCCGGGAGGGAGGGAACCGTCACTCATAAGGCTGAAACAACAGCGAGACGATGTACCCCTCTCCCCCACACTCCTCCCTCCCCCACACTCCTCCTTCCCCACACTCCTCCCTCCCTCACGCCCCTCTCCCCTCTCCCCTCCTCCTCCTCCTCCGCCCCTCTCCCCCCCCTCCCCCACAGCCTGTTGGTCTGCAGATTTCCCGATCAGCTGGCTGTATCACAAGGTTGCCAGCCAATAACACTAAGTGGATATGTTGAATCCTGTACGCCCTAACCTAAACTAACCTAACTTAACCTAGCGTAACCTAAACTAACCTAACTTAACGTGACCTGACTTGACCTGACCTGACCTAACCTAATATCAACCTTAATAAACCCATCCGACTAATCCACGTCACACACACACAGCAAAATGTGGGTCTATTAGCAATTAAAAGCTTTACAAAAGCAAAAAATATAAATTCTTTAAAGCTGGAATACAAGGGGGGGAGGGGAGAGGGGGTAGGGGAGAGGGGGAAGGGATTAGGGGGGAGGGGAGAGGGCGAAGGGGTTAATGGGGTAGGGGGAGAAGGGGAAGAGGTCAAGGGGTAATGGGGGAAGGGATAATGGGTTAAGGAGGCGAGGGGTAAGGGGGAGAAAGAGGGGATGGGGAGGCAGCCTTGGAAGTCGTTAAGTAGAAATTAGTGTCCCCGACCGTGACAGCCAATCCTGGGAAGAAGCGAGCAGAGAGAAGCCAAAAATGTCTGTCTGTCTGTCTGTGTTTTTGTCTGTCTGTGTCTGTCTGCCTGTCTGTCTGCCTGTCTGTCTGTGTCTGTCTGTCTGTCTATCTATGTCTGTTTGTCTGTCGGTAATTGTCTACCTGTCTGTCTGTCTGTCTTTCTGTCTGTCTATCTGTCCGTCTGTAATTGTCTACTTGTCTGTCTGTCTGTTTGTCTATCTATATGTCTGTCTGTAATTGTCTACCTGTCTGTCTGTCTGCCTGTCTGTAATTGTCTACCTGTCTGTCTGTCTGTCTGTAATTGTCTACCTGTCTGTCTGTCTGTCTGTCTGTCTGGATAACCGGAGGCTGTGAGGCGCCCAGCTGTTAAAATTCTCGTCCCAAAAACTAGACTATTCGTTCTTCTTCTTTTTCTTCTTCGTCTTGGTCTTCTTCTTCTTCTTCGTCTTCATCTTCTTCTTCGTCTTCTTCCTCTTCTTCTTCTTCTTCTTCTTCTTCCTCTTCTTCTTCTTCTTCTTCGTCTTCGTCTTCGTCTTCTACTTCTTCTTCTTCTTGCCCACAGGTATATCAATCAGCTTCATGAATCTCTCTCTCTCTCTCTCTCTCTCTCTCTCTAAAGCCAAATTATGTGCAGGATCCTGGAGGATAGTGAATGTAATACCGATTTTCAAGAAGGGGGATAGATCACTATCCTCTAACTATCGCCCAATCAGTCTAACATCAATAGTAGGCAAATTACTGGAAGCAATCATTTCAAACTCTATTCGAAATCACCTGGAGAAGCACCTATTGATCAATGATTCCCAGCATGGCTTCACAAGCGGACGTTCTTGTCTAACTAATCTATTAACATTCTTTTCATCAGTTTTTCAGATCAGTGGTTGAGAACAATTATGATGTAATTATATCTCGACTGCGTGGTAATATTCGACGGGGTCCCCAAGACTAATTTAGAGGTAGAAGCTCCTTGGCATCAAAGGTGACATCCTTAAATGGATTAGGGCGTGGTTACAGGACCCGAAACAGCGAGTGAGCATTAACGGCACTAAGTCCCATTGGAACAACATCTAAATGGAGTTCCCCAAGGCTCCAGTGCATGGACCATTATTATTTATATACATAAACGACATAGATATCCAACATAGACGTAACATAAGTAAATTTATGATGACATAAAATAGGACGTGTTATTAAATCTGACGAGGACTCAGCAAAACTACAGGAAGATCTAAACAAATTTTTCGAATGGTCTGAAAAATGGCAGATGAAATTCAACGTGGACAAATGTAAAGTACTCAGTATAGGAGATATAAACAGGGAAACTAGATACCAGATGAACAACGATGCCATAGAGAAATCCTACTGCGAGAGAGATTTAGGAGTAATGATAAATAGGAACCTTAAGCCAAGTAAACAATGTGTTTTTGCTCGTAACAAGGCTAATAAAGTACTTGGATTCATACAAAGGAGTGTTAGTTACAAGACTAGCGAGGTCATCCTAAAACTGTATCTTGCTCTTGTGAGACCACACACCTGGATTACGCAGTTCAATTCTGATCACCCGTATTACAGAATGGATACCGAATCTTAGAAAGAATTCAGAGAATAACCAAAGACTAATCCGGAGCATTGAACCTTGAGTATAGAGACAGGTTAAAACACCTTAATTTGCACTCCCTTGAGAGACGTAGAGCGAGGGGCGACCTGATAGAGGTGTATAAGTGGAAGGCAGGGCGAAACAAAGGGGACATTACAAAGGTACTCAAACTATCCAACCAGGAGCGAACTCGTAACAATAGTTTTAAATTAGACAAATTTAGATTTAGGCGTGATATAGGTAAACACTGGTTTGGAAACAGAGTAGTGGATGAATGGAACACGTTACCAAATATCATCATTAACTCGAATACGCTGAATTGCTTCAAACATGGGTTGGATGCTCATATGAGCAATAGGGGTTGGGTGTAAACGGGACTGCCCAGTATGGGCCAATAGGCCCGCTGCAGTTTCCTCCATTCTTATGTTCTTATATTTCTCTCTCTCTCTCTCTCTCTCTCTCTCTCCATTCAGACCCCATCCTCTCACTCCTCCTCACCCTCCCTCACCTCTCACCCCTCCCTCTCACCCCTCCTCACCTCTCACCCTCCTCTCACCCCTCCTTCCCCTCTCCCGTCCCAGGATAAAAAATAAAAAATATGTTGATTCATAGTATTAAAGGTGCGGGTGACATCATTCCTGCTCCATCCCAAACTACATAGTTCTAGACTTGAGAGAGAGAGAGAGAGAGAGAGACGTAGATCTGCGAGATATTTGACCCTTTTGTTTTTCTTAAGGTAGAAAGTGGCCATCCTTTGAGGCAGTACAGTGCGGATAACAATACAAAGAGATAGATGGTATTATTTGTATGTATGGGGGTGGTGTGTGTGTGTGTGTGTGTGTGTGTGTGTGTGTGTGTGTGTGTGTGTGTGTGTGTGTGTGTGTGTGTGTGTGTGTGTGTGTGTGTGTGTGGTCCCCGTCGCCTTAATTCCTCCATTGTAAAGTTGTGTATACATTCACCTAAACCTAACCTAACCAACGACTCTGGGTACAGGGAGCGAGCACTGTACTGGCTGGGCTCTGAGTGATACCTAACCTAACACCTAACCTTCCTGAGACAAAACTGGCATTAATTTCCTCCCCAGTGATGTTAAGAGCTCTGTGTGGAGGACTAACTCAGGTTAATTTAATCTAACACAGGTAGGAGTTAATCCCACCTGTCTCTCTGTACTGAATTAGATACCAGTTTCTCTCTACACCTCGTAGAACTAACCAACACTCGTCCATATCTACACCTAACCTAACCTAACCCCACCTCATAACCCCACCTCATAATCCCACCTCATAACCCCACCTCATAACCCCACCTCATAATACCGCCTCAGACGTCAGGGCGCCGTGAGGTTAAGTTTGGCACTTGTGAGTCTGGCATTGACGGTTCAATATGTCTCTCCCTCCCCCCCTCACCCCTCACCCCTCACCCCTCACCTCTCCCTCACCTCTAAGGCACCATTGGCACTATCATTTCCTCCTCATCTTCCTCTTCCTCCTCCTTCTCCTTCCTCCTCCTCCGCCAGGTTAAGAATTCCGTCCCTTATGTGTTACTACCATATCCATCTACCACCATATCCACCTACCACCACCATCCGCTCCCTAAATCCACCCTCAACCACAACTACCATCACCTGCTTCACCATGCATGTGAGTGGTGGAGTGAGAGGGAGGTGAATATTGAAGGAGATGTGGGAGAGAGGTGAGTGTTGAGGGAAGTGAGAGAGAGAGAGAGAGAGAGAGAGAGAGGGGTAAGAATTGAGAAAGGTGTTGGAGAAAGGCAGGTGTAGGATCAAGTGTGGCAGCAGGTGTAGCAGCAGGTGTAGCAGCAGAGGTGGCAGCAGGTGTAGCAGCAGGGGTGGCAGCAGGTGTAGCAGCAGGTGTAGCAGCAGGGGTGGCAGCAGGTGGGAGGAGAGACACGGCCATCTTACCCCAAAGGCCCCATGGTAGTGTCACCAGGCCTTGGGGAGACGCGGACCGAGGACACAAAACCCTCCACGATAATTCCTGGATCATCACCCCGTCGCTTGTGTGTTGGTTAGGTTAGGTTAGGTTAGGTGTTGACGATGGCTTTTGTGGGAATTGTAAGTAAAACCAAACCAAACTTTACCTAATCTAAACTCACATAGGTAACGTTAGGTTGTTATCATCAGGTGAAATAAGCTGTGGGGTCTAATCTTCAGGTGATCCCAATCCAAAACTATACTCGGTTACCACAACGAGAAGGAGGTAGGTGTAGTGGGCGCTGGGCCAACGAAATTTCGACAAAAATAATAAACAACACGGCACCTGCCCAGGGGACGAATTAATTAACCTGTTGCTAATTGGTTTCGCTAAGTAGGCAGTAGAGTTTGTAGTTTGTAGTGTGGGGTGGTGTGGTGGTGTGATGGTGTGGTGGTGTGGTGGTGTGGTGGTGTGTGGTGTGGTGGTGTGTGGTGGGGTGGTGTGTGTGGGGGGGAAGGTTGTGGTAGAGTGGGGTGGTGTGGTGTGGTGGTGTGATGGTGTGGTGGTGTGGTGGTGTGGTGGTGTGTGGTGTGGTGGTGTGTGGTGGGGTGGTGTGTGTGGGGGGGAAGGTTGTGGTAGAGTGGGGTGGTTGTGGTTGTGGTGGGATGATACTGTGGAGTCAACAGTGTGAAGCAGAAGACACGACACACAGTCAACCATCACTCAAAACACCTCCTGTATATCCATGTATATCCCCCCCAAGTCACATAATACAACCATGAAAAGTGAACGAATATATTAATGTATATCCCGAGGTATATATATATACATATACATATGCGTAACATACATATATCCTTAATTATGTATATCAATAGAGGTGAAACTGAGGGAGGCTATTGTCTACAAACATTAAAATGAAGACAGAAATACCAGGTGTTAAATAGAAGACAATGAAGACAGGAATACCAGGTGTTAAATAGAAGAAAAATAAGACAACGAAGACAGAGATTCATTAAACAAGAGACGGTCAGGACAGAGGAGAGTAAGGTCATAAAACACCACCAGCTGTGAACAGACGACAACAAAGAGACAAAACCCCAAGGCGAGGCGACGAGCAGGAGAACCCACCCCATCCCACACCACTCCACCCACTACCCATCCACCCCACCTCCTCGGCATTATCACTTACAACGCCTGCAGGAGGTGTGTTGGTCGTCTGTCTTGGTCACGTAGGAGGCAACACATCTGTGACGATAGTTTAGGTTAAGACACGTCGGGATAAAGCCTGTAGTAGTTCAGGATGTTATGGTTTATATCTACGAGAGAGGAAGTGTGTTTAGGAGAGGGGGTCGTCTACTTGACCAGCGAGAGTTCTATAGTTGAGGGGACCAGACCACCTCCACATACTGGCTGGTGTTCCTGGGTCATTAAGTGGCTGTGTGTCAGCTTTAAAGTGGCCATTATACGCCAGTAATTAAAGCACTTAATAATATAATGAGTATACTGTTAGTTGTGCTGGCCGATGGTGGAACAACCCTTGGGTGGACCAGCAACCTGCCAGGGTGGTGGAGTAACCCACTAGCTGCTGAATGCTAAGTAGGCCATGCATCACTGTAGGAAAGGCTTCGATTCTGTGAAAACCAATATCCAGCTTGACGTTATGTGGAAGATAACACGAT
Organism: Homarus americanus; assembly: GCF_018991925.1. NCBI lineage: Eukaryota > Metazoa > Arthropoda > Malacostraca > Decapoda > Nephropidae > Homarus > Homarus americanus. The sequence continues at coordinate 223,401 of NW_024719502.1, forward strand.
ATCAACCATTGAATTGAAGAGAAAATGAAAATGTTTCAAACTATGAATATAAATGAAAAAAAATATCAAGATATTAAATTCAACATGATATAAAACTTGAATTTCAGTGGAAAATAAACACGATATCAAACTCGAACGTCAGCAAACAACACCACGATATGAAACACAATAATTACGATCATCAGCAGCAGCTTAACACAGGATGGCAGCTTACCTGGGGCTGGCACACGTGGCTGTAGTGTTAGTAATGCTCGAGCCCCTCACACACGTCCCCTTTAACAGTGAGGCGCCACAACACAACGCTGGGCGAGGCTCCATCATAAAATGCCGCCCGGCCACGAATTTTCCTATTTGGCTGAGTGTTGAGAGTCGTATGCATGAAAGACCCCAAAATTGCTCCAGGGAGGCCCTTAATGTTTCTGAAGTCACGAATATCGCTCCAGGGAGGCCCTTAATGTTTCTGAAGTCACGAATATCGCTTCAGGGAGGCCCCCATCACCGCCTGAAGTTGCAAATTGCGCTACAGAAAAAACCTTCACATGCATGATTATATAAACAGCGCTTCAGGAAGGTTCTTAACATCCTGAAATCATAAACAGCCGCTTCACGTAGCCCCTTAACACACCCTGAAGTCTGAAGTCACAAATATCGCACTAGGGAGGCACTTAACACCACCTGAAGTCATAAACAGTCAAGCTTATAGTTAGGTCCAGGGATATAGTGACCACAAATAAAATGGTCGAAACCTTTACATCCAAAGGTTAAAGCGTTCTGGATCTTAACCCCCAGAACATTAACCTCCAGGATTTTTAACTTGAGAGCGTTAGTCTTCAAGTCTTTAACCTTCAGAACCTTAACATACAAGAGAGGAGGGAGGGAGGAGGGAGGAGGTGTTATCAGACCTCCTCCACAACCTAACCTCCTCCTGAGTGTTGTTCCCTGATGGCCTCAACCATGACGAACTCCTCCTCCTCCTCCCTCTTCGTCCTTTTTCTCCCACAATTTCGTCCGTCTCTCCCATTACTCTTACCGTCACACCTCTAATAAGCACATTAATCACACACACACACACACAATAATAAATATAACACCAAATACATAAAATGAATAGTTAGGAAAAAGAGGATGTCTCGTATACACACAAAATACACTTATACACAAAACAGTGTGTTAATCCCACGCAAGAAGAGACCCGTTACAAGAAATATATTAATTAATGCCATATAATTTAACTTGTAACATGTTAAGCCGTTTCATCTCAGTTATTCAGATTATTGCAACTATTTACTGCCCTTTGATAGCAATTGCAACTCATATTTGGAGTATTAATCAACTTTGCAACTACAGACGTGAGAGAGTGTTCGATAGTAATAATTATATATGTATTAACTGTACGGTCTTAATATTTTTGTATTGATTTTACGATTTTCCCTTTGAATAAGTCAGCTATCATCGGGGTGTGTGTGTGAGTGTGTGTGTCTGTCTGTGTGTGTGTGTGTGTGTTGGAGGAAACGTAGAACCCACCACTAATTAACTCACCTGTAAGACTTCCTATACTAAGTACCAACAGTAACAGGTAATTTCCTATTCATAACGCTATTGTTTACCTCCCCCCTTCAATACGGAAATGGGAAACACATTCTCTCTATTGCTCCTGGGTAAAAAAAAAATCCCTATTCAATTTCCTTTAGAGTAAATATACACAACACCAAACAATAAATTACAGTATGTTATTATTTACTGTGTATGTTTGTGATTTTTACGTAGATGGAATGAAGATAATGTGATAAAGATTGTGTTAGTAATAATGTGTTGAATAGTGTCACACCTGTCAATCAGTTGTTCGTGTACAGGTTTTTTTCTTGAAGGGTGACACACACACACACACACACACACACACACACACACACACACACACACACACGTACAAAGACAGAAATTATCGTTGCAATAATTAATTACAGTTTATATCTGCCGTGAAGACAAGTTCCTGGCCTCTAGTTTCACCTCAATGCTTCCCTCCTTTATCATATTAATGTATATCAACTCCACTGTAAAATATGTATATACTCATAATATAAATGTAAAATAAATAAATAACGAAGTGATAACCGTGGTACTATTCTGATATGTTTTTATTACCACCAGGCTATGTGTACGATACCAGATGATACCAACTGTTACAAAATACTTCCTTGAGATAAATGTACAGTATATATCAGGTGCCTACAAGAGAGCTCAGGTTCTCAACTGATTTAGCCATGTTAATATTGTTATTATTATCGACTCTGCATCTGTGTTCTTCTGGCTAAATAAACTGTTTCAATATAAATAAAATTAACAGGAATTTGGGAGAATAGCGAAATGGTAAAGAGACTTAACCACCTCGCTCACGTCTGCCAGTAGCCCAGAGGGAGGAGGTGTGAGTGTGGTGTGTCAGGTCAGGTAAGTGAGTCAGGCGTTTATACCTTAGGGCAGGACAGGTAAATGCACGTATGTTAAATGTGATAATATTAACGTGCTAACTTTACTGTTCTACCACAACATACCCACCTATGACCCATGACTTGTGACCGATACAATGCCCATACACAACCCATATGCTGTACCACCCATGATCTATGACTTTTACACACACACACACACACACTACCAACCCACGATCCATAACCTTCAAATACCATCACCCATGACCTATGATCTTCACACATCACCACCCATGACCTTATAACTATCACACACCACCAACCCATGACCCACGACCCACACTAACCACCGCCCACGCCGTAGAGAGAGGCAGGGAATGCAGCATAAATAATACACAAGGGACAAAATTGACCTATTGGAGACTGTATCGACGAGGAATTGAATTGTAATAGAGACAGACAGACAGACAGACAGACAGACATAAAAAAAATCAATGTACAGAACTATCACACAATCCATCCTTAAAAAAACAAAAGCGAATCGAATAACAAAAACAAAACACTTCCAGAAAAAATGTAAACTAACTTTTCTTGTTGGTTTTAGTCACAAAGTATCGTACACGAGAGAACTTTTAACGAACGTAATATACTCAGTTTTTTTTCATGATAGGACGAAAAGACTGATTAAATGCTGTGTTTATTAATGGTTAGATGCTGTGTTAAGTGTTGGTTAGATCCTGTGTTAAGTGTTGGTTAGATGCTGTGTTAAGTGTTGGTTAGATGCTGTGTTAAGTGTTGGTTAGATCCTGTGTTAAGTGTTGGTTAGATGCTGTGTTAAGTGTTGGTTAGATCCTGTGTTAAGTGTTGGATCCTGTTTTAAGTGTTGGTAGATGTTGGTTAGATCTGTGTTAAGTGTTGGTTAGATCCTGTGTTAAGTGTTGGTTAGATCCTGTGTTAAGTGTTGGTTAGATCCTGTGTTAAGTGTTGGTTAGATCCTGTGTTAAGTGTTGGTTAGATCCTGTGTTAAGTGTTGGTTAGATGCTGTGTTAAGTGTTGGTTAGATGCTGTGTTAAGTGTTGGTTAGATGCTGTGTTAGTGTTGGTTAGATCTGTGTTGTTAAGTGTTGGTTAGATCCTGTGTTAAGTGTTGGTTAGATCCTGTGTTAAGTGTTGGTTAGATGCTGTGTTAAGTGTTGGTTAGATGCTGTGTTAAGTGTTGGTTAGATCCTGTGTTAAGTGTTGGTTAGATCCTGTGTTATGTTGGTTAGATCCTGTGTTAAGTGTTGGTTAGATCCTGTGTTAAGTGTTGGTTAGATGCTGTGTTAAGTGTTGGTTAGATGCTGTGTTAAGTGTTGGTTAGATCCTGTGTTAAGTGTTGGTTAGATGCTGTGTTAAGTGTTGGTTAGATCCTGTGTTAAGTGTTGGTTAGATCCTGTGTTAAGTGTTGGTTAGATCCTGTGTTAAGTGTTGGTTAGATGCTGTGTTAAGTGTTGGTTAGATCCTGTGTTAAGTGTTGGTTAGATCCTGTGTTAAGTGTTGGTTAGATCTGTGTTAAGTGTTGGTTAGATCTGTGTTAGGTGTTGGTTAGATCTGTGTTAAGTGTTGGTTAGATGCTGTGTTAAGTGTTGGTTAGATCCTGTGTTAAGTGTTGGTTAGATGCTGTGTTAAGTGTTGGATTTAGATCCTGTGTTAAGTGTTGGTTAGATCCTGTGTTAAGTGTTGGTTAGATCTGCCTGTGTTAAGTGTTGGTTAGATGCTGTGTTAGGTGTTGGTTAGATGCTGTGTTAAGTGTTGGTTAGATGCTGTGTTAAGTGTTGGTTAGATGCTGTGTTAAGTGTTGGTTAGATCCTGTGTTAAGTGTTGGTTAGATGCTGTGTTAAGTGTTGGTTAGATGCTGTGTTAAGTGTTGGTTAGATGCTGTGTTAAGTGTTGGTTAGATCCTGTGTTAAGTGTTGGTTAGATCCTGTGTTAAGTGTTGATTAGATCCTGTGTTAAGTGTTGGTTAGATCCTGTGTTAAGTGTTGGTTAGATGCTGTGTTAAGTGTTGGTTAGATCCTGTGTTAAGTGTTGGTTAGATCCTGTGTTAAGTGTTGATTAGATCCTGTGTTAAGTGTTGGTTAGATCCTGTATTGGAGGTGTTGGTTAGATCCTGTGTTAAGTGTTGGTTAGATGCTGTATTTAAGTGTTGGTTAGATCCTGTGTTAGGAAGTGTTGGTTAGATGCTTGTGGTAAGTGTTGGTTGAATCCTGTGTTAAGTGTTGGTTTAGATCTGTGTTAGAGTGTTGGTTAGATCTACCAATGTGTTAAGTGTTGGTTAGATCCTGTGTTAGTGTTGGTTAGATGCTGTGTTAGGTGTTGGTTAGATGCTGTGTTAAGTGTTGGTTAGATGCTGTGTTAAGTGTTGGTTAGATGCTGTGTTAAGTGTTGGATTTAGATCCTGTGTTAAGTGTTGGTTAGATGCTGCATGATAGAGTGTTGGTTAAATCCTGTGTGTTAATGTTGGTTAGATGCTGTATGTTAAAGTGTTGGTTAGATCTGTGTTAAGTGTTGGTTAGATCATGTTAAGTGTTGGTTAGATCCTGTGTTAAGTGTTGGATTTAGATCCTGTGTTAAGTGTTGGTTAGATGCTGTGTTAGAGTGTTGGTTATATCCTGTGTTGAAAGTATTGGTTAGATGCTGTATTAAGTGTTGGTTAGATGCTGTGTTAGGTGTTGGTTAGATGCTGTGTTAAGTGTTGGTTAGATCCTGTGTTAAGTGTTGGTTAGATCCTGTGTTAAGTGTTGGTTAGATCCTGTGTTAAGTGTTGGTTAGATCACTGTGTTAAGTGTTGGTTAGATCCTGTGTTAAGTGTTGGTTAGATGCTGTGTTGGGTGTTGGTTGGAGTACTGTGTTAGAGTGTTGGTTAGATGCTGTGTTAAGTGTTGGTTAGATGTATGTTAAGTATTAGATCCTGTGTTAAGTGTTGGTTAGATCTGTGTTAAGTGTTGGTTAGATTTTGTGGTAAGTGTTGGTTAGATCACCGTGTTGAGGTATTGGTTAGATCCTGTGTTAGTGTTGGTTAGATCCTTGTTAAGTGTTGGTTAGATCCTGTGTTAGAGATGTTGGATTTAGATGCTGTGTTAAATGTTGGTTAGATGCTGTGTTAGAGTGTTGGTTAGATGCTGTGTTGAGAAGTGTTGGTTAGATGCTGTGTTAAGTGTTGGTTGAATCCTGTGTTAAGTGTTGGTTTGAATCACCGTTAAGTGTTGGTTTAGATCCTGTGTTAAGTGTTGGTTTAAGATGCAGCAATTTAAAGTGTTTGGTTAGATGCTGTGTTAAGTGTTGGTTGGTCTGTGTTGAGTGTTGGTTAGATGCTTTGTGTTAGAGGTGTTGGTTAGATCCTGTGTTGAGAGTGTTGGTTAGATCTGTGTTAAGTGTTGGTTAGATGCTGTGTTAAGTGTTGGTTAGATGCTGTGGAAGTGTTGGTTAGATCCTGTGTTAAGTGTTGGTTAGATCCTGTGTTAAGTGTTGGTTAGATGCTGCTTGATAGTATTGGTTAGATCCTGGCCCCAAGTGTTGGTTAGATCCTGTGTTAAGTGTTGGTTAGATGCTGTATTGGAAATTGTTGGTTAGATCCTGTGTTAAGTGTTGGTTGGAATCCTGTGTTAAGTGTTGGTTGGTACTGTGTTAAGTGTTGGTTAGATGCTGTATGTTAAGTGTTGGTTAGATCCTGTGTTAAGTGTTGGTTAGATGCTGTGATAAGTTGGTTAGATCCTGTGTTAAGTGTTGGATTTAGATCCTGTGTTAAGTGTTGGTTAGATCCTGTGTTAAGTGTTGGATTTAGATGCTGTGATAAGTGTTGGTTAGATCCTGTGTTCAGTGTTGGTTAGATCCTGTGTTAAGTGTTGGTTAGATGCTGTGTTGGGTGTTGGTTAGATCCTGGCATTGAAAGTGTTGGTTAGATCCTGTGTTAAGTGTTGGTTAGATGCTGTGTTAAGTGTTGGTTAGA
>NW_024719503.1:0-16778 GCF_018991925.1 Homarus americanus
ATTTTGGGGAAATATTACCTAATTTTGCGAAGTAGATTATCATAGAAAACGGGAAATTTGTATCATAAAAATGGGAAATATCTACTTTCCGAAAGTTGGTTATCTACTCCCGAAAAGTAGATAGATTTTCTACTTTTTCGGGAAAATAGATTATCGACTTTTTGGGAAGTAGATTGTATTTTCGGGGAAATATTACCTAATTTTGGGAAGTAGATTATCATAGAAAACGGGAAATTTGTATCACAAAATGGGAAATATCTACTTTCCGGGAAAGTTGGTTAGATAACCAAATTTGCCGAAAATAGATTATCATAGAAAACGGAAATTTGTATCATAAAAATGGGAATATCTACTTCCGGGAAAGTTGGTTGATAACCAACTTTCCCGAAAATAGATTATCATAGAAAACGGAAATTTATCATAAATGGGAAATATCTACTTTCCGGGAAAGTTATTAGATAACCAAATTTGCCGAAAATAGATTATCATAGAAAACGGAAATTTGTATCATAAAAATGGGAAATATCTACTTTCCGCGAAAGTTGAGTTAGATAAACAACTTCCCGAAAATAGATTATCATAGAAAACGGGAAATTTGTATCAAAAAAATGGAATATCTACCAGGAAAGTTGGTTATTCACTTTCCCGAAAAGTAGATAGATTTTCTACTTTCGGGAAAGTAGATTATCGATTTTTCGGGGAATAGATTTTCGAATTTTGGGGAAATATTACCTAATTTTGCGAAGTAGATTATCAAAGAAAACGGAAATTTGTATCATAAAAAATGGGAAATATCTACCTGAAAGTTATCTACCCCGAAAAGCTGATAGATTTCTACTTTCGGGGAAAGTATCGACTTTGGGGAAGTAGATTTTTGTATTTTCGGGGAAATATTACCTAATTTTGGGAAGTAGATTATCATAGAAAACGGAAATTTGTATCACAAAAATGGGAAATATCTACTTTCCGGGAAAGTTGGTTAGATAACCAAATTTGCCGAAAATAGATTATCATAGAAAACGAAATTTGTATCATAAAAATGGAATATCTACTTTCCGAAAGTTGGTTAGATAACCATCTTTCCCGAAAATAGATTATCATAGAAAACGGAAATTTGTATCATAAATGGGAAATATCTACTTTCCGGGAAAGTTAAGATAACCAAATTTGCCGAAAATAGATTATCATAGAAAACGGGAAATTTGTATCATAAAAATGGGAAATATCTACTTTCCGCGAAAGTTGGTTAGATAAACAACTTTCCCGAAAATAGATTATCATAGAAAACGGGAATTTGTATCATGAATGGGAAATATCTACTTTCCGGGAAAGTTGTTATTCACTTTCCCGAAAAGTAGATAGATTTTCTACTTTTCGAAAGTAGATTATCGATTTTTCGGGGAATAGATTTTCGAATTTTGGGGAAATATTACTAATTTTGCGAAGTAGATTATCATAGAAAACGGGAATTTGTATCATAAAAATGGGAAATATCTACTTTCCGAAAGTTATTATCTACTTCGAAAAGTAGATAGATTTTCAACTTTTCGGGAAAGTAGATTATCGACTTTTTGGGGAAGTAGATTTTCTATTTTTGGGGAAATATTACCTAATTTTGGGAAGTTGTTTATCATAGAAAACGGAAATTTGTATCACAAAAATGGGAAATATCTACTTTCCGGGAAAGTTGGTTAGATAACCAACTTCCCGAAAATAGATTATCATAGAAAACGGGAAATTTGTATCATAAAAATGGGAAATATCTACTTTCCGGGAAAGTTGGTTAGATAACCAAATTTGCCGAAAATAGATTATCATAGAAAACGGAAATTTGTATCATAAAATGGGAAATATCTACTTTCCGCGAAAGTTGAGTTAGATAAACAACTTTCCGAAAATAGATTATCATAGAAAACGGAAATTTGTATCATAAAATATGGGAAACATCTACTTTCCAGGAATATCATAAAAAATGGGAAATATCTACTTTCACGGAAAGTTGGTTATCTGGTTTCCCGAGAAGTAGATAGATTTTCTAATTTTCGGGAAATTAGATTATCGACTTTTTGGGGAGGTAGATTTTCGTATTTTCTGGGAAATATTACCTAATTTTGGGAAGTAGATTATCATAGAAAACGGGAAATTTGAATCACAAAAAATGGGAAATATCTACTTTCCGGGAAAGTTGGTTAGATAACCAAATTTGCCGAAAATAGATTATCATAGAAAACGGGAAATTTGTATCATAAAAAATGGGAAATATCTACTTTCCGGGAAAGTTGGTTAGATAACGAAATTTGTCGAAAATAGATTATCATAGAAAGCGGGAAATTTGTATCATAAAGAATGGGAAATATCTACTTTCCGCGAAAGTTGGTTAGATAACCAACTTTCCCGAAAATAGATTATCATAGAAAACGGGAAATTTGTTTCATAAAAAATGGGAAATATCTACTTTCACGGAAAGTTGGTTATCTGGTTTCCCGAAAAGTAGATAGATTTTCTAATTTTTGGGAAATTAGATTATCGACTTTTTGGGGAGGTAGATTTTCGTATTATCTGGGAAATATTACCTAATTTTGGGAAGTAGATTATCATAGAAAACGGGAAATTTGTATCATAAAAAATGGGAAATATCTACTTTCATGGAAAGTTGGTTATCTGGTTTCCCGAAAAGTAGATAGATTTTCTAGTTTTCGGGAAATTAGGTTATCGACTTTTTGGGGAAGTAGATTTTCGTATTTTCGGGGAAATATTACCTAATTTTGGGAAGTAGATTATCATAGAAAACGGGAAATTTGTATCACAAAAAATGGGAAATATCGACTCCGGGAAAGTTGGTTAGATAACCAAATTTGCCGAAAATAGATTATCATAGAAAACGGGAAATTTGTATCATAAAAAATGGGAAATATCTACTTTCCGGGAAAGTTGGTTAGATAACCAAATTTGCCGAAAATAGATTATCATAGAAAGCGGGAAATTTGTATCATAAAGAATGGGAAATATCTACTTTCCGCGAAAGTTGGTTAGATAACCAACTTTCCCGAAAATAGATTATCATAGAAAACGGAAAATTTTTATCATAAAAAATGGGAAATATCTACTTTCCGGGAAAGTTGGTAAGATAACCAACTTTCCCGAAAATAGATTATCATAGAAAACGGGAAATTTGTATCATAAAAAATGGGAAATATCTACTTTCACGGAAAGTTGGTTATCTGGTTTCCCGAAAAGTAGATAGATTTTCTAATTTTCGGGAAATTAGATTATCGACTTTTGGGGAAGTAGATTTTCGTATTTTCGGAGAAATATTACCTAATTTTGGGAAGTAGATTCTCATAGAAAACGGGAAATTTGTGTCATAAAAAATGGGAAATATCTACTTTCACGGAAAGTTGGTTATCTGGTTTCCCGAAAAGTAGACCCGATTTTCTAATTTTCGGGAAATTAGATTATCGACTTTTTGGGGAAGTAGATTTTCGTATTTTCGTGGAAATATTACCTAATTTTGGGGAGTAGATTATCATAGAAAACGGGAAATTTGTATCACAAAAAATGGGAAATATCTACTTTCCGGAAAAGTTGGTTAGATAACCAAATTTGCCGAAAATAGATTATCATAGAAAACGGGAAATTTATATCATAAAAAATGGGAAATATCTACTTTCCGGGAAAGTTGGTTAGATAACCAAATTTGCCGAAAATAGATTATCATAGAAAACAGGAAATTTTTATCATAAAAAATGGGAAATATCTACTTTCCGGGAAAGTTGGTTAGATAACCAAATTTGCCGAAAATAAATTATCATAGAAAACGGGAAATTTGTATCAAAAAATGGGAAATATCTACTTTCCGCGAAAGTTGGTTAGATAAACAACTTTCCCGAAAATAGATTATCATAGAAAACGGGAAATTTGTATCATAAAAAATGGGAAATATCTACTTTACGGGAAAGTTGGTTAGATAACCAAATTTGCCGAAAATAGATTATCATAGAAAACGGGAAATTTGTATCATAAGAAATGGGAAATATCTACTTTCAGGGAAAGTTGGTTAGATAACCAAATTTGCCGAAAATGGATTATCATAGAAAACGGGAAATTTGTATCATAAAAAATGGGAAATATCTACTTTCCGCGAAAGTTGGTTAGATAACCAACTTTCCCGAAAATAGATTATCATAGAAAACGGGAAATTTGTATCATAAAAAATGGGAAATATCTACTTTCACGGAAAGTTGGTTATCTGGTTTCCCGAAAAGTAGATAGATTTTCTAATTTTCGGGAAATTAGATTATCGACTTTTTGGGGAAGTAGATTTTCGTATTTTCTGGGAAATATTACCTAATTTTGGGAAGTAGATTATCATAGAAAACGGGAAATTTGTATCATAAAAAATGGGAAATATCTACTTTCATGGAAAGTTGGTTATCTGGTTTCCCGAAAAGTAGATAGATTTTCTAGTTTTCGGGAAATTAGGTTATCGACTTTTTGGGGAAGTAGATTTTCGTATTTTCGGGGAAATATTACCTAATTTTGGGAAGTAGATTATCATAGAAAACGGGAAATTTGTATCACAAAAAATGGGAAATATCGACTCCGGGAAAGTTGGTTAGATAACCAAATTTGCCGAAAATAGATTATCATAGAAAACGGGAAATTTGTATCATAAAAAATGGGAAATATCTACTTTCCGGGAAAGTTGGTTAGATAACCAAATTTGCCGAAAATAGATTCTCATTGAAAACGGGAAATTTGTATCATAAAAAATGGGAAATATCTACTTTCACGGAAAGTTATTAGATAACCAAATTTGCCGAAAATAGATTATCATAGAAAACGGAAATTTGTATCATAAAAATGGGAAATATCTACTTTCCGTGAAAGTTGGTTAGATAAACAACTTTCCCGGAAAATAGATTATCATAGAAAACGGGAAATTTGTATCATAAAAATGGGAAATATCTACTTTCCGAAAGAATCTACTTTCCCAAAAGTAGATAGATTTTCTACTTTTCGGGAAAGTAGATTATCGATTTTTCGGGGAATAGATTGAATTTTGGGGAAATAATTAATTTTATGAAGTAGATTATCACAGAAAACGGAAATTTGTATCATGAAAATGGGAAATATCTACTTTCCGGGAAATATTTATTTCCCCGAAAAGTAGATAGATTTTCTACTTTTCGGGAAAGTAGATTATCGACTTTTTGGGGAAGTAGATTTTCGTATTTTCGGGAAATATTACCTAATTTTGCGAAGTAGATTATCACAGAAAACGGGAAATTTGTATCACAAAATGGGAAATATCTACTTTCCGGGAAAGTTGAGAGATAACCAAATTTGCCGAAAATAGATTATCATAGAAAACGGAAATTTGTATCATAAAAATGGGAAATATCTTCTTCCGCGGTTGGTTAGATAAACAACTTTCCGAAAATAGATTATCATAGAAAACGGAAATTTGTATCATAAAAAATGGGAAATATCTACCCGAAAGTTGGTTATCTACTTTCCGAAGAGTAGATAGATTTTCTACTTTCGGGAAAGTAGATTATCGACTTTTGGGAAGTAGATTTTCGTATTTTCGGGGAAATATTACCTAATTTTTGGGAAGTAGATTATCATAGAAAACGGAAATTTGTATCACAAAAATGGAAATATCTACTTTCCGGGAAAGTTGGTTAGATAACCAAAGCCGAAAATAGATTATCATAGAAAACGGGAAATTTGTATCATAAAAATGGAAATATCTACTTTCCGGAAAGTTGGTTATCTATCACCGAAAAGTAGATAGATTTTCTACTTTTGGGAAAGTAGATTATCGACTTTGGGAAGTAGATTTTCGTATTTTCTGGGAAATATTACCTAATTTTGGGAAGTAGATTATCATAGAAAACGGAAATTTGTATCACAAAAATGGGAAATATCTACTTTCCGGGAAAGTTGGTTAGATAACCAAATTTGCCGAAAATAGATTATCATAGAAAACGGGAAATTTGTATCATAAAAATGGGAAATATCTACTTTCCGCGAAAGTTGGTTAGATAAACAACCCCGAAAATAGATTATCATAGAAAACGGAAATTTGTATCATAAAAAATGGGAAATATCTACTTTCCGGGAAAGTTGGTTATCTACTTTCCCGAAAGTAGATAGATTTTCTACTTTTCGGAAAGTAGATTGATTTTCGGGGAATAGTTTTTCGAATTTTGGGGAAATATTACCTAATTTTGCGAAGTAGATTATCATAGAAAACGGAAATTTGTATCATAAAAATGGGAAATATCTACTTTCCGGGAAAGTTGGTTATCTATCACCGAAAAGTAGATAGATTTTCTACTTTTCGGAAAGTAGATTATCGACTTTGGGAAGTAGATTTTCGTATTTTCGGGGAAATAGTACCTAATTTTGGAAGTAGATTATCATAGAAAACGGAAATTTGTATCACAAAAATGGGAAATATCTACTTTCCGGGAAAGTTAGTTAGATAATCAAATTTGCCGAAAATAGATTATCATAGAAAACGGGAAATTTGTATCATAAAAATGGGAAATATCTACTTTCGAAAGTTGTTAGATAACCAAATTTGCCGAAAATAGATTATCATAGAAAACGGGAAATTTGTAATTACAAAAAATGGGAAATATCTACTTTCCGCGAAAGTTGAGTTAGATAAACAACTTTCCCGAAAATAGATTATCATAGAAAACGGAAATTTGTATCATAAAATTGGGAAATATCTACTTTCCGAAAGTTGGTTATCTACTTTCCCGAAGAGTAGATAGATTTTCTACTTTTCGGGAAAGTAGATTATCGACTTTTGGGAAGTAGATTTTCGTATTTTCGGGGAAAATTACCTAATTTTGGGAAGTAGATTATCATAAAACGGAAATTTGTATCACAAAATGGGAAATATCTACTTTCCGGGAAAGTTATTAGATAACCAAATTTGCCGAAAATAGATTATCATAGAAAACGGGAAATTTGTATCATAAAAATGGGAAATATCTACTTTCCGAAAGTTGGTTATCTACTTCACCGAAAAGTAGATAGATTTTCTACTTTTGGGAAAGTAGATTATCGACTTTTGGGAAGTAGATTGTATTTTCTGGGAAATATTACCTAATTTTGGGAAGTAGATTATCATAGAAAACGGGAAATTTGTATCACAAAATGGGAAATATCTACTTCCGGGAAAGTTGATAGATAAACCAAATTTGACGAAAATAGTTTATCATAGAAAACGGGAAATTTGTATCATAAAAAATGGGAAATATCTACTTTCCCGAAAATAGATTATCATAGAAAACGGGAAATTTGTATCATAAATGGAAATATCTACTTTCCGAAAGTTGAGTTAGATAACCAAATTTACGAAAATAGATTATCATAGAAACGGGAAATTTGTATCATAAAATGGGAATATCTACTTTCCGTGAAAGTTGGTTAGATAAACAACTTTCGCGAAAATAGATTATCATAGAAAACGGGAAATTTGTATCATAAAATGGGAAATATCTACTTTCCGGGAAAGTTGGTTATCTACTTTCCCGAAAAGTAGATAGATTTTCTACTTTTCGGAAAGTAGATTATCGATTTTTCGGGGAATAGATTTCGAATTTTGGGGAAATATTACCTAATTTTGCGAAGTAGATTATCATAGAAAACGGGAAATTTGTATCATAAAAATGGGAAATATCTACTTTCCGAAAGATATCTACTTCCCGAAAAGTAGATAGATTTTCTACTTTTCGGGAAAGTAGATTATCGACTTTTGGGGAAGTAGATTTTCGTATTTTCTGGGAAATATTACCTAATTTTGGGAAGTAGATTATCATAGAAAACGGAAATTTGTATCACAAAATTGAATATCTACTTTCCGGAAAGTTGGTTAGATAACCAACTTTCCCGAAAATAGATTATCATAGAAAACGGAAATTTGTATCATAATTGGGAAATATCTACTTTCCGGGAAAGTTGGTTAGATAACCAAATTTGCCGAAAATAGATTATCATAGAAAAACGGAAATTTGTATCATAAAAATGGGAAATATCTACTTTCCGCGAAAGTTGGTTAGATAAACAACTCCCGAAAATAGATTATCATAGAAAACGGGAAATTTGTATCATAAAATGGGAAATATCTACTTTCCGAAAAGTTATTTACTTCCCCGAAAAGTAGATAGATTTTCACTTTTCGGGAAAGTAGATTATCGACATTTTGGGGAAGTAGATTTTCGTATTTCGGGGAAATATTACCTAATTTTGGGAAGTAGATTATCATAGAAAACGGAAATTTGTATCACAAAAATGGGAAATATCTACTTTCCGAAAGATTAGATAACCAAATTTGCCGAAAATAGATCATAGAAAACGGGAAATTTGTATCATAAAAATGGAATATCTACTTTCCGGGAAAGTTGGTTAGATAACCATCTTTCCCGAAAATAGATTATCATAGAAAACGGAAATTTGTATCATAAATGGGAAATATCTACTTCCGGGAAAGTTAGTTAGATAACCAAATTTGCCGAAAATAGATTATCATAGAAAACGGAAATTTGTATCATAAAAATGGGAAATATCTACTTTCCGCGAAAGTTGGTTAGATAAACAACTTTCCCGAAAATAGATTATCATAGAAAACGGGAAATTTGTATCAAAAATGGAAATATCTACTTTCCGGGAAAGTTGGTTATTCACTTCCCGAAAAGTAGATAGATTTCTACTCTTTCGGGAAAGTAGATTATCGATTTTCGGGGAATAGATTTTGCGGGGGAATAGGATTTTTGAATTTTGGGGGAAATATACCAGCATTCTTGCAAAGTAGATTAATATAGAAAACGGGAAATTTGTATCATAAAAAAATGGGAAATATCTACTTTCCGGGAAAGTTGGTTATCTACTTCCCCGAAAAAGTAGATAGATTTTTCATTTTTCGGGAAAATAGATTATCGACTTTGGGGAGAAAGTAGATTTTCGTATTTTCGTGAAATATTACCTACCCTTGGGAAGTAGATATCACAGAAAACGGGAAAATTTTGTATCACAAAAAATGGGGAAAATATCTACTTTCCGGGAAAGTTGAAGTTAGATAACCAAATTTTGCCGAAAATAGATATCATAGAAAAACGGGAAATTTGTATCATAAAAATGGGAATATTTACCGGGGAAATATAATGATAACCAACTTCCAAAAGAGATTATCATAGAAAAACGGGAAATTTGTATCATAAATGGGGAAATATCTACTTTCCGAAAGTTGTTAGATAACCAAATTTGCCGAAAATAGATTATCATAGAAAACGGAAATTTGTATCATAAAAAATGGGAAATATCTACTTTCCGCGAAAGTTGTTAGATAAACAATCCTTTCCCGAAAATAGATTATCATAGAAAACGGAAAATTTGTATCATAAAAAAATGGGAACATCTATCAGGAAAGTTGTTATTCTACTTTCCCGAAAAGTAGATAGATTTTCTACTTTTCGGCAGATTATCGATTTTCGGGGGAATAGATTTTCGAATTTTGGGGGAAATATTACCTAATTTTATGAAGTAGATTATCAAAGAAAACGGGAAATTTGTATCATAAAAATGGGAAATATCTACTTTCCGAAAAGAGTTATCTACTCTCGAAAAAGCTGATAGATTTTCTACTTTTCGGGAAAGTAGATTATCGACTTTTTGGGGAAGTAGATTTTTGTATTTTCAAAATATTACCTAATTTGGGTAGCAGATTATCACAGAAAACGGGAAAATTTGTATCACAAAAATGGGAACATCTACTTTTCCGGGAAAAGTTGGTTAGGATAACCAAATTTGCCGAAAATAGATTACTGGCAGAAAACGAAATTTGTATCATAAAAATGGGAAATATCTACTTCCGGGAAAGTTGGTTAGATAACCATCTTTCCGAAAATAGATTATCATAGAAAACGGAAATTTGTATCATAAATGGGAAATATCTACTTTCCGGGAAAGTTGGTTAGATAACCAATTTAAGCGAAAATAGATTTTCAGAAAAACGGGAAATTTGGTATCATAAAAATGGGAAATATCTACTTTTCCGCGAAAGTTGTTAGATAAACAACTTTCCCGAAAATAGATTATCATAGAAACAAATGAATGCGAAAATGGGAAATATTCACTTTCCGGGAAAGTTAATACGTTACTTTTCCCGAAAAGTAGATAGATTTTCACTTTCGGGAAAGTAGATTATCGATTTTCGGGGGAATAGATTTTGAATTTTGGGGAAGATGCCACTTGCGAAGCAGATTATCACAGAAAAACGGGAAATTTAGAACATAAGAAATGGAAAATATCTACTTCCGAAAGTTGAATATCTACTTCCCAGCAGATATTTTCAACTTTTTCGGGAAAGTAGATTATCGACTTGGGGAAGTAGATTTCGCATTTTCGTGAAATAGACACTAATTTTGGGAAGTTGTTTATCATAGAAAACGGGGAAATTTGTATCACAAAAAATGGGAATGAGGCTTCCGGAAAGTTGGTTAGATAACCAACTTTCCCGAAAATAGATTATCATAGAAAAACGGGAAATTTGTATCATAAAAAATGGGAAATATCTACTTTCCGGAGCATAGGATAACCAAATTTTGCCGAAAATAGATTATCATAGAAAACGGGGAAATTTTGTATCATAAAAAATGGGAAATACCTACTTTCCGGCGAAAAAGTTGATAGATAAAACAACTTTCCGAAAATAGATTGATTACAGAAAACGGGAAAATTTGTATCATGTAATATAAACATCTACTTCCAGGAAAGTTGGTTATCTACTTTCCGAAAGTAGATAGATTTTCTACTTTTTCGGGAAAGTAGATTATCGATTTTTCGCGGAATAGATTTTCGAATTTTTGGGGGAAATATTACCTAATTTGCGAAGTAGATTATCATAGAAAAACGGGAAATTTGTATCATGTGGTCAGGGAAATATTCACTTTCCGAAAGTTAGAGTTATTTACTCCCCGAGTGCAGATAGATTTTCACTTTTCGGAAAGTAGATGATTGACTTTTTGGGAAGTAGATTTTTCGTATTTTCGAAATAGTACCTAATTTTGGGAAGTAGATTATCATAGAAAACGGGAAAATTTGTATCACAAAAATGGGAAAATATCTACTTTTCCGAAAGTTGAAAGCTAGATAATCAATTTGCCGAAAAATAGTTTATCATAGAAAACGGGGAAATTTGTATCATAAAAATGGGGAAATATCTACTTTCCGGGAAAAGTTGTTAGATAAATCAACTTTCTCCCGAAAAATAGATTATCATAGAAAACGGGAAATTTGTATCATAGTGGGGAAATATCTATTTTCCGAAAGGTTAGATAAACCAAATTCTGTTTGCAACAGATTATCATAGAAAACGGAAATTTGTATCATAAAAAATGTGGGAAATATCTACTTTCCGCGAAAAGTTGGTTAGATAAACAACTTTCCGGAAAATGATTACCACAGAAAACGGGAAATTTGTATCATAAAAATGGGAAACATCTACTTTTCCGGGAAAGTTGGTTATCTACTTTCCCAAAAGTGCCAGATTTTCACTTCGGTACATCGATTTTTCGGGGGAGTAGATTTTCGAATTTCCGGGGAAATATTACCCACCTTTTGCGAAGTAGATTATCATAGAAACGTGGTATCATAAAAAATGGGGAAATATCTACTTTCCGAAAGTTGGTTATCTACTTCCGGAAAGTTGACAGATGTTCTACTTTTCGAGTAGATTATCGACTTCAAAGTAGATTTTCGTATTTTCGGGGAAATATTACCTAATTTTTGGGTAGTAGATTATCATAGAAAACGGGAAATTTGTATCACAAAAATGGGAAATATCTACTTTCCGAAAGTTGGTTAGATAACCAAATTTGCCGAAAATAGACTATCGCGAGAAAACGGGAAATTTGTATCATAAATGGGAAATATCTACTTTCCGGGAAAGAGTTAGATAACCACCCTGCCGAAAATAGATACATCATAGAAACGGAAATTTAGAATATAAAAATGGGAAATATCTACTTCTTCCGCGAAAGTTGAGTTAGGATAAACAACTTTCCGGAAAATAGATTATCATAGAAAGCGGAAATTTCTGTGCTCATAAAAATGGAAAATATCTACTTTCCGGAAAGTTATAGGATAACCAAATTTGCCGAAAATAGATTATCATAGAAAACGGAAATTTGTATCATAAAAAATGGGAAATATCTAGCTTCCGCGAAAGTTGTTAGATAAAACAACTTTCCCGAAAATAGATTATCATAGAAACGGGAAATTTGTATCACGTGGCCGGGGAAATATCTATTTTCCGAAAGTTGGATAGATAAACCAAATTTGCCGAAAATGATTATCATAGAAAACGGGAAAATTTGCATCATAAAAAAATGGGAAATATCTACTTTCAGGAAAGTTGGATATTCATTTTCCCGAAAAGTAGATAGATTTTTCACTTTCGGGAAAGATTATCGATTTTTCGGGGGAATAGATGAATTTTGGGGAAATATTACCTAATTCTTATGAAGCAGATTACTCATAGAAAAATCTGGGGAAATTTGTATCATAAAATGGGAAACATTCATTTCCGGGAAAAGTATTATCTATCACGATTTTCTACTTTTCGGAAAGTAGATTATCGACTTTTGGGAAGTAGATTTTCGTATTTTCGGGGAAATATTACCTAATTTTGGGAAGTAGATTATCATAGAAAACGGAAATTTGTATCACAAAAATGGGAAATATCTACTTTCCGGGAAAGTTGGTTAGATAACCAAATTGCCGAAAATAGATTATCATAGAAAACGGGAAATTTGTATCATAAAAATGGGAAATATTCACTTTCCGGGAAAGTTGTTAGATAACCAACTTTCCCGAAAATAGATTATCATAGAAAACAGGAAATTTGTATCATAAATGGGAAATATCTACTTTCCGGGAAAGTTGGTTAGATAACCAAATTTGCCGAAAATAGATTATCAAAAACGGAAATTTGTATCATAAAAATGGGAAATATCTACTTTCCGTGAAAGTTGAGTTGATAAACAACTTTCCCGAAAATAGATTATCATAGAAAACGGAAATTTGTATCATAAAAATGGGAAATATCTACTTTCCGAAAGTTGGTAATCTACTTTCCCGAAAAGTAGATAGATTTTCTACTTTTCGGGAAAGTAGATTATCGATTGGGGAATAGATTTTCGAATTTTGTGGAAATATTACCTAATTTTTGCGAAGTAGATTATCACAGAAAACGGGAAATTTGTATCATAAAAATGGGAAATATCTACTTTCCGGGAAAGTTATCTATCTCCCGAAAAGTAGATAGATTTTCTACTTTTCGGGAAAGTAGATTATCGACTTTTGGGGAAGTAGATTTTCGTATTTTCGGGGAAATATTACCTAATTTTGCGAAGTAGATTATCATAGAAAACGGGAAATTTGTATTATAAAAAATGGGAAATATCTACTTTCCGCGAAAGTTGGTTAGATAAACAACTTTCCCGAAAATAGATTATCATAGAAAACGGGAAATTTGTATCATAAAAATGGGAAATATCTACTTTCCGGGAAAGTTGGTTAGATAACCAAATTTACCGAAAATAGATTATCATAGAAAACGGGAAATTTGTATCATAAAAAATGGGAAATATCTACTTTCCGGGAAAGTTGGTTAGATAACCAACTTTCCCGAAAATAGATTATCATAGAAAACGGGAAATTTGTATCATAAAAAATGGGAAATATCTACTTTCCGGGAAAGTTGGTTAGATAACCAAATTTGCCGAAAATAGATTATCATAGAAAACGGGAAATTTGTATCAAAAAAATGGGAAATATCTACTTTCCGCAAAAGTTGGTTAGATAACCAACTTTCCCGAAAATAGATTATCATAGAAAACGGGAAATTTGTATCATAAAAAATGGGAAATATCTACTTTCACGGAAAGTTGGTTATCTGGTTTCCCGAAAAGTAGATAGATTTTCTAATTTTCGGGAAATTAGATTATCGAGTTTTTGGGGAGGTAGATTTTCGTATTTTCTGGGAAATATTACCTAATTTTGGGAAGTAGATTATCATAGAAAACGGGAAATTTGTATCATAAAAAATGGGAAATATCTACTTTCATGGAAAGTTGGTTATCTGGTTTCCCGAAAAGTAGATAGATTTTCTAGTTTTCGGGAAATTAGGTTATCGACTTTTTGGGGAAGTAGATTTTCGTATTTTCGGGGAAATATTACCTAATTTTGGGAAGTAGATTATCATAGAAAACGGGAAATTTGTATCACAAAAAATGGGAAATATCGACTCCGGGAAAGTTGGTTAGATAACCAAATTTGCCGAAAATAGATTATCATAGAAAACGGGAAATTTGTATCATAAAAAATGGGAAATATCTACTTTCCGGGAAAGTTGGTTAGATAACCAAATTTGCCGAAAATAGATTATCATAGAAAACGGGAAATTTGTATCATAAAAAATGGGAAATATCTACTTTCCGCGAAAGTTGGTTAGATAAACAACTTTCCCGAAAATAGATTATCATAGAAAACGGAAATTTGTATCATAAAAATGGGAAATATCTACTTTCCGCAAAAGTTTCTTAGATAACCAACTTTCCCGAAAATAGATTATCATAGAAAACGGGAAATTTGTATCATAAAAAATGGGAAATATCTACTTTACGCGAAAGTTGGTTATCTACTTTCCCGAAAAGTAGATAGATTTTCTACTTTTCGGGAAAGTAGATTATCGATTTTTCGGGGGAATAGATTTTCGAATTTTGGGGGAAATATTACCTAATTTTGCGAAGTAGATTATCATAGAAAACGGGAAATTTGTATCACAAAAAATGGGAAATATCTACTTTCCGGGAAAATATTAACATTCACCGAAAAGTAGATAGATTTTCTACTTTTCGGAAAGTAGATTATCGACTTTGGGGAAGTAGATTTTCGCGCCGAAAATATTACCTACCTAATTTTGGGAAGTAGATTATCATAGAAAACGGGAAATTTGTATCACAAAATGAAATATCTACTTCGGAAAGTTGGTTAGATAACCAAATTAACGAAAATAGATTATCATAGAAAACGGGAAATTTGTATCATAAAAATGGGAATATCTACTTTCCGAAAGTTGGTTAGATAACCAACTTTCCCGAAATGATTATCATAGAAAACGGGAAATTTGTATCATAAATGGGAAATATCTCCTTTCCGGAAAGTTGGTTAGATAAACCAAATTTCCGAAAATAGATTATCATAGAAAACGGAAATTTGTATCACAAAAAATGGGAAATATCTACTTTCAGAAAGTTGGAGTTAGATAAACAACTTCCGAAAATAGATTATCAGAAAACGGGAATTTATCATAAAAAATGGGAAAATTCACTTTCCGGAAAGTTTATATTCATTTCCCGAAAAGTAGATAGATTTCACCGGGAAAGTAGATTATCGATTTTTCGGGGAAGTAGATTTTGAATTTTGAAATATTACCTAATTTATGAAGCAGATTATCATAGAAAACGAAATTTGTATCATAAAAAAATGGGAAATATCTACTTTCAGAAATATTCTCGAAAAGTAGATAGATTTCACGCCGAAAGTAGATTATCGAATAAAGTAGATTTTTACTAGAAATATTACCTAATTTTGCGAAGTAGATTATCACAGAAAACGGGAAATTTGTATCACAAAATGGGAAATATCTACTTTCCGAAAGTTGGTTAGATAACCAAATTTGCCGATAGATTATCATAGAAAACGGAAATTGTATCATGGAAATATCTACTTCCGCGAAAGTTGGTTAGATAAACAACTTTCCCGAAAATAGATTATCATAGAAAACGGAAATTTGTATCATAAAATGGGAATATCATACTTTCCGGAAAGTTGGTTATCTACTTTCCCGAAGAGTAGATAGATTTTCACAAAGTAGATTATCGACTTTTTGGGGAATAGATTTTTATCAGAAATATTACTCAATTTTGGGAAGCAGATTATCATAGAAAAACGGAAATTTGTATCAAAAATGGAAATATCTACTTTCCGAAAAGTTGGTTAGATAACCAAATTTGCTGAAAATAGATTAATCAGAAAACGGAAATTTGTATCATAAAATGGGAAATTCACTTTCCGAAAGTTATTATCTACTTCACCGAAAGTAGATAGATTTTCTACTTTTCGGGAAAGATTATCGACTTTTTTGGGAAGATTTCGTATTTTCTGGGAAATACACTAATTTTGGGAAGTAGATTATCATAGAAAACGGAAATTTGTATCATGTAAATGGAAATATCTACTTCCGGGAAAGTTGGTTAGATAACCAAATTTGTCGAAAATAGATTATCATAGAAAACGGAAATTTGTATCATAGAAAATGGGAATATCTACTTTCCGGGAAAGTTGTTAGATAACCAACTTTCCCGAAAATAGATTATCATAGAAAACGAAATTTGTATCATAATTGGGAAATATCTACTTTCCGGAAAGTTGATTAGATAACAAAATTTGCCGAAAATAGATTATCATAGAAAACGGAAATTTACATAAAAAATGGGAAAATATCTACTTTCATGAAAGTTGGTTAGATAAACAACTCCCCGAAAATAGATTATCATAGAAAACGGGAAATTTGTATCATAAAAAATGGGAAATATCTACTTTCCGGGAAAGTTGGTTATCTACTTTCCCGAAAAGTAGATAGATTTTCTACTTTTCGGGAAAGTAGATTAACGATTTTCGGGGAATAGTTT
>NW_024719504.1:0-25137 GCF_018991925.1 Homarus americanus
GGAGGGAGCCATCACCGTGCTCTACAACAACTGTACTTCCCACTCTCCACTGGGGGTCATGTATGAGAGGAGCCATCTGCGTATACCACAACTACTGCCCCTCTCACCTGGGGTCATGTGTATGAGAGGAGCCTATCACCATATGCCACACAACAACTGTGCCCCACTCTCCCCTGGGGTCATGTGGGGAGAGCCATCACCGTATACAACTACTGTACTTCCTCTCCCACTGGGGTCTGTATGGGGGAGCCATCTGTATACCACAACAACTGCCCACTCTCCCTATGAGTCTGGGAAGGCCATCATCTGCTCCTAACAACTGTGTCCACTCCCACTACAGGGTCTTGTGTGGGGAGGAGCTCATCACCGTATATACAACAACATACTTCCCTCCCTCTGGTCAGCATATAGAGGAGCCATCGTATACACACCTTCTGTACCCCACTCTCCCACTGGTCATGTATGGAAGGCCATCATATACCACAACAACTGTACGTCCCTCCTAGGGTCTGTGTAAGGAGAGAGCCATCACCGTATACCCCACAACAACTGTAGCCCCTCTCCCACTGGGGTGCTATGAAGGAAGCCCATCACCATGCTCCCACAACAGCATGCGTCCCACTCTCCTGGGGTCCATGTATGGAGGGAGCCATCACCGTATACCACAACAACTGTACGTCCCTTTCTCACTGGGGTCATGGGGAGGAGCCATCACCATGTCTACAACAACTGTACTTCCCACTCTCCCACTGGGTCATGTGGGGAGGCATCACGTGTGCCACAACAGCACAACCTTCCCACTCTCCCACTGGGGTCAGCATGTGGAGGCCATACCGCTTCTTCTGCTGCTGCTAGCCCCCTCTCCACTATGAGGGTCATATACAGGAGGGGCCATCACCATTAATACCCCACTTCAACTGTACTTCCCACTCCCCACTGGGGTCATGTAGGGAGGGAGCCATCACCGTGTCACAACAACTGTGCTTCCCCACTCTCCCTGGGGTCCATGTGTAGGAGGAGCCATCACCATGTCACCACAACTACTGTACTTCCCCACTCTCCTGGGGTCCATGTGTAGGGAGGGCCATCACCATGCTCTACAACAACTGTACTTCCCACTCTCCCACTGGGGTCCTTGTAGGGAGGAGCCATCACCGTATACCACAACTGCTGTGCTTCCCTCCCACTGGGGTCAGCCAGCCCCAATGGAAGGAGCCACCATCACCGTATACCACAACAGCTGTGCCCCACTCTCCCACTGGGGTCATGTAGGGAGGAGCCATCACCCGTATACCACAACAACTGTCTTACTCTCCCACTGGGGTCCATGTATGGAGAGGGAGCCATCACCGTATACCATAACAACACAGCCTTCCCACTCTCCACTGGGGGTCTGTAGCAGGAGGGCCATCACCATGTATACCACCAACTACTGTACTTCCCTTTCCACCCAGGGAGTCATGCCTGGAGAGCCATCACCGTATACCACAACAACTATGCTTACCCCTCCCTCTGAGTCATGTGAGAGGGGAGCCATCACCCGTATACCACTCAACTGTATACTCTCCCTCTGGGGGTCATGTGGGAGGGCCATCACCGTATACCACAACAACTGTACTTCCCTCTCCCTCTGGGGTCATGTAGGGAGGAGCCATCACCGTGTCACCACAACTACTGTACATCACTCTCCACTTTCTGGGGTCATGTAGGGGAGAACCATCACCGTGTACACAACAACTGTGCTTCCCACTCTCCCACTGGTGTGTATGGAGGAGCCATCACAGTATACCAGCAACTGTACTTCCCACTCTCCCACTGGGGTCCATGTGTGTAGGGAGGGAGCCATCACCGTGTCTACAACAACTATGCCCCACTCTCACTGGGGTCGTAGCAGGGAGAGCCATCACGTATACAACAACTGTACCACTCTCCTGGGGGTCATGTGAGGGAGGGAGCCATCACCGTATACCACAATGCTGTACTTCCCTCTCTCCACTAGGTCCATGTGGAGGGAGCCATCACCATGTCTACAATACTGTACTTCACTCTCCCACTGCTGGTCTGTATGGAGGAGCCATCACCATGTCTACAACAACTGTACTTCCCTCTCACAAGGTCATGTGAGGAGGGAGCCATCACCGTATACCAACTGCTGTGCTTCCCACTCTCCACACAGGGTCAACAGAGAACCATCACACGTATACCCTAACAACTGTACTTACCTCTCCTACTAGGGTCATGGAGGCCTGTCTGCAGCGCCACCACAACTACTGTGCTTCCCCACTCTCCACTGAGGTCATGTATGGAGGAGCCATCACCGTACACACAGCTGCTGCCACTTCCCTCTCCCCCTGGGGTCCATGTGTATGGAGGGCTATCACCGTATCTGCAACAACTGCTTCCCCACTCTCCCTGGGGTCATGTAGGGAGGGACCATCACCATGTCTCCCTTCTGGCCTTCCCACTCTCCCTGGGGTCATGTGTGGAGAGAATGCATCACCATGTCTACAACAACTGTACTTCCCATCTCCACTGGGTCATGTATGGAGAGCCATCACCCGTGTCTACACAACTACTATGCTTCCCACTCTCCCGCTAAGGGTCCATGTATGGAGGGAGCCACATCCTCACCAATGTCTACATGTGTGCTTCCCCACTTCCTCCCACTGGGGTCATGTGGGGAGGAGCCATCACCGTATACCACAACTACTGTACTTCCTCTCCACTGGGTCTATGTATGGAGAACCATCACGTATCCCTATACATCTTCCCCTCCCACCAGGGTCATGTGTGCTAGAGGCCATCACCATGTCACCACCAACAAGCTATACTTCCACTCCTCCCTGGGGTCTGAAGCCATCTTTATGTCTAACAACTGCCCCACTCTCCACTGGGGTCATGTATGGAGAGGCTTCATCACCGTATACCACAACAACTGCCTTCCCACTCTCCTGGGGTCATGTGGAGGAGAGCCATCACCATGTCTACCCACACAACTTCCTGTACTTCCTCCCCTGGGGTCTGCCTGAGCCATCACCGTATCACCACAACCTGTACTTCCCCACTCCACTGGGGTGTGTAGGGAGAGAGCCATCACCGTGTACACAACAACTGTACTTCCCTCTCCCTGCAATTCCTTCTGAGCCATCACCATGTCACCACAACTACTGTACTTCCCACTCTCCACTGGGGTCTATGTGGGGAGGGGTATCACATATACCCTGGCTTCTTTTTCCCTCCCCTGGGTCCTTATGGAGGAGCCATCACCGTATACCTGGCACTGCTTCTTCCCACTCTCCCACTGTAGAGATGTATGGGAGGCCATCACCGTATACCACAACTACTGTGCTTCCCCACTCCCACTGTAGAGGGGTCATGTATGGAGGAGCCATCTGTGCATACCACAACTACTGTGCCCCACTCTCCCACTGGGGTCATGTGGAGGAGCCATCATAGTATACCACAACAAGCTGCTTACTCACTGGGGTCCATGTAGGGGAGGAGCCATCACCGTATACCACAACAACTTTCTTGCGTCCCACTCACTGAGATTGTATATGGGGAAGACTGTCACAACACACCACAACGCTTCTTGCCCCTCTCCTCTGGGGTCCATGTAGGAAGGGTATCTGCTCTAACAACTGTACTTCCACTCTCCCTCTGGAGTGTGTGAGGAGGGAGCCATCACCACATGTCTCACACTGTACGTCCCTCTCCACTGGGGGTCCATGTAGGGAGGAGCCATCACCGTATACCACAACATGCCCCCTCTCCCTCTAGGGGTCATGTGGGGAGAGCCAGCCACCAATGTCACCACAACAACTGTACGTCCCACTTTTCTTACCTGGGGTCATGTGGGAGGAGCCCTGCATGTCTACAACAACTGTGCTTACTCTCCCACACTGGGGAATGTCATGTATGGAGAGCCCTCTTGCGTATCTCACTAACAACTGTACTTCACTCTCCCACTGCGGTCATGTAGGGGAGAGGAGCCATCTGTGCTCCCACGTCCTCTCCCCTGGGGAGTCTGTGTAGGGAGGAGCCATCTGTATGCCAGCAACTGCTTACTCTCCCACTGGGGTCATATGGGAAGAGCCATCACCATGTCTACAACCACTGTACGTCCCTCCCCCTGGGGTCTGGCCAGAGGAAACCCTCTCATCTCTACAACAACTGTGCTTCCCACTCCTCCCTCTGGGGTCATGTAGGAGAGCCATCTGTCTCACCGCAACAGCACCTTCCCACTCTTCCTACAGGGTGTGTGCAGAGGAGCTTCCTCACCATGTCTCCACAACAAACTGTGCTTCCTCTCCCACTGGGGTCATGTGGAGGGAGCATCACTGTATACCATAGCCAACTGTGCTTCCCTCTCCACAGGTCATGTAGGGAGGAGCCATCGGTATACCACAGCAACTGCCCATCCCTCTCCCACCAAGTCCATCTTAGGAGAGCCATCCACCCTTCACCACAACAACTGTACTTCCCACTCTCACTGGGGTCTGTGTAGGAGGAGCCATCACCGTATACACAACAGCTGTGCTTCCTCTCCCTGGGGTCTGTGTAGGAGGGAGCCATCACCGTATACCCACAACAACTGTGCTTCCACTCTTGCAAGTCATGTAGGAGAGCCATCTGTATACCTGACAGCAGCACGTCCCCACTCTCCCACTGGGGTCATGTGCGGAGGAGCCATCACCGTATACCACAACAACTGTACTTCCCTCTCCACTGAGGTCATGTATGGAGGAGCCATCACACATTATACCACAACAACTGTACTTCCTCTCCACTAGAGGGTCATCTTCAGAGAGCCATACCATGCTGCCCTAACAACTGTACATCCCACTCCTCCCTGTAAGGGTCATGTGTAGGGAGAGCCATCCTGCCGTATACCACAACAACTGTACTTCCCACTCTCCCACTGGGGTCTATGTACGGAAGGAGCCATCGTATACCACAACCCTTGCCCCCTCTCCCTCTGGGGGTGTATGGAGATGCATCACCATGTCACCACAGCAACTGTAAATCCTCCCTGGGGTCATGTTATAGAGGCCATCACCATATACCCAACAACTGTACGTCCCACTCCTGAGAGTCATGTGAGAGAGGGAGCCCTACTCCATGCTCTCCCCCAACAACTGCTGCCCCACTCTCCCACTGGGGTCATGTACGGAAGGAGCCATCTGCATGCTCTACAACAACACTTCCCTCTCCCTCTGGGGGGTGTGTACGGAGGGAGCCATCACCACGTGCTCCACAGCAACTGTCCACTCTCCCGCAGGGTGTGTACAGAGAACCATCTGCCGTATACCACCATAGCTGTGCCCTCTCCTCTGGGGGTCATGTGCAGAGGGAGCCATCTGCATGTCACCACAACAGCATGCTTCCCACTCTCCCACTGGGGAGTCAGCATATGGGGAGGGAGCCATCACCGTATACCACAACAACTGTGCTTCCCCTCTCCCACTGGGGTCATGTGGGGAAGGAGCCATGTCTGCTATGTGCCCCACTCTCCCCAATGGGGTCCTTGCTGCAGAGCCATCACCATCTCTACAACAGCTGCTGCTTCCCTCTCCCCACTGGGGTCATGTACAGAGGAAGCCATCCATACCACAACAACTGTGCTTTGCACTCTCCGTGGGGTCATGTCACAGAGGAGCCATCACCGTATGCCACAACAACTGTGCCCCACTCTCCCAGTAGGGGTCATGTGTGGGGAGGGAGCCATCACGTATACCACAACAACTTCTTCTTCCCACTCTCCCACGGGGTCATCATATGGAGGGGAGCCATCACCGTATACCACAACAACCTGTCTTCCCACTCTCCCACTGGGGTCATGTATGGAGGAGCCATCACCGTATACCACAACAACTATACTTTGCCCTCTCCCACTGGGGTCTGTGTAGGGAGGGAGCCATCACCGTATACCACAACAACTGTGCCCCACTCTCCCTGGGGTCCATGTACGGAGGGAGCCATCTGCGTATACCACAACAACTGCTTCCCCACTCTCCCTGGGGTCGTAGCAGGGGAAGGCCATCACCATATACCACAACTTCACGTGCTTCCCACTCTCCCACTGGGGTCATGTGTGCGGAGAGCCATCTTGCATTGCTCTACAACAACTATGCCCACTCTCCCCACTACAGGGTCCATGTGGGGAGGCATACATACCTTTCTGTGCTTCCCACTCTCCCCACTGGGGTCTGGGAGGAGCCATCACCATGTCTCCTATGTGCCTTCCCTCTCCCTTTCTGGGGTCATGTGGAGGAGCCATGCCGTGTCTACAACAACTGTACTTCCCACTCTCCCACTGGGGTCAGCCAGCTATGGAGGAGCCATCACCATATACCACAACAACTGTACTTCACTCTCCCACTGGGGAGTCATGTGGGGAGGAGCCATCACCGTATACCACAACAACTGTACTTCCCACTCTCCCCCTACCAGTCATGAAAGAGCCATCACCATGTCCCCCGCCTAGCTGTGCCCCCTCTCCCTGAGTCTGTGTAGGGAGAGCCATCACCGTATACCTAACAACTGTACTTCACTCTCCCACTGGGGTCATGTAGGGGAGGGAGCCATCACCGTATACCTACAACAACTGTACTTCCCTCTCCCTCTGGGTCATGTATGGAGGGTATCACCGTATGCCCCAACAACTGTGCCCCCACTCCCACCAGGTCCCATGTGCAGAGGAGCCATCACCCGTATACCACAACTACAACACTTCCCACTCTTCCACTGGGGTCCATTTTAGGGAGAGGAGCCATCACCGTATACCACTTAGCTTCTTGCTCTCCCACTGGGGTCAGCATAGGGAGGGAGCCATCACCGTATACAACAACTGTACTTCACTCCTGGGGTGTGGCGGAGGGTATCACCGTATACAACAACTGTGCTTCCCACTCTCACTGGGGGTCAGCGTAGGGGAGGAGCCATCATATACCACAACAACATGGCACCCACTCTCCCCACTGGGGTCAAGGGAGAATATCACCCTACTCTCAAACGGCACTTCCCCACTCTCCTGGGGTCTTCATGTAGGGAGGAGCCATCACCGTGCTCTACAACAAGCATGCCCCACTCCTGAGATCACTGCCAGGGAGGGAGCCCATCTCGCTCTACAACAACTGTACTTCCCTCTCCCTCCTGGTCATGTAGGAGAAAGGGAGCCCATCACCATGTCTACAACAACTGTACTTCCCTCTCCACTGGGGTCATGTAGAGAGAGGGCCATCTGCGTATACCACAACAACTGTACTTCCCACTCCCACTGGGGTTGTATGTGAGGAGGAGCCATCACCGTATACCACAACAACTGTACTTCCCACTCTCACTGTAAGTCATGTGGGGAGGAGCCATCTGCATTATACACAACCTTCATACTTCCCTCTCCACTGGGGTCATGTGGGGAAGGAGCCATCACCATATACCACAACAACTTCCATGCTTCCCTTCCCACTGGTCATGTGAGAGCCATCACCTATACAACAACTGTGCCCCACTCTCTCCCTGGGGTCCTGTGGGAGGGCATGTACCCTTAACTGTGCTTCCCTCTCCCTGGTCATGTGCAGAGGCCATCTTCGTGTCTTCCCCAACAACTGTACTTCCACTCACTGGGGTCTGTGTAGGAAGAGCCATCTGCCATGTCTGCTGCTTCTTGCTTACTCTCCACTGCAGGTCCATATGAGAGGGAGCCATCCTACATGTCTCTAACACTGCCTGTACTTCCCACCCTGTAAGTGTGTAGGGAGGAGCCATCACCATGTCTGTAGCTGTGCTTCCTCTCCCTGAGTCCATATGAGAGAGGCATCTCGTATACCACAACAACTGTACTTCCCACTCTCCACTGGGGTCTGTGTGGGGAAAGGCCATCACCGTGTCTACAACAACTGTACTTCCCACTCTCCCTGGGGTCCATGTAGGGAGGGCCATCACCATGTCACCACAACTACTGTGCCCCACTCTCCCCACTGGGTCAGCATGTGGGAAGGGGCATCACCGTATACCACAACAACTTCCTTGCTTCCCACTCTCCTCTGGGGGTCATGTGAGGGAGGGAGCCATCTGCATGTCCCTAACTTCTGCTTCCCTCTCCCACTGGGGTCCATGTGGAGGAGCCATCACCGTATACCACAACTACTGTGCTTCCCACTCTCCCCTCTGGGGTCATGTGTGGGGAGAGGGCCATCCTGCATGTACCACAACTACTGTACTTCCCTCTCCCCTGGGGTCAGAGCGTGGAGGAGCCATCTGCATGTCTACACAACTACTGCCCACTCTCACACTGAGGGTCATGTAGGAAGGAGCCATCACCGTATACCACAACAACTGTACTTCCCACTCTCTCCCACCAGTCATGGGGAGAGCCATCACCGTATACAACAACTGCTTCCCTCTCCCTGGGGTCTGTGTGGGGAGGGAGCCATCACCCTATACCACAACAACTGTACTTCCCTCCCTGGGGTCATAGGGAAAGGGGCGCATCACCGCATACACACAACAACTGTACTTCCTCTCCACTAGATCATGGAAGGAATATCACCATGCTCCTGCTCATACTTCCCCTCTCCCACTGGGAGTCATGCCTGGGGAGGAGCCATCACCATGTCACCACAACAACTGTGCTTACTCTTCCATAGGGGTCTGTGTAGGGGAGGAGCCATCACCATGTCTACAACACCTTGCCCCACTCTCCAACTGGGGTCATGTAGGGAGGCCATCACGTGTATACTTCTTTTCTGGTCATCAGAGGGCCTCTCTCCTGGGGTCTGCTCTGGAGGAGCCATCATGCTCTGCTTGTACTTCCCACTCTCCCACTGGGGTCATGTAGGGAGGGAGCCATCACCGTATACCACAACAACTGTACTTCTCACTCTCCCACTGGGGTCATGTATGGAGGGAGCCATCACCGTATACCACAACACCTGTACTTCCCACTCTCCAACTGGGGTCATGTTAGAAGTCGTCATTATACTCTATGAAAATGCACAAGGATTATAAAATCAAACAGACAGACAATTTATCTCATGTAAATACTGGTTGAGATATCTGGCTTCGACCAGGTTATTATTTAAATAAAATTCCTGACAGTAGGTAGTGTACGATCATCCCTAAGCCTCCACTTACTGAATACTATACAGTGGTCTAATCAGATTTGCTATAGGCCTACTGAGAACTAAGACACGTGAGTATGTAAGCAGGTTGGGGATTAATACTTTACACTACAATATTACTTAAGCGATGATAAATAAACTACGATAGTATTTATTGAATGGTTATAAATACACTGCAATAGTATTTATTAAGTGATGATAATACACAACTGTACTGTACTAATTTACTAAGTGTAGAAGACAGATAGTATGGTAAGTCGATCACCTGTTTGCCCTTTGTAAACAAATGAGTAAGGAATGACTCATGGTTTTCAGTTTGGGATTCCTTTCTCAGGAAAGCTGATTCTTTT
This sequence comes from Homarus americanus, assembly GCF_018991925.1. Classification (NCBI taxonomy): domain Eukaryota; kingdom Metazoa; phylum Arthropoda; class Malacostraca; order Decapoda; family Nephropidae; genus Homarus; species Homarus americanus. Next base: position 9,473 of record NW_024719504.1, read on the forward strand.
TGGATAATATTTTATCAAACTGGCACCAAATGATCCTAAATTATATGAGAAATGTGTTGGACTTGCATAAAGATGTGTTAAAGGAATCTCGTGGGAGAGAGGAGGGGTGCCACCCACCCATGCGACCCCCCCTCCTCCTCTGGCAGCTGCTCCCAGATAAACATTCATCTTCCTCATTCAATATACTCCTACACTTATTTGTTCTTATTTTTATCTGCATAGTACTGTACAGTATACAGTTTTCTCTTCAATCATATGACAAATTCTGTGGTTGCTTACATATAACACTTTACAGTAAATAACAATCATCTCGGTGATACCAATTGTTGACAACCAGTTTTATATGTCTGATTTTCAACCCAGAGAGTTCAGTTACATATTTTTTAATTGGTGATGTAGTATTCTTTTAATAGCTTTGTTATACACTTAAAGACCTTAGTGGTTGAAGAGCAATAATTTAATATAAACAATAACATAACAACAACTAATTTTCTTTAAACAGTTCAGATAAGCAGTGTTATTTCCACCCCCCCACCCCCCAACCCGCCCCATATATTCGCTTTTTTCGAACTTTCGAATTTTTCGGACTGGGGTCTGCTCCAAATATTACGATTTATCGAGGTTCTATATATATATATATATATATATATATATATATATATATATATATATATATATATATATATATATATATATATATATATATATATATATATATATATATATATATATATATATATAAGCTGATAACAACATAAGTAAAAAACACGGAAGTTCCCAAGCGTTTCGTACGATTTGCATCTTCAGGGGTGAGTACTGTGACGTGACGTAGAGTCCCGGGAGAAGAAACCAGCAATTAGAAACTACCACAACAACAACAAACCATAACTAGACCACGTGGACATGGAACGTGTGAAGCCGGCTGAAACGTCAGAGGTGACGTTTCAAGGCGCCACTGGAAAACTGATGACGGATTGGTTGTAGATTACCGCCAAAATGTGGTGTCGTGACCATAGTACACTGGACAGGAGGAGAAGCCGGTTTGACGTGGCTGAGGAAGGTAGAAACGGTGGAAGACATTAACTTGAGTATACATTATATTGTTGAGAGTGTGTGAGTCAAGGAAAGTGGAGGAAGAATAGGATGTAATATTTTCTGTGTGTAGGATGTAATATTGTGTGTAGGATGTAATATTGTGTGCAGGATGTAATATTGTGTGTAGGATGTAATATTGTGTGTAGGATGTAATATTGTGTGTTGGATGTAATATTGTGTACAGGATGTAATATTGTGTGTAGGATGTAATATTGTGTACAGGATGTAATATTGTGTCCAGGATGTAATATTGTGTGTAGGATGTAATATTGTGTACAGGATGTAATATTGTGTACAGGATGTAATATTGTGCACATGATGTAATATTGTGCACAGGATGTAATATTGTGCACAGGATGTAATATTGTGTGTAGGATGTAATATTGTGTGTAGGATGTAATATTGTGCACAGGATGTAATATTGTGTGGAGGATGTAATATTGTGTGTAGGATGTAATATTGTGTACAGGATGTAATATTGTGTACAGGATGTAATATTGTGTACAGGATGTAATATTGTGCACATGATGTAATATTGTGCACAGGATGTAATATTGTGCACAGGATGTAATATTGTGTGTAGGATGTAATATTGTGTGTAGGATGTAATATTGTGCACAGGATGTAATATTGTGTGCAGGATGTAATATTGTGTGTAGGATGTAATATTGTGTGTAGGATGTAATATTGTGTGTTGGATGTAATATTGTGTACAGGATGTAATATTGTGTGTAGGATGTAATATTGTGTACAGGATGTAATATTGTGTCCAGGATGTAATATTGTGTGTAGGATGTAATATTGTGTACAGGATGTAATATTGTGCACAGGATGTAATATTGTGTACAGGATGTAATATTGTGCACATGATGTAATATTGTGCACAGGATGTAATATTGTGCACAGGATGTAATATTGTGTGTAGGATGTAATATTGTGTGTAGGATGTAATATTGTGCACAGGATGTAATATTGTGTACAGGATGTAATATTGTGTGTAGGATGTAATATTGTGTGTAGGATTTAATATTGTGTACAGGATGTAATATTGTGTGTAGGATGTAATGTATATTGTGTATAGGATGTAATATTGTGTACAGGATTTAATATTGTGTGTAGGATGTAATATTGTGTAAAGGATGTAATATTGTGTACAGGATGTAATATTGTGTGTAGGATGTAATATTGTGTGTAGGATTTAATATTGTGTACAGGATGTAATATTGTGCACAGGATGTAATATTGTGCACAGGATGTAATATTGTGTGTAGGATTTAATATTGTGTACAGGATGTAATATTGTGTGTAGGATTTAATATTGTGTACAGGATGTAATATTGTGTAAAGGATGTAATATTGTGTACAGGATGTAATATTGTGCACAGGATGTAATATTGTGTGTAGGATGTAATATTGTGTGTAGGATGTAATATTGTGTAAAGGATGTAATATTGTGTGTAGGATGTAATATTGTGTACAGGATGTAATATTGTGTGTAGGATGTAATATTGTGAACAGGATGTAATATTGTGTGTAGGATGTAATATTGTGTGTAGGATGTAATATTGTGTGTAGGATTTAATATTGTGCACATGATGTAATATTGTGCACAGGATGTAATATTGTGCACAGGATGTAATATTGTGTGTAGGATGTAATATTGTGTAAAGGATGTAATATTGTGTGTAGGATGTAATATTGTGTACAGGATGTAATATTGTGTGTAGGATGTAATATTGTGAACAGGATGTAATATTGTGTGTAGGATGTAATATTGTGAACAGGATGTAATATTGTGAACAGGATGTAATATTGTGTGTAAGATGTAATATTGTGTACAGGATGTAATATTGTGTACAGGATGTAATATTGTGAACAGGATGTAATATTGTGTGTAGGATGTAATATTGTGTGTAGGATGTAATATTGTGTGCAGGATGTAATATTGTGTGTAGGATGTAATATTGTGTGTAGGATGTAATATTGTGTGTTGGATGTAATATTGTGTACAGGATGTAATATTGTGTGTAGGATGTAATATTGTGTACAGGATGTAATATTGTGTCCAGGATGTAATATTGTGTGTAGGATGTAATATTGTGTACAGGATGTAATATTGTGTACAGGATGTAATATTGTGCATGATGTAATATTGTGCACAGGGGATGTAATATTGTGCTGGATGTAATATTGTGTGTAGGATGTAATATTGTGTGTAGGATGTAATATTGTGCACAGGATGTAATATTGTGTGGAGGATGTAATATTGTGTGTAGGATGTAATATTGTGTACAGGATGTAATATTGTGTACAGGATGTAATATTGTGTACAGGATGTAATATTGTGCACATGATGTAATATTGTGCACAGGATGTAATATTGTGCACAGGATGTAATATTGTGTGTAGGATGTAATATTGTGTGTAGGATGTAATATTGTGCACAGGATGTAATATTGTGTGCAGGATGTAATATTGTGTGTAGGATGTAATATTGTGTGTAGGATGTAATATTGTGTGTTGGATGTAATATTGTGTACAGGATGTAATATTGTGTGTAGGATGTAATATTGTGTACAGGATGTAATATTGTGTCCAGGATGTAATATTGTGTGTAGGATGTAATATTGTGTACAGGATGTAATATTGTGCACAGGATGTAATATTGTGTACAGGATGTAATATTGTGCACATGATGTAATATTGTGCACAGGATGTAATATTGTGCACAGGATGTAATATTGTGTGTAGGATGTAATATTGTGTGTAGGATGTAATATTGTGCACAGGATGTAATATTGTGTACAGGATGTAATATTGTGTGTAGGATGTAATATTGTGTGTAGGATTTAATATTGTGTACAGGATGTAATATTGTGCACAGGATGTAATATTGTGTACAGGATTTAATATTGTGTGTAGGATGTAATATTGTGTATAGGATGTAATATTGTGTACAGGATGTAATATTGTGTGTAGGATGTAATATTGTGTAAAGGATGTAATATTGTGTACAGGATGTAATATTGTGTGTAGGATGTAATATTGTGTGTAGGATTTAATATTGTGTACAGGATGTAATATTGTGCACAGGATGTAATATTGTGCACAGGATGTAATATTGTGTGTAGGATTTAATATTGTGTACAGGATGTAATATTGTGTGTAGGATTTAATGTGTGTGTACAGGATGTAATATTGTGTAAGGATGTAATATTGTACAGGATGTAATATTGTGCACAGGATGTAATATTGTGTGTAGGATGTAATATTGTGTGTAGGATGTAATATTGTGTAAAGGATGTAATATTGTGTGTAGGATGTAATATTGTGTACAGGATGTAATATTGTGTGTAGGATGTAATATTGTGAACAGGATGTAATATTGTGTGTAGGATGTAATATTGTGTGTAGGATGTAATATTGTGTGTAGGATTTAATATTGTGCACATGATGTAATATTGTGCACAGGATGTAATATTGTGCACAGGATGTAATATTGTGTGTAGGATGTAATATTGTGTAAAGGATGTAATATTGTGTGTAGGATGTAATATTGTGTACAGGATGTAATATTGTGTGTAGGATGTAATATTGTGAACAGGATGTAATATTGTGTGTAGGATGTAATATTGTGAACAGGATGTAATATTGTGAACAGGATGTAATATTGTGTGTAAGATGTAATATTGTGTACAGGATGTAATATTGTGTACAGGATGTAATATTGTGAACAGGATGTAATATTGTGTGTAGGATGTATGTGTGAGCAGGATATGTGTGTGAACAGAGTTATATATGTGTGAACAGGATGTAATATTGTGAACAGGATGTAATATTGTGTACAGGATGTAATGTGTGAACAGGATGCTTAATATTATTGTGTAGAATGTAATATTGTGTACAGGATGAAATAATTGTGCACAGGATGTAATATGTGTGTACAGGATGTAATATTGTGTGTAGGAATGTAATATTGTGGACAGGATGTAATGGCCATATACAGGATGTAATATTGTGAACAGGATGTAATATTGTGTACAGGATGTAATAATGTGTGTGTAAGGTGTAATATTGTGTGTAAAAGATGTAATGTGTGTGTGTGTAGGATGTATGTGTGTACAGGATGTAATATTGTGTGTAGGATGTAATATTGTGTACAGAAGGATTTATATTGTGTACAGGATATATATTATGAACAGGATGTAATATTGTGAACAGGATGTAATATTGTGTGCAGGATGTAATATTGTGTGTAGGGTGTAATATTGTGTATAGGATGTAACATATGGAACAGATGTAAACACAGTACAAGATGCACATTGTGTACAGGATGTACATTGTGTGTAAGATGTAACACAGTACAGTGATGTACATGTGTAGGATGTGGGATGCACAGGATGTAACACAGCACAGGATGCACACAGTGTAGGTGTACATTGTGTACAGGATGTAAATATTGTGTGTAGATGCAATATTGCACAGGATGTAATATTGTGTGTAGGTGTAAACAGTAACAGGATGTACATTGTGAACAGGATGTAACTATTGTGCACAGGATGTAATATTGTGCACAGGATGCACATTGTGTGTAAGATGTAATATTGTGCAGATGTAGTATTGTGTGTAGGATGTAACATGTGCACAGTGATGTAATATTGTGTACAGGATGTAATATTGTGTGTAGGGTGTAATATTGTGCACAGGGGATGCACATTGTGTGCAGGATGCAATATTGTGTGTACAGGATGCACATTGTGTGTAGGGTAAAACATTGTGTGCAGGATGTAACATTGTGTAAGATGTGTAATATTGTGCACAGGATGTAATATTGTGTGTAAGTGTAATATTGTGCATATAATGTACATTGTGTGTAGGATGAAGACAAAATAAGGATGCACATTGTGCAGGATGTAATATTGTATGTAGGATGGGCAGACAGTGTGTAGGGGTGTAATATTGTATTAAGGGATGCAATTATTGTGTAAGATGTAATATTGTGCGTTATAGACGTAATATTGCATGGTGGGGTGCAATATCAGCACAGGATGTAACATTGCATGCAGGATGTAATATCAGGCAACAGGACGTAAACATTGTGCAGCAGATGCAATCATCGCCGCACAGGAATATTGTGTGGGGTGCACATTGGTGCACAGGATGCAACATTGCATGAGGATGCAATACTGCGTACAGATGTAATATTGTGTGTAGGCTGTAATATTGCAAAAGCAGGATGTAATATTGTGTGTGGTATGTAACATGTGCACAGGATGCAACATTGTATGTGGTGATGTAAGCAGTGCTGGTGGATGCAATATTGTGTGTAGGGTGTAATATTGCGTGTTATGATGCACACAGGCGAAAGATGTACATTGTACAGGATGGAACACGTGTACAGATGTAAGGCTGCACAGGATGTAAATATTGTAGGGTGTAATATTGTGTGAGATGGGTTATTGTGTGTACAGGATGTAATATTGTGAAATGCAGGATGTAATATTGTGTGTAGGATGCAATATTGTGTGTAGGATGTAAGACAGTAAGCAGGATGTAATATACGAAAGACACAGGATGTAATATTGTGAATGGTGATGGAATATTGTGAAATGAGGATGCACATTGTGTAGATAAAATTATCAGTGTGGACGTACATGCAGGAAGGTAATGATTACAACAGACGTAATGACATGAAGAGATGTAATATTGCGCAATATGATGCTGACATTGTGCGCAGGGGATGTAATATTGTGAACAGATGCAATATTGTGTGTAGGGTGCAATATTGTGTACAGGATGCAATGCTATGAGACACATGGCAGAAATGAGGATGTACATGAACAGGATGTGCATGTGTGATGCACATTGTGTGTAGGGATGTACATTGTGTGTAGGATGTACTATATCAGGATGCACATTGTGTAAGATGTAATATTGTGTACAGATGTAATATTGTGTGTAGGATGCAGACAGAACAGGATGTAATATTTGTGAACAGGATAACATAGAACAGGATGCAAATATTGTGTGTAGGATGTAATATTGTGTAACAGGATGTAACATTGTGTGTAGATGCAATATCAGAACAGGATGTAACATTGTGTACAGGATGTAATATTACAGGCACAGGATGTAATGTGTACAGGATGTAATATTGTGTACATAGATGCACATTGTGTGTAGGATGCAATATCAGAACAGGATGCACAGGGTACAGGATGCAGGCCAATATTGTGCAATATGATGTGCAATATTGGTGTGTAGGATGTAACACAGGAACAGGATGTAACATTGTGTGTGTAGGATGCACATTGTGTGTAGGATGCAATATTGGTACAGGGGATGCATTGTGTGTAGATGTACATTGGGTGAACAGGATGCACATTGTGTGTAAGATGCAATATTGTGTACAGGATGTAATATTATGTGTAGGGATGTGTACATTGTGTGAACAGGATGTACATTGTGAACAGGATGTAATATTGTGTGTAGGATGTGGGATGTGTGCAGGATGTACATTGTGTGTAGGATGTAAGCACAGAAACAGGATGTACATTGTGTAAGATGTAATATTGTGTACAGGATGTAATATTGGTGTAGGATGTAACACAGAACAGGATGTACATTGTGTGTAGGGATGTATTGCACAGGATGTACACATTGTGAACAGGATGCAATATTGTGTAGGATGTAATATTGTGTGCAGGATGCACATTAACAGCACAGGATGTAATAATATTGTGCACATGATGCAATATTGTGTGCAGGATGCAATATCAGGACAGGATGTACATTGTGCACAGGATGTACATGTGACAGGGATGTACATTGGGTGGGTACAGGATGTACATTGTGTAGGGGTGCAATATTGTGTGTAGGATGTACATTGTGTACAGGATGCACATTGTGCACAGGATGTACATGTGAAACAGGATGTACATTGTGTGTAGTGATTTAATATTGTGCACAAGATGTGTTTATTGTGTGTAGGGATGTACACAGAACAGGATGTACATGGAGCAGGATGTAAGACAGAACAGGAGATGTATATTGGTGAGCAGGATGTACATGTAGGATGTAATATTAAAACAGGATGCACATTGCAAGCGTAATGCAATATTGCAACAGGATGCAATATTATTGTGAGCAGATGTAATATTGTGAACAAGATGTAATATTGTGAGAGCAGGATGTAATATTGTGTACAAGATGTATATGCGTGTAGGATGTAATAATGTGAACAGGATGTAATATTGTGTGTAGGATGTAATATTGTGTACAAGATGTAATATTGCGTGTAGGATGTAATATTGTGAACAGGATGTAATATTGTTGTTAGAGGATGTAATATTGTGAACAGGATGTAATGTGTGTACAGGATGTAATATTGTGGACAGGATGTAATATTGTGTGTAGGATGTATGTGTGACAGGATGTAATATTGTGAACAGGATGTATGTAGAGACAGGAGTTATATTGTGAACAGGATGTAATATTGTGTACAGGATGTAATATTGTGAACAGGATGTAATATTGTGTGTAGAATGTAATATTGTGTACAGGATGAAATTGCACAGGATGTATGTGTGTACAGGATGTAATATTGTGTGTAGGATGTAATATTGTGGACAGGATGTAATATTGTATACAGGATGTAATATTGTGAAGCAGGATGTAATATTGTGTACAGGATGTAATATTGTGTGTGGGTGTAATATTGTGTGTAAGATGTAATGTGTGTAGGATGTAATATTGTGTACAGGATGTAATATTGTGTGTGTAGGATGTAATATTGTGTACAGGATTTAATATTGTGTACAGGATGTAATATTGTGAACAGGATGTAATATTGTGAACAGGATGTAATATTGTGTGCAGGATGTAATATTGTGTGTAGGGTGTAATATTGTGTGTGTAGGATGTATGTGTGAACAGGATGTAATATTGTGAACAGGATGTATGTGTGTGTAGGATGTAATATTGTGTATAGGGATATAATATTGTGTTGGATGTAATATTGTGTAGGATGTAATATTGTGTATAGGATGTAATATTGTGTGTGGATATAATATTGTGTTGGATATAATATTGTGTAGGATATAATATTGTGTGTAGGATGTAATATTGTAGGATGTAATATTGTGTTGGATATAATATGTGTAGGATGTAATATTGTGGGGATGTAATATTGTGATTAGGATATATTGTGTGTGGGATGTAATATTGTTGGATATATATATTGTGTGGGATATAATGTGTGTGGGGATATAATATGTAGGATGTAATATTGTGTGGGATATAATATTGTGTGGGATATAATATTGTGTAGGATATAATATTGTGTGTGGGATGTATGTGTGTTGGATGTAATATTGTGTGGGGATATAATATTGTGTGGGGATATAATATTGTGTAGGATATAATATTGTGTTTGGATATAATATTGTGTTGAAATAATATTGTGTGGATATAATATTGTGTAGGATATATATTGTGTTGGATATAATATTGTGTTGGATATAATATTGTGTGGATATATGTGTGTGATATAATATTGTGTGGATATTGTGTGGATATATTGTTGTGTAGGATATAATTATTGTGGGATATAATATTGTGTAGGATATAATATTGTGGGATATAATATTGTGTGGGATATATTGTGTTGGATATAATATTGTGTAGGATATAATATTGTGTAGGATATAATATTGTGTTGGATATAATATTGTGTGGGGATATAATGTGTGTAGGATATAATATTGTGTAGGATATAATATGTGTAGGATATAATATTGTGGGATATAATATTGTGTAGGATATAATATTGTGTAGGATATAATATTGTATGAGGATATAATGTGTTGGATATAATATTGTGTAGGATATAATATTGTTGTAGGATATAATATTGTGTTGGATATAATATTGTGTAGGATATAATATTGTGGGATATAATATTGTGTGTAGGATTAATATTGTGTGTGGATATAATATTGTGTGGATATAATATTGTGTTGATATAATATTGTGTGTGGGATATAATATTGTGTTAGGATATAATATTGTGTGGGATATATTGTGGATATAATATTGTGTGTAGGATATAATATTGTGTGGGGATATAATATTGTTGGGATATAATATTGTGTAGGATATAATGTGTGTGGGATATAATATTGTGTTGGATATAATATTGTGTGAGATATAATATTGTGTAGGATATAATATTGTGTAGGATATAATATTGTGTTGGATATAATATTGTGTGGATATAATATTGTGTAGGATATAATATTGTGTAGGATATAATATTGTGTAGGATATAATATTGTGTTGGATATAATATTGTGTGTGGGATATAATATTGTGTAGGATATATTGTGTTGGATATAATATTGTGTAGGATGTAATATTGTGTGTAGGATATAATATTGTGTAGGATATATTGTGTGGATATAATATTGTGTAGAGATATAATATTTTTATTATTGGGATATAATATTGTGTGGGATATATTGTGTGTAGGATATAATATTGTGTAGGATATATTGTGTGGGGATATAATATTGTGTAGGATATAATATTGTGTTGGATATATTGTGTGGGATATAATATTGTGTGGGATATAATATTGTGTTGGATATAATATTGTGTTAGGATATAATATTATGTGGGATATAATATGTGTGGGATATAATATTGTGTTGGGATATAATATTGTGTGGGATATAATATTGTGTAGGATATAATGTTATTATGTTGGATATAATATTGTGTTGGATTTGTGTGTGGGATATATTGTGTGTAGGATATAATATTGTGTGGGATATAATATTGGTGTAGGATATAATATTGTGTTGGATATATGTGTGTAGGATATAATATTGTGTGTAGGATATAATATTGTGTGTGGGATATAATATTGTGTGGGATATAATGTGTGTAGGATATAATATTGTGTTGGATATAATATTGTGTTGGATATATATTGTGTGGGATATAATGTGTGGGATATAATATTGTGTAGGATATAATATTGTGTTGGATATAATATTGTGTTGGATATAATATTGGTAGAGGATATAATATTGTGGGATATAATATTGTGTAGGGATATAATATTGTGTTGGGATATAATATTGTGTTGGATATAATATTGTGTGAGATATAATATTGTGTGGGATATAATGTGTTGGATATAATATTGTGTTGGATATATTGTGTTGGATATAATATTGTGTTGGATATAATATTGTGTTGGATATAATATGTGTGTAGGATATATTGTGTAGGATATAATATTGTGTTGGATATAATATTGTGTTGGATATAATATTGTGTTGGATATAATATTGTGGGGATATAATATTGTGTAGGATATAATATTGTGTTGGATATAATATTGTGTTGGATATAATATTGTGTTGGATATAATATTGTGTTGGATATAATATTGTGTTGGATATAATATTGTGTAGGATATAATATTGTGTAGGATATAATATTGTGTTGGATATAATATTGTGTTGGATATAATATTGTGTTGGATATAATATTGTGTTGGATATAATATTGTGTTGGATATAATATTGTGTTGGATATAATATTGTGTAGGATATAATATTGTGTTGGATATGGATATAATATTGTGTTGGATATAATATTGTGTTGGATATAATATTGTGTTGGATATAATATTGTGTTGGATATAATATTGTGTTGGATATAATATTGTGTTGGATATAATATTGTGTTGAATATAATATTGTGTAGGATATAATATTGTGTTGGATATAATATTGTGTTGGATATAATATTGTGTTGGATATAATATAGTGTAGGATATAATATTGTGTAGGATATAATATTGTGTTGGATATAATATTGTGTTGGATATAATATTGTGTTGGATATAATATTGTGTTGGATATAATATTGTGTTGGATATAATATTGTGTAGGATATAATATTGTGTAGGATATAATATTGTGTTGGATATAATATTGTGTTGGATATAATATTGTGTTGGATATAATATTGTGTTGGATATAATATTGTGTTGGATATAATATTGTGTTGGATATAATATTGTGTAGGATATAATATTGTGTTGGATATAATATTGTGTTGGATATAATATTGTGTAGGATATAATATTGTGTTGGATATAATATTGTGTTGGATATAATATTGTGTAGGATATAATATTGTGTTGGATATAATATTGTGTTGGATATAATATTGTGTGTAGGATATAATATTGTGTAGGATATAATATTGTGCAGGATATAATATTATGTAGGATATAATATTATGTAGGATATAATATTATGTAGGATATAATACAGTGATCCCTAGGTTAACGAGCGCCTCGGTTAACGATTTACCTTCCATAAGATTCTTAACTTCGGTTAACGAGTTTTTTACGAGTCGACCTCAACATGTTTTCGCTTGCATTTGGCGGTCCACCAGCTGTAGTATTAGTCTGCCAATACAGTTATCGGTTTTAGGGCTTAAATTCCTTACTATTTTAGTAAATATCAAGAAGTTTATACTATTCAATAATTTTAAAAGCTTAATATTAACTTTTTTAGTCATTTTAACAATTATTGAACATAATTGAAGGTAAAGAAACTAGTTTCTGGCGTGCCATCCAGCTTGTTAACACACCAGACAGGCGTTAGTCTCTCTCTGTTTTCAGTGGAGGTAACATCTTGCTTGAGACTCTCTTCAACTAAATGCTTTTTTTCTGTGTTTCCAAGCAAATTATTGGTCATTTTGAAATTTATTTTACATATTGACAATATATAACGCAGTGCAGTGTTGATTTAAAGAAAATAATCTTGAATTACACCAAGAGAACTAAAATTTTATGGGTGAAATGGTGCCATGGGGTGACTTCTCTTCCACCCCAATGCCTTCTCTTCTCCCTTCTCCTCCACCCCCATTCTAATTCCCATCATCATCATCATCCAGGAGCCTTCTACATACTTTTCTACCTTTTTTGTTGAATTTAGGCAATTTTCGGTGAGCTGGAACCAATTACCCAAAAACCCATTCAAACAATGGTTTCGGTTAACGAGTTTTTCGGTTAACGAGCAACCTGCTGGAACGGATTGTGCTCGTTAACCGAGGGACCACTGTATTGTGTAGGATATAATATTGTGTACTAGGTATTAAATTTTGTAACAATATACAGTCAACCCTCACTTTACGCGGTCCCACATTCCGCATTTCCACGTTTACGCGGTGCCCTGCCAGAACCCAGGATGCTCACATTCCGCGGTGGGTGTACCCCTTTACACGGGTGAAGTATAATTTTTTTATTTAGCTCATAAAATTAATACAAATTATCCGGCCAGAATAGAATTTACATTGCTGGAATTCTTACAATTTGATGATTATTTTGAATATAAACATCATATATTTTGCATTAGACATACAAATTTTAGATATAATGTTTACTCTGAGTAAATATGTTATCTTTTGTGCAAAATATATGACATTTATATTCAAAATATTCCTGGTCTTACAAGGAATCCAGCAATGTCAATTATATTATCCTAACTTTAGTCTGATTTATTATTTATTACTAAAAAGGCAAACAGTCTGGTATTCCCACACATTTATCTAGTAGGGACGGTTGGTGGGGGGTGGGGGGAGGGAGGGAGGGACCGGCCATCTGTTACCGTGTGAAGAATTTTTTTTTTTTTATTAACTGAAGATTTTTATTTTAGCTCATAAAATTCATACAAATTACCCGGCCAGAATATAATTTACATTGCTGGAATTCTTACAATTTGATGATCATTTTGAATATAAACATCATATATTTTGCATTAGACATAAAATTTTTAGATATAATGTATACTCTGAGTAAATATGTTATCTTTTGTGCAAAATATATGACATTTATATTCAAATTATTCCTGGTCTTACAAGGAATCCAGCAATGTCAATTATATTATCCTAACTTTAATCTGAGGTATTATTTAATACTAAATGTTAAAATCTAGTTTTTTCACCCACTCTTTCTCTTGAAGGGAGGGTTGGTGGGAGGTGGGGGGAGGGTTGGGACTGACCGCGGGGTTGGAAGAGGGGGGGAGGCAAGGTGGGGTACTTTGATTGACAGATAGTGTCGTGAAGAATATTTTTTTTTTGTTATTAACTGAAGATATTTGTTTTAGCTCATAAAATTCATACAAATTACCAGGCCAGAATATAATTTACATTGCTGGAATTCTTACAATTTGATGATCATTTTGAATATAAACATCATAGATTTTGCATTAGACATACAAATTTTAGATGTAATGTTTACTCTGAGTAAATATGCTATCTTTTGTGAAAAATATATGACATATATATTCAAAATATTCCTGGTCTTACAAGGAATCCAGCAATGTCAATTATATTATCCTACCTTTAGTTTGAGGTATTATTTATTACTATACCTGGATTTCCCCCCAAAATTTCTCAGAGGGAAGAGCCAGCAGTGTAATGTGAGAAGAGGGGGAGGGAGTCGATTCCATTATTTGAATGGACATTAACTTGGCGACTGTATTTCTCTATTTCTCTTAAGTATTAATTGTGTGCATGTACCATCATAAAATTAAGATGTTATTTTTACTAGAACATAGGTATTGTGTCGGAAAAAGTGGAGTTTGGGGGTCAGCTGGTCTCTATTTCATTTAATCCCATATGTTATGTTATTCACTTTACGCGTTTCTCACTTCACTTTCCGCGGTACCCTGTGGGTTACATTAACCGCGTAAAGTGAGGGTTGACTGTACAGTTAAAGAACGATGGCGTTATCTAATCTTCTTTGTATTGCATTGGTGGTGGCCCCCAAACCCTCGTTATTGTTTCCTCACTTGTCACTGTAAGTATGACTAACGTAACTTGTTTGTCTGCCGAGTTGTGAATATTCTCAAATCGGTTAATACTTGTAAACTAATCTTTTGATTCGTTTGTTGGTACTTATCAGAGACTTTATTCTGTGTTTAAATGATTTTGAATTTTAATTTACTCTAGTGTATTGCTTATTACTTTCATTTACTAGTTTCATTGGCGACCTTGTTATTTGTTACTGTTACCAGAGTGATGAAATATGGTTCAACACAATCTAGGACAAGCCAGTCTGTAACAACACACACACACACTGGTGGTGGTCTCGTGTGTGTGTGTGTGTGTGTGTGTGTGTGTGTGTGTGTGTGTGTGTGTGAGTGTGTGTGTGTGTGGTATTGGCCAGGGTGTGGCCCAGGAGGTGTGTGTGTGTGTGTGTGTGTGTGTGGTGTGTGTGTGTGTGTGTGTGTGTGTGTGTGTGTGTGTGTGTGTGTGTGTGTGTGTGTGTGTGTGTGTGTGTGGTGTGTGTGTGTGTGTGTGTGTGTGTGTGTGTGTGTGTGTGTGTGGGGTGTGTGTGTGTGTGTGTGTGTGTGGTGTGAGTGTGGGTGTGTGTGTGTGTGTGTGTGTGTGTGTGGTGTGTGTGTGTGTGTGTGTGTGTGAGTGTGTGTGTGTGTGTGGTGTGAGTGTGTGTGTGTGAGTGTGAGTGTGTGTGTGTGTGTGTG
>NW_024719505.1:0-4925 GCF_018991925.1 Homarus americanus
AAAAAATTTGTGAAAATTTTGAATTTTTTGAAAAATTTTGAAAATTTTTGGAAAATTTGAAAAATTGGTAGAAAATTTTGAATTTTCGAAAAAATTTTCAGAGGGTGTGATGGGTGTAGAGGCCGCTCCGGATGTATGATGTTTTGGATCCACCAAGCCATCTGTGAAGTATCATGCTGCATCTGCCGGTGTCTCGGTGGCTATGGCTGAGTTATTCTTTGAGGTCCTCCTGGAGGTAAACTTTACTATCGCCTAGGTCGGTAATTTTGAATGTGGCTGGTGGAGAGCTCCATGGTGGAGAAACTACGTAACCATTTTTGAAAAATTGTGAACAATTTTAGAAAATTTTTGAAAATTTTCTGAAAATTTTCAGGAAATGTTTTGAAATATTTTGAAAAATTTTGGAGAAAATTTTGGAAAATTTTGGAAAATTTGGAAAATTTTGGAAAATTTTCTGATATGAAATATTTTGTTGAAAAATTTTGGAAAAATTTTGGAAAATTTTGAAAATTTTTCGGAAAATTTGAAAATTTTGAAAAATTTTTGAAAATTTTTGAAATTTTTGAAAATTTTGAAAATTTTCCGAAAAAAAATTTTCAGAGGGTCTACTGACAGGTGTAGAAAGTCCGCTCCGGATGTATGATGTTTTCGATCCACCGAGCCATCTGTGAGTATCATGCTGCATCTGCCGGTGTCTCGTTGGCTATGGCTTCCAGTTATTTTTGAGGTCCTCCTTCTGGAGGTAATTTTGAATGTGGCTGGTGGAAAGATCCATGGTGGAGAACTATGTAACCATTTTGAAAAATTGTGAACAATTTTTGGAAAATATTTGGAAAATTTTTGGAAAATTTTTGGAAAATTTCTGAAAATTTTCGGAAAATTTACTGAAAAATTTTTGAAAATTTTTGGAAAAATTATTGAAAATTTTCTGATAATTTTGGGACATTTTTGAAAAATTTTTCAGAGGGCTGACCTTGAGTGTAGAAGGCCACTCCGGATGTTTGATGTTTTGGATCCACCGAGCCGTCTGTGAAATATGATGGTGCATCAGCGAGTCTCGGTGGCTATGACTTCCAGAGTTATTTTTGAGGTCCTCCTTCTGGAGGTAGGCTTTACTATCGCCTAGGTCGGTAATTTTGAATGTGGCTGGTGGAGAGCTCCATGGTGGAGGAACTACGTAACCATTTTTGAAAAATTGTGAACAATTTTAGAAAATTTTGGAAAATTTTTCTGAAAATTTGAAGTATAAAATATTTTGAAAATTTTGGAAAATTTTCTGAAAATTTTCTAATTTTGAAATTTTGAAAAAATTTTGGAAAATTTTGAAATTTTTTGAAATTTTGAAAAATTTTTGAAAATTTTGGAAGAATTTTTGAAGAATTTTTGAAAATTTTGAAAATTTTCAAAAAATTTTCAGAGGTCAATATTGAGGTGAAAGGCCGCTCGGATGTATGATGTTTTGGATCAAAGCCATCTGTAGTATCATGCTGCATCTGCCGTGTCTCGGTGGCTATGGCTTCAGAGTTATTTTTTGAGGCCTCCTTCTGGAGGAGATGAGCACTACTACTCGCCCTAGGTCAGTAATTTTGAATGTGGCTGGTGGAGGCTCCATGGTGGAGGGAACTACATAACCATTTTTTGAAATTGAACAATTTTAGAAAATTTTGGAAAATTTTCTGAAAGAAGAATTTTTCAGGAAATGTTTTTGAAATATTTTTATGAAAAATTTTGGAAAGAGATTACGGAAAATTTTTGGAAAATTTTCTGAAAATTTTGTGAAATATTTTTGAAATTTTGAACAATTTGTGAAAATTTTTTGGAAATTTTGAAATTTTTCGGAAAATTTAATGATTACTGAAAAATTTGTGAAAATTTTGAAAATTTTTGAAAAATTTTGAAAATTACTGGAAAATTGCAATTTTGGAAATTTTGAAATTTTGAAAATTTTCAAAAAATTTTCAGAGATCTGACCTTAGGTGTAGAAGGCCGCTCCGGATGTATGATGTTTTGGATCACCAAACCATCATGTGAAGTATCATGCTGCGTCTGCCGGTGTCGTGCTATAGCTAGAGTTATTCTTTTGAGGGTCCTTCTGGAGGTAGGCTTTACTATCGCCTAGGTCGGTAATTTTAGATATTGGCTGGTCGGGAAACCATGGTGGGAGAACTACAGCATCAACCATTTTTGAAAAATTGTGAACAATTTTAGAAAATTTTTGGAAAATTTTCTGAAAATTTTAAGGAAATGTTTTGAAATATTTTGAAGAATTTTGGAAGGTACTGGAAAATTTTGGAAAATTTTGATACTGGAAAATTTTCTGAAGTGCAATGAAACCCCCAGAGAATTTTGAAAGAATTTTGGAAAATTTTGGAAAATTTTGAAAATTTCGGAAAATTTTTGAAAATTTTCCAGAAAAATTTTGAAAAATTAGTACGAAAATTTTTGAAAATTTTGGAAGATACTGAAAATTTTGGAAATTTTTTGAAAATTTTGAAAATTTACCAAAAAATTTACTTCAGAGGGTCTGATGACCTTGGTGTAAGTCCGCTCCGGATGTATGATGTTTTGGATCCACCGAGCCATCTGTGAAGTATCATGCTGCATCTGCCGGTGTCTCGTTGGCTATAGCTTCCAGTTATTTTTTTGAGGTCCTTCTGGAGGTAATTTTGAATGTGGCTGGTGGAAAGATCCATGGTGGAGGAACTATGTAACCATTTTTGAAAAAATTGTGAACAATTTGGAAAATATTTGGAAAATTTTGGAAAATTTTTGGAAAATTTCTGAAAATTTTTCGGAAAATTTTGAAAAAATTTTGAAAATTTTTTGGAAAAATTTTGAAAATTTTGGAAGATTGTTGAAAATTTTCTGATAATTTTACGGACATTTTGAAATTTTTGGAAAAATTTTCAAAAATTCTCAAAATTTCAAAAATTTTTCAGAGGGCCTGACAGCAGTGTAGAAGGCATCCCGGATGTTTGATGTTTGGATCACCAGGCCAAATGTGTGAAGAAATATGATGATGGTGCATCAATGGAGTCTCAGTGGCTATGACTTCAGAGTTATTTTTGAGGTCCTTCTGGAGGTAAACTGCATATCATAACCTAGGTCGGTAATTTTGAGATATGTGGCTGGTGGAGAGCTCCATGGTGGAGGAACTGCATGACCATTTTTGAAAAATTATGAACAATTTTAGAAAATTACTAGGAAAATTTTCACCAAAATTTTAGAAATTTTGAAATATTTGAAAATTTTTGGAAAATTTCAACATTTTCAGAAAATTTTGAAATTACGAAAAAATTTGGAAAAATTTTTGAAATTTACAATGCATTTTGAAAATTTTGGAAAAATTTTGCAGAAAATTTACCTGAAGGTCTGACATGGGTATGAGAAGGCCGCTCGGATGTATGATGTTTGGATCACAAGCCATCTGTAGTATCCATGCCATCTGCGGTGTCTCGGTTGGCTATGGCTTCCAGTTATTTTTTGAGGTCCTCCTTCTAGGAGGTAGGCTTTACTATCGCCTAGGTCGGTAATTTTGAATGTGGCTGGTGGAGAGCTCCATGGTGGAGGAACTACGTAACCATTTTTGAAAAATTGTGAACAATTTTAGAAAATTTTTGGAAAATTTTCTGAAAATTTTTGGGGAAATGTTTGAAATATTTTGCAGAAAAATTTTGGAAAATTTTGGAAAATTTTTGGAAAATTTTGGAAAATTTTCGGAAAATTTTCCTGAAAATTTTAATGAAATATTGCAGAATTACAGACAATTTGTGAAATTTTTTGAAATTTTTGAAAATTTTTCGAAGAATTGCGAAAATTTTGAAAAATTTTTGAAAAATTTTTGAAATTTTTTTTGAAAATTTTTGAAAATTTTGGAAAATTTTGGAAAATTTTAAGAATTTTGAAATTTTGAAAAATTTTCGAAAAACCTAAGAGGTCTGACCTTGGGTGTGAAGGCCGCTCCGGATGTGATGTTTTGGATCCACCAGGCCATCTGTGAAGTATCATGCTGCATCTGCCGATGTCTCGTTAGCTATGGCTTCAGTTATTTTTGAGTCCTCCTTTGGAGGTAATTTTGAATGTGGCTGGTGGAAAGATCCATGGTGGAGGAACTATGTAACCATTTTTGAAAATTGTGAACAATTTTGGAAAATATTTGGAAAATTTTGGAAAATTTTGGAAATTTTTAAAAATTTTGAAAAATTTTCGAAAAAATTCAGAGGTCTGACCTTGGGTGTAGAAGAGCCTCCGGATGTATGATGTTTTGGATCCACCAAGCCATCTGTGAGAGTATCATGCTGCATCTGCCGGTGTCTCAGTGGCTATATGGCTTCCAGAGTTATTTTGAGGTCCTCCTTCTGGGTAAGGCTTCACTATCGCCTAGGTCGTGTTTTTGAATGTGGCTGGTGGAAGCTCCATGGTGGAGGAACTACGTAACCATTTTTGAATGTGAACAATTTTAGAAATTTTGGAAAATTTTTCTGAAAATTTTGGAAATGTTTTGAAATATTTTGAAAAAATTTTGGAAAATTTTGGAAAAATTTTGGAAAAATTTTGGAAAATTTTGGAAAATTTTCTGAAAATTTTGTTGAAATATTTTGAAATTTTGAAAAATTTTGGAAGAATTTTTGAAAATTTTCGGAAAATTTTT
The DNA here is from genome assembly GCF_018991925.1 of Homarus americanus. Lineage (NCBI taxonomy): Eukaryota > Metazoa > Arthropoda > Malacostraca > Decapoda > Nephropidae > Homarus > Homarus americanus. The sequence goes on from NW_024719505.1 coordinate 4,652, forward strand.
CAGAAAATTTCGAAAAATTTTGAAAAATTTTGAAATTTTTGAAAATTTTGAAAATTTTTGGAAAATTTTGAAAATTTTAAATTTTGAAAATTTTTGAAAATTTCGAAAAAAAATTTTCAGAGGTCTGACTTTGGTTGTAAAGTCCGCTCCGGATGTATGATGTTTTGGATCCACCGAGCCATCTGTGAAGTATCATGCCATCTGCCGGTGTCTCGTTGGCTATGGCTTCCAGTTATTTTTTGAGGTCCTTCTGGAGGCAATTTTGAATGTGGCT
>NW_024719506.1:0-5716 GCF_018991925.1 Homarus americanus
CAGTTCCAATACTCTCATCAAATCATGACTTAATTGTGCACATATTTATCTTGTATATAGATAAGAGCTGCTATCGGATTTACCTGATCGTTTAACAGAAGAGATAAAGTTGTTTGATGGAGCGTTAGGGAGTGTAGACAACACATTGGCCTGCGACTACAATGCAGTACTTTCATTTTCTCTTCTGCTGCGGCGTTAAGATAGTATTCATAATCTTTCATTCATATCCTCTTCTATAAACTAGGTACCCATCACAACTAGGTAATCTGGGAGGTTTTGTTGCTAAAATTATTGCAAGTCTTGAATACAGCTCAAATATATGTGATTATCCAATATAAATGTAAGGGTGGCTGAACATACTGTCATCACTGTAAGAGCGGCAGTTTCTCTCTCTTGCTCTGCCACCCTTATCTTACTCATACTTTTCTTGTCTTAGTTCTTTCAAGTGTTGTTTTTACTTACCTCAATTCATGGTTACTACATAACCTCAGTTCTTTTTGGTAGCATGGGTATTGTAATTCTGGTATCATGTCACTTGGACGGAAATAAAGGTAACTGCTGTGGGAGAAATGAATACTCCTAAAATACTCAAAGAACAAGTTTATTAATATTGAATCAAAGTGGGGAAAAATATATCATTAACATATAACTACCAGGCTCACTCCTGGGCTTATTGCAGACTGAGTATTTCTTATTTACTTATTTTCACTCCTCTGCAAGTTACTCAGATCCTACACTCTTACTGCACACAACCTTACTGGTGTTACATTACGTTACAGTTACAAGGATCAATTCCTTGACTTTACTCACATTACATATAGACACATGACAACTCCTTGGCTCCTCTTAACTGCCAATCCCAGTAGGTACTTACTTCACCCACATTACTGGTGGTGATACATTTCATTACATACATGGCCAACTTACATATGGTATTTCACACTAACTGTTGGTAGGGCATATGAGATGCACTCAAAACACACAACATGTTAATACTGAAACCAGCAAATACATGGGTCCATTACCCAACATGGGATAATTATTAGCAAACACATACAACCACATTGTGGACCATAACTCCAAAGCATGTCCCAGGGTATAGCACCGGCGCCTCTAACAACTGACGACTACCGTCGCGGTCGACACGTGGCGAGCGTCTGGGGTCCAGCCCCGCGATGTTGATCTGTAGTAAGTTAATCATGTCGAATCACCGACCGATGCATATATTGATCCCTGCTGGTTACCCACCGGCTCAGCAGCCGATGGGGTGTTCAAATAAGCCCACCCTGGAATCTGGGAACAAACGGGAGAGGACGTCACAGGACTGGGAAGCACGATGACAACACAAAACAAATCTTTCGTCTCGCAACGTCAGACGACATTTACTTTATATTACTTTTTTACACTGGGTGAATGACAATTCCACTGTTAAAGCATGAACATTGATATTCACTACAATTGACTGAATCAAACTGAATGGCTATAAAACACCGCTACATACCTGGGAACAAACGGGAGAGGACGTCACGGGACGCTCTCTCCCTCTCCCCCGTGGTAATATACCCCCGAGTTGCCAGCGATCGCTACTCGTGCAACAACTCGACTGTTACTCATTCAAGTATGACCCTCAGTTGACAAAGGTCTGGCGAATTACTAAAGTTGATTTAGACAGACTAATCAAGATTGAGCTTGTCAGGAGAGATTGGAAAAAACGTATTAACAACTGCGTTCGAAGGCGGGACTTACCGGAGGGATCGCGAGTCGAAGCGTCGACGGCGAAAAACACTAGTCTTCTCGGGGACGGCTAACCCACTCGTGTTTTGTGGTCGTAGAGTTTAATGAGAATCATTAGTGTTAAAACAGACTAACAGTCAATGTGACCATGACATAAATACAGTCGAGTCTGGATTTACGCGGGTTTGGTTTACGCGTTTGGTCGTTTACGCGGTGCCTTGCCAGAATGAAATTCTTTAATTACGCGGTAAATTTGGTCATTTACGCGGGAAGCGGCGCGGGCAGGGTGCGCACGAGGTCGTCCAGTCATCGAAGCATTACCGAGTTCTTCACCCACCACAGTCGGCCCAAGCCAGGGATAGTGATAGTGAGGATATGGACTTTGAGGGGTTTGACAAAGAGGCCCTGCAAGCCTCTGTGGTGGATAGTGATACAGGTGAGGGCCAATAATCTGCCGTCTGCCCAGCCATCTTTTCTACTAACGTAAGTGTTAAAAAACCTAATATTATTGATATTTCTTTTCTGTATTATGTGTGTGCATACCATCATAAAGTTAAGATACTAGTTTTACTACAATGTACGTATTGTGTCGCAAAAAGTGGAGTTTGGGGGTCGGCCCAGTCTCTATTTTAATTAATTCCCCATGTTCCATTATTTCATTTACGCGTTTCTCGCGGGCCTCCGCGGGTTCAATTGACCGCGTAAATGCAGACCCAACTGTACTCTATGTATACTCACCATCGTTGATATCGCTATAGAGATGTGTTTTGGGGGAGATAATCACTACTGGCACTGTAGTTATGTGCCGAAAATAAAGATTTTTTTTTTTTTTTACTACAGGTTAGGGAAGGTTAGGTTAGGTTAGGTTGTATTTATTGGGCAAAACCCAAGAGGCAAAATTTCGATTTCTGGTTCTTTTGAAAACATCCACAATGCATTGTGGTCATTTTTGGTCTTTGAGCCCAACATATATCATAAAAATGAATGGTCCAAGTACTGAGCTTTAGGGTACTTAAGCACACACGTACGCTGTGGAAGCTTAACAATGACTGGGGAGAAAACAGTCGGGGACGCTGTGATGCTCCGCAAGAGAGCGTAGCACACCGAGGTGAGAGAGGGTGGCGCGCCATGTAAAGTAGCCCGTGTTGGGTGACAACGTTATACTGAATTGGTCGGAATCGTGGGTATCTAAAGAGTAGGAACGTTATAACGAAACAGCATTGTGTGGGGCAACATTAAGCTAGGACTGGGTGTACTAAGTTCTTGCTTACATTCCTTTAATACTCTGGCAAATATCTCATCGGGAACTGCCGACTTCTTAGGTTTAACTTGTCTGTTTGTTTACTAACATAGTTACTAGTCACTCCTATCTTGCTTGATCTACTTTCTTCACTATTTCTGTATATAGTCGGTGCCTCGGGTATCATGTTTAAAGTTTCGATGACGAAAACTGTTGAAAAATATCTTCAGATTATTGCTCGGTTCCCTGTCGTTAGCCTGCCAGTATCTGACTGTATTGGTCCAATATTGTCACGTGTTTTAGTGTGATACATTTGGAAGAATCTCTTGGGTTTGACTTTGCCTCCCCTGATACCTTCAGTTCTTTGCTTTTCTTATCTCAGTCTTAACCCTACTGGCCAATTCCTTATAATGATCTCGGAGGCAAACTTCAGCCGTTCTTTGTCCAATAATATTCTTTAAATAATTATCTATCCGTGTTTTTTGTATAGTATGTTCTGCCTTTATTAATAACTCAAAAAACTTCTCAACCTCAGATCTCGTAGTCACCCAAAAAACAAATTCCACTGGTTGAATCCTATTGAAGATCTCAGATTATTGGTGGAACCATACAGATCCCATCCCACAGTTTGAGTCACAGACATCAGTTACCACTGATTACATTCTACACAAACTGAATATATACCGATGATAACAAAATCTTTAATGTCTGATACGTATTAAGATTTGGATGACCAGAAAAACTGGACTAAATAATCGCGAACCGAGATTACTCATCAGGAAATAAAAAAACACAGATAGTTGACTCCTTTATACACAGTACTTTGAAATATAATTCAATCCTGTTGATTCTCATAACATAATGGAATCAAAATTAATATTAAATAGCATAAAATTCAAATAATTCAATTTTTCATATTCCAAATTCCTATGCTACAGCTCAGTATTTGTTAATCTTATTTAGTTACAATGTGATTGTAAAACAAATATTTTCAAATCATAAAATACCAACTAATACTACACAGAGTTATCCAGAACGGAAAAAGGATTTGAAAGAGGAAAATGTGGGTAAAATACTAAAAAACAAAAACGAACCTTTGAAAACCACCACACAACCTAAAATCCAAAACTAAAAGCACGCACAGCACACAATATTGTTAATATTGTTGAAGTTTTCACCGTTTCAGACCAGGAGGATCTATCAACGAAAGTGATTTTAACCTTTCTATAGACTAAGAAGTTAGGTCAGGTTCAAGGTTTGTTATTAATATCTTACCCCACACCAACTCCACTAAGCCTGTCCACTATTGAAATTATTAATCTCTTATACAGCTGTACTGTAAGAGAAACACTAGAGCACATTACTTTTTTGTTACAAGACATTGTCATGTCATGAGACCCAACTGTGACCTGATGACATTACTGCAATCAAAAAGGTCAGTATTTTGAACCACTCATCGTCCACACTACCTCCACCTGACATTTGCATCATGTCTGTTCAGTAACAAGGGAGACCCCCCACAGCTCAGTGTGACTGATACCGTCGTCGTTGTAACACCGTATCAAAGATTTGTAGTTTTTAGTATATTTATTTAGCTTCAAGCTTTTTTGAATGAAGTAATTCAGGTTATTCTGAGTGAAATGATTTCTAACTAAGGCTCTCTCCCAATTCAATAATTCTAAACCTCCATCTACACACAGCACCAGGAAACATTCTGTGTTTGTTTGGTCTCTGAAACTTTCCCGATGGCTCCGAAAAAATCCAGGAACTTGATTTTTCCCAGTCGTTTAGATACCCGACATATCTCGTCCCCGGAGTTTAGCTGCATCAAAAGAAAGTTTATTTATTTATTTAATTTTTGCATAATATGCAGGAACCCCGACTTGAAGTGGGTGGAGTTAATAAGTTTCTTTGGTAAAGGATTCCATTTGTGTTGGGTCCTGTTCATTTTGTTTCCATTTTTGTGTTCAATATCATACAAATAGTATCTCCTCCAAAATTTGGGTTCAATTCCATGAGTTTTTGTTCTAGTGCCTACTTGGTCTCCTTCGCCTTTACTCTATTATAATGTTTTACAGTGTTGTATTTATTATGGATTTACATTTAGGAAGCTTGAAGGACCAGCAGCACATCTCGTATGACCAGTACAGACTCAGCTGTCCAGAAGCGGGTGTCAACATGTTAAATCAAATTTGGTAGTCAAAATATTGTGCCTCTTTATGTCTAAACTTGAGATTAGCAAGCAAAATGGTGGAAATAGCCTCTCACCTGCATCAATTATACCTTAAAGTTTCAAATATCGATATTTAACAAATTAATGAGACTTGATTAGAATTATTCACTTGATATTAACTAATCTCCTTGCTAACCTGATGTACAGTATGGTTCTATAGCTTGTGTGTACAATATGCATGTGTCAGGAACGAACGAGCTCTCCATGCAGAGACAAAGATTTAATTCTTGTTTGACTTACATGAGACCAGGCGCGGCTCTACACTCCTTCTGGGCCAACCTTATCATAGACGGTGAACACCCCATTGCACTTGCCTGCTCTGCCGGGCAGATTCACACATTTTAATTGTATACGAGCATATTGATTGTCGCAGTTACTTATATCATTATAAAACATTATATTCTAAAAGTATTATATTATTTCTGTACAACATTTTTGATAAACAAATTGATATTTTTGAAACAACAGGTAATTATAAACATTTTCTATTGTCAGATAGTGTGTGAAGA
>NW_024719507.1:0-10348 GCF_018991925.1 Homarus americanus
TATGGTGGTGTAGGGTGGTGTACGGTAAGGTATCAGGACCCACCTACTGGGAAGGGTGTGTGTAGGGTGGTGTAGTGGGTGGTGTAGTGTGGGGTATGGCGGTGTAGTGAGTGTGTAGTGGGTGGTGTAGTATGGGGTATGGTGGTGTAGGGTGGTGTACGGTAAGGTATCAGGACTCACCGACTGGGAGATGTGTGTGTGGGGTGGTGTAGTGGGTGGTGTGAGTGGGGTATGGTGGGTTGCAGTGAGGGGTGTAGTGGGTGTGGTGTAGTATGGGGTATGGTGGTGTAGGGTGGTGTACGGTAAGGTATCAGGACCCACCGACTGGGAAGTGTGGGTGTAGGGTGGTGTAGTGGGTGGTGTAGTGTGGGGTATGGTGGTGTAGTGAGGGTGTAGTGGGTGGTGTAGTATGGGGTATGGTGGTGTAGGGTGGTGTACGGTAAGGTATCAGGACCCACCGACTGGGAAGTGTGTGTGTAGGGTGGTGTAGTGGGTGGTGTAGTGTGGGGTATGGTGGTGTAGTGAGGGTGCAGTGGGTGGTGTAGTATGGGGTATGGTGGTGTAGGGTGGTGTACGGTAAGGTATCAGGACCCACCGACTGGGAAGTGTGTGTGTAGGGTGGTGTAGTGGGTGGTGTAGTGTTGGGTATGGTGGTGTAGTGGGGGTGTAGTGGGTGGTGTAGTATGGGGTATGGTGGTGTAGGGTGGTGTACGGTAAGGTATCAGGACCCACCGACTGGGAAGTGTGTGTGTAGGGTGGTGTAGTGTGGGGTATGGTGGTGTAGTGAGGGTGTAGTGGGTAGTGTAGTATGGGGTATGGTGGTGTAGGTGGTGTACGGTAAGGTATCAGGACCCACCGACTGGGAAGGGTATGGAATCCCCCATCCCCCATCCACACCCATCCTGGGAGGTGGAGAATGGCACCATCCGGTAGTTGGCAACGGAAGGTATCAGGACCCACCGACTGGGAAGGGTGTGGAATCCCGCCATCCCCCATCCACACCCATCCTGGGAGGTGGAGAATGGCACCATCCGGTAGTTGGCAACGGAAGGTATCAGGACCCACCGACTGGGAAGGGTGTGGAATCCCCCCATCCCCCATCTATCTGTGTCTCTGTGTCTGACTGTTTCTGCCAGTCTGTCTCACAATATCGATCTCTGTCTGTCTTTCTGATTTTCTGCCTCTGTTTTTCTGTCTGTCTGTCTCTTTCGTCTATATGTTAGTCTATGTCGCCGTCTCTGTTTCTGTCTGTCCCTCTATTTCTCCGTCTGTCTGTCTGTCAGTTGTCTGTCAGTTGTCTGCTTGTGTCTGCGACAAACAGACAGACAGGCAGACAGAAAGAAACGGACACAGAGACACACAGACAGAGATTGAGATATAAAGACAGACAGAGACTGAGACACACAGGCAGAGACACAGACAGACATGACAGAGACCAACAGACAGACAGAGAGATTCCTACAAGTTGTTATTATTTCTCCTTTTACCAAAGTGTTCCTGTTGCTTAACAACTCAATCAGATACGTTATGGTTACGTGGTGAGTCAATGTTTTGTCTGTTTCAGTTTGGGTGACAGCGGTCGAGCCTGACGAGAGTGCTGGACCTTCTTATTTACGGCGATTCCTTCTTTATCTTGAGTTATTAGCCAAGATTATCTGTCTCTCCCTGTCTGTCTGTCTCCGCTCGTCTGTTTGTCTGTCTGTATGTCTTTTTCTGTCTGTGTCTTTCGGTGTGTTTGTCCGTTTGTCTGACGGTTTCTGTCTGTTTCTGTGTGTCTGTCTGTTTAATGTCTGTCTGTCTGTGTCCGTCCGTCTGTCTGTTTTTCTAACTGTCTCTGTTTGTCTGTCTGTCTACAAATCCTCCCTAAGGAATCCTATCCTATAAATCAACATACCCGACCACCGCCCCCCCCCACCCCCCAACAAAAAATAAATAAATAATTAACAAAATAAAAATAAATAAATAAATTAATAAATAAAAAAATAAAAAATAAAATAAAATAATAAATAAATACAATAAAATAAAATACCAACCAACCTCCAAACACAGCAACACCCCCACCCCCCCAGACAAAGCCGCACAGAAATACTTACAATTCTCCATACCCAACCTCAGGGACAACCCTCTCAATAAAAACAACCTAACTCAACAACTCCCTTCAACAAAAAACAGACAGACAGACAGAGAGACAGAACAGACAGCCAGAGACCGACATAGTGGAAAGACAGAGAGGCTGAGACAGAACGAGACAAACACAGACACAGACAGACAGTGACAGACATTGTAAAAATAGACTGGCAGACAGAGACAGACTGACGGACAGACAAACACAGATACAAAGACAGACAGAGACTGAGAGACAGACGGACAGAGACAGTTAGACAAACTAACTCTACCAAAGCACCAATCACCTACTGCGGCACCAAGAGACGCCAACCCCAGTAAATAGAAACCCTCCTCCTGGTGTACATTAACACAGTATAACCTTTTTCTTCTATATTTTAAATTTATTTCTGTTCCTTTTTCGCCCCCCCCCCTCCCCCCCCCAGGCCCCGTTGTGGGTCGTTTGATCTGTGCCCGGGTGGGTTAATTCCCATTAAAAAAAAAAGCAACTGGCTGGGCCCAGCCTCGAACTGGTCCCGGCGGTGCTAGACGTAGTTCGTCAGGCCACCGCCAGCGGTCTACTGTCGGCTTTTGTGAAGGTGGTTTTGTTGTTTTTCTTTAATAATTCATATATTTTCGTAGTTTTTCTCAGAATTTGTATGAATTTATACTCCAATAGCAGAGTTACAATTGTATTGAAGCTGTGTGTGACCCTTTTACAGCCAATCTTGGCTACTAACTCAAGATACACTTGTGTGTGCGTGTTTGACTGTCGTGTGTATGAGTGTCGTGAATCATGAAGAAATTTTGCAAGAACCTTTACCAAAACACATACAAAAGAATACCAAACAGTTATAAACAACAGCGAAACGGTAACTCTGCTATTTGAGTTTAAAATCACGTTAAGAACTGCGAAAATAAATCAATTATTGAAGAAAAACTGCAAAAATACCACAAGTAACATAAATACAACTTCTGGAATGTTGATCAATGTCCCCCTGGCGGTGGCCTGGCGAACTAGGGGGGGGTCACAGCTTCCATGGTAAACACTTTAAATATTATGAGTGTCTCTCACCCACAATGGAGAGGCCTACACTCTCACCACCGCTGTCTACACCTACACTATGGTTACTCACACGAGCCAGAAGCACCGGACATGGAGTAGAAAAATTGTCCTCGTTGCAGATGGTGACGTCATCGTGTGGGTAGCAACGGACCCTGGTGTTATGGTGAAGTAATGGTGAGGTGATGGTGATAGTAAAAGAGATGGTGAAGTTCTTGGGAAGGCCACAGTGAGGTAACGATGAGAATGGTGATATTATGGTAAAATGATGGTGAGGTGACTAGAGGAACTATTCACTAGAGGACCGATGCTGGTGAAGGGTTACTGGTGCACCACTGAAGTATGAATGAAGAAGTAATGATAAAAAAGATAGCTAAAAGGAATGATGGTGACGTAATGGTGAGATATAGGAGAAGAGGTGATGGTGAGTTTTAATGGTGATGTGGTCGGGTGATGGTGAGAGTTTATAAAGCGTAATGATGCGGGTTTACAAACTTTTACATATACGTGAACGCTTTAAGATTATAACACACACACACACACACACACACACACACACACACACACACACACACACCATTTTTATCCTTCATATCCCGAGAAAATTTACTCAACTAAAATAAATAACTATGATGTAGTGATGTAGTGTTTCTCGTCATCCAGGCCAGGTGATGTAGTGTTTCTCGTCATCCAGGCCAGGTGATGTAGTGTTTCTCGTCATCCAGGCCAGGTGATGTAGTGTTTCTCGTCATCCAGGCCAGGTGATGTAGTGTTTCTCGTCATCCAGGCCAGGTGATGTAGTGTTTTTCGTCATCCAGGCCAGGTGATGTAGTGTTTTTCGTCATCCAGGGCAGGTGATGTAGTGTTTCTCGTCATCCAGGCCAGGTGATGTAGTGTTTCTCGTCATCCAGGCCAGGTGATGTAGTGTTTCTCGTCATCCAGGCCAGGTGATGTAGTGTTTCTCGTCATCCAGGCCAGGTGATGTAGTGTTTCTCGTCATCCAGCCCAAGTGAGGAAGATTTTTTTGTGGAAATTTCAGTAAAGATTAAAATTAACCCCCCACACTCCTCCTCCCCCCCCCTCCTCTCCACAAAAAAATCAAGGAAATTGTTTTTATTTACGACTAACAACAATAAAACCATATATTTATGTACGGAATTTGTTAGAAAAAGTCATCAAACAGTTGTGGTTACGTTTAACAAATACCAAAACGTAATCTAGAAAAAAACTTTATAGGATGGAAATATTAATTGGACAGATACTCTTGAACTATACGGTAAATCCATATCTTTTTTTTTCCATTTAACAAAAGAGGAAGTCGTGCCATTGAGATTGGTCGCGGAAGTAGAAAATCCTCTTTTCCGTATCAGACTGACGAAAAAAAAAAGAAAACAGATTTTTTTAAATAGCGTGACTGTCCCTGGAGAGCTGTGGAAGTACTGGAGGAAATAGTGCCGGGAGGAAAGGGAGGTGGAGGAGGGAGAGGAAGGGGGGGAGGGGAGGAGGAGGTGGAGTAGAAAAGGGATTCTGATGTGGTTTTGTTTTTCTTCTAGTTAAGTGTTTTCTCTCTCTCTCTATCTCTCTCTATCAGTACGTTTTTCAGCCAGACCATCCTCACATCAGTCAATCCGACCCTCCTCCACTTTATCCTTCTACAGGTAGTTCCTCTACTTCAGTCGCTCCGTCAGTCTATAATACTGTGAGCGAATGTATACTTTACACCATTAACTCCTCCTGTAGTATTAGATGGAAAGATTTGAAACATGTTATAAGGATATTTACACATAGTGATCCATACGTGTAGTAGTAGTAAGGCGAGTCTTTGGTTAAAATATATAAATATACAGTATATTAACCCCGACCCGCGTCATGGCTTGTATTATGAAGCACTCGCCTCGGGGGTGTGGAGCTTTTGTAATTAACTCAATTTGTTTATTTTTTTTATGTAATGAATTATATAATGATAAAAGTTTCTTTGAACTTCTGTCATTTACATGGTGAGCTCTGATGTCCTTTATGTTCTTAGTTACTCGTAGTGGAGATACTGGAAACTAATTTACTTTATTTTTTTATTAACGATATACTAGTTGTGGGACACGTGAGAATGGTAGAGAGAAGTATGGATCGACAGTAGTGGGTAAAGTTAAGAAAGTCTACGGTATTCGTTACCCACGTTTCACTACTAAACCTCCTCGTTTAATTCTGGTTTCTTATACTTCCTTTCAATTCAAATATTGTTGTCTATGTGCCGCTGATTCTCAAACTGACAGACACTCACATATTAATACTTCTTTTTTATATCGTGCTGAAATATAAAAATTCGATTGAACATAGCGAATATAACAAAAGCAAGAATTCCTTCAGTAGGTTAAATAAAAGAAGAGTTTAAATCATCTTACTCACGGTATTGAGTCTTCGTAGTCGAGGGATTGGGTCATCGTACTCAAGGGATTAGCTCATCGTACTGATTAAGTTAAACCGTAATACCAAAGGCGTCAATACATTCATTTGTTAAGTTTAAGCTATAGGCAGTGACACCATCAACGAATTGAATGATTTTAACACGACAACATTATTTTTGTCATTTTGTTGCAGATGCATCTTAGCTAGACTAAGCAGCGACAGAGTTTCATGACACACACACTCACACAAAAAGCAGAATTCATAAATATCACGTCCTGAACCACCTCAAGAAATTGCTTACCCAGACTATAATTATTCACAAGACACACAAATAGAACTTTTCGTATACTGCGCACTTAATATCATAGGTGGGGGATGGGGTGTGTGTGGGGGGAGGAGGAGGAGGACACGGGATGGGGGGTGTGTGTGGGGTGGGTGGGGGTGGAGGAGGAAACACGCTATAAGAGATCGTATGAAGTTTAGGATTCTCCAAGATATGTCGGTAGATAACTTTAAAGACGCTTGGTGAAGACGACTCGCCAGGGAGTCAACAAGAGAGATGAGCTTGCTGCGTCTTATACGATGTTGGTAGGGTGTAATTGACGCACCCCCCCCCCCCGCTAATGACGCTTGAGGCTACAGGCTTTTAAGTTTTTTTGTGGTCCTTGGAGGAATTTATAAGTTTAAGTGTCAGAATGTAGTAGGATTAAAAGTCAGGTCAGGAGATGAGACGCCAGAGAGAAGCTTACTGAGGCTAAGTTATATAGACGAGTGTGTTGGTCGGCACTAGGTTCATATGTCTTTTCTGCCTGAGTTTTTTCCCCTCACTCCTCGTAGCAAGATGTTAAGATATTTTTCCTATACGAGGTACGAAAAAGTAATATTTGTCTTTCTGAAAAAAATTTTCTCTGTTGACTCATCCACTTCATTTATGCATTTACTTTTATTATTATTATTATTATTATTATTATTATTATTATTATTATTATTATTATTATTATTATTATTATTATTATTATTATTATTATTATTATTATTATTATTATTATTATTATTATTATTATTATTATTATTATTATTATTATTATTAGTAGTAGTAGTAGTAGTAGTAGTAGCAGTAGTAGTAGTAGTAGCAGTAGTAGTAGTAGTAGTAGTAGTAGTATAACATCATGCGTCATAGAATACTTGTGAATATTTCACGGACTTGTGGATTTTATCCCCTTGTGTAAGATGACAACCGCTTACGTTCAGTGAATTACCACCTGTGAGTATGATACCTTAATCCTCTTGAGTACGACAAATTAACACCTTCATCGTCAAGTCTTAACTCAAGTCTTAACTCTATTAAGAGGATAATCCGATTTTTAATCAAAGTTGATGTAATACTCGAGGGCCACATAATGAGTTATTAGGCAAGATTAATGTATTTACAATATTTGCATAAATTTTTCTTCACGTATTATTTATTATGAAGCAAATAAAGAAAGTTATGATAAAACTGATTTGACTTTTAGGGAGATATACGGTAAGTTGCGGTACACGTAAGAATGATACTGAGACAGTAAATCATCTTAATGGATCAACAAGTGTGGTGGGTAAATGTGGAAAAGTCTACGGTATTTGCCACCCACGTTTCACTACTAATCCACCTCGCTCCATTCTGTTTTCTTGCATTCCCTTTCAATTCAAATGCCAAGACAGTGATATTTAGGATCTTTGGTTAAGATTAATATTAATTCCTTGTGAAATTTATTAGAAGTTAAATTAGCAGTTCATATACATATAAGAAAAAATATAATAGTAGAATAGTATTTGATGTTGCGTAATACAGCTACTTTAGTGCACAAACTCTTTAATCCACAAAACAAACCTGTAACAAAAAAACACAACTCCCCAATATACAAATCCGACAGAAAATAATCGGAACTATCTATGGACAGGTAAAGCGACAGGTAGCTCAGACAAACAGGTGAGACGGCACACAGCTCAGACAGACATTAATGCTAATTTTGGACACACGTTCTATATATTCTGTGGTCACTTGCCTCGATGTGTCAGTCTTGTTTTCACTCAGGCATTCCATTGTCCTCCGTGTTCTTATTACTGCACTTCACCGTACTACCCAGCCAGTGTGTCTGAACTCAGAGGTGTGGGACTGTGGTAAAAATTTCTTAAACTTACTGAAGGAATTAATAGATTTCGGCATGATATAAAAATGAAGAAGAAGAAGAAGAAGAAGAATTATGCAAGTGTTTGTTTAATTTGAGAATCAGCAGTGGATAATTAAGAACAAGAATATTTGAATTGAAAGGGAATGCAAGAAAACAGAATGGAGCGAGGTGGATTAGTAGTGAAACGTGGGTGGCAAACACCGTAGACTTTTCCACATTTACCCACCACACTTGTTGATCCATTAAGATGATTTACTGTCTCAGTATCATTCTTACGTGTACCGCAACTTACCGTATATCTCCCTAAAAGTCAAATCAGTTTTATCATAACTTTCTTCATTTGCTTCATAATAAATAATACGTGAAGAAAAATTTATGCAAATATTGTAAATACATTAATCTTGCCTAATAACTCATTATGTAGCCCTCGAGTATTACATCAACTTTGATTAAAAATCGGATTATCCTCTTAATAGAGTTAAGACTTGAGTTAAGACTTGACGATGAAGGTGTAAATTTGTCATACTCAAGAGGATTAAGGTATCATACTCACAGGTGGTAATTCACTGAACGTAAGCGGTTGTCATCTTACACAAGGGGTTAAAATCCACAAGTCCGTGAAATATTCACAAGTATTCTATGACGCATGATGTTATACTACTACTACTACTACTACTACTACTGCTACTACGTGGCCTCCAGCCTCCCCCAATAGCCACACCTTCGCCACCATTTATTTACCTTAATATTGAATATCCTAATACATAAGAAGCTATCCTATCTGTGATAAATTAGTTGAGCCGCAGATCTATGCGGCATTCAGTGACTGTAGCCTCATAGTCAATATCTGCAGCAGTTGTCGGAGTAGGGGCAGAAGCTCTCGTTCCCCTGAGGCAGAGCAAAGCTGACCGAAGGAGAGAGAAAGACAGTCGACATCTCATCCAGGCTGTAACATAACTTCTGGGCTGCTGCTTCTGTTCGGAGATCAACTCCGCGAGTCTGGCGTAGAAACATCTTGCACTTGGTCCCATCCCACCAGAGGTTGTGAACACTAGAGGAGTGAAGCTGCCTTGCTCAACGTTTTGAATTCTCTCCCCATATGCCCTTCTTGTCGTTCGTTCCTCCTATGTGCAGCATCGAGAGCTTAGGCATATGATTATGCTGCGACCAAACCTGATGTCGAAGAAAGTCTGCTGTCCCCGCGTCCAGGTCTCGAGCACTGATGTCCGCCACGGGCTTCGTTAGATGTGTTTGTCCTGTGCTGGAGGATCCTGCCATCCCATGGAAGGAGGGTCGGTTTACCATGACGTCCCGGCAGATTACCGATATTTGCTGTGAGATCCCCAACTTGCCGCGCCCCGCATATGGATCCTCTGGCAGACCATGGTGATCGCTATCATAGAAGAGCCACATCGCACTGGGAGGGTAACCATCATCACAACGTACCTTGGTTAAATGGCATCTGTAAATTCTTGTTTGTTAAGGCTGAAACCATTTGCCCTTATCGGTAACGTAGTTAACCAGTTCTAGGCGCCCACCTCCTGCGCTATAGCTACTTTTTTTGTCAAATTTTCTGGAACCTGCAGCAATAGTTGCTGCAACATGTCATTTTGGCAGTGCTGCTGATCTGTTGTAATGGACCTACGGATCTTATTTACTTCGCTGGTGTCCACTTCCCCTGTTGCATTCTGGGCTATTATGTGGTCAGTGAGGGCTGCCGTGAGCTTAAGTGAATTTTGATGTTCAGTGTCAGCAATCTCCTCTGGATTAGTTAGTCCCATCCCTCCCAGTCTTGGTGGAAGTGCAAGAAGTGCTCTTTCTGCTGGGGTTAAGTCAGGGTGTTTCACTAGTTTGGGAATGAACTTGACACTGATAGCTTCTTCCAGAGGGTGGAGGAGGGGTCCGATCTCAGGGATGGTACGCATCAGGTAGTTCCAGCGATGCTTGACTCCATGGGTGAATGTTGCAAAGGCCGCATGTGGCTCTGTGTTAGCAATCTCAGATAGAGCTTGGATTTCGCTAACCCACTCATTCACCTTTCCCGCTACGTACTCGGTCTTGAAGTCTGTAGTGCCAATTACTGCGACTAGATGTCTTTGGCCGTCCTTAGTTATTTTGACCTCACTTCCGCCAAAAACCTCCAATGCCCGTTCATAATGGTCTGGCTTCACGATGAGGAAGGACGTGCTGGCGTTTGGGTGGTACCCTATTTGTGGACCTCGCGATGTTACCAGGTCCCACCACTTTTTGATGCACTCCACTTTTCCTGCTCCTGTAAGGTCATCAGCATAGGCCACTTGTTTGACCCCAGTTGTTTCAAATTTTATTTCTTGTTGGAGCACTGATAGGCCAATTGCATACATTGCCATTGCAACGGGGTCCCCCTGTGTTGTTCCCTCGGTCGACTGTAGGATGGTATCACCTCGTAGAGCCTTGTTGTTTACTATGTAGAGGTCTGAAGGATTCCTATACGAATTTTCAACATACATCGCAAAGCTAGGACACTTGATCTTGATGTTGTGCAGTGCAGCCTTGCGGTTAAGTATGTTGAATGCGTTTGAAGCATCCACCAGGAGAACGGCCTCACACTCACGCTGCTCAAATATCA
>NW_024719508.1:0-10096 GCF_018991925.1 Homarus americanus
GCGGCCGCGTCTTCTGGTGTAAGAGGCTCTTCTACTGCAGCTATTCTTGTCTCTTTACTGCAGGTCATCATGTGTAGTGCATCACAAGTATGATCACTATAGCACTCGTGTTAACAGCTGTGTGCTCCTTCACCGCTGCTCTGGACTTGTTATGGTCATGCTCTCTACTGAGGAGTGCTTGTGTACATTTAACGTATCGACTCGGTGTGTACCGATCACTTTAGACAACTTTTTAACTCAGTTACACTGTGACACACTACAGGACCAGCAGTAGTCTCTTTTAGCATGTCTGTATAGTGGGTTGTATCTTAGCCATAGCAATAAATCAATGCGTCCTGAAGTTGTGATAATGAAACACAAGATTACAGTTTAAAGAATGAGCAAGGTAAAAAAACGAACACCAATGATTTTATGTCATTATAAAATGACTTAATAGACTGAGTTTGGTGATAAAATGAATTTCACTGTAGTAATCAGACACAATAATAAACCGTAGCTGCATGAGGTTGATTACAACCATACCAACACGTCACTGTATAATCCTCATCAGACCAAACATTAGTAAAGCCATCACACTTCATCACACATCTCAGGAACGGGTGTCTGGGCTCCATGGGTGGTTCTGCACATTGACCAGCTGCCCACTGTGGTTTGTTTAATCACTTGCCTATTAATACAGTATGTAATAATTTCCACACTGCACATTAAATTTTACACTATTACTTTGTTGACTCCTATGTTAGTTGTCCTCTGCCTGGGGTTGTAGAGGATAGTGCTCAGAGTAAATGTTGGTCAATCAAACATCACAACAGGTCCATTGTCGTCTTCCAAGTCCCCATTTTTCTCGTGTTCACTTACTGAAGACGTAACAAGGAAGGAACGCGCATGCGTGCGTAGTGTCAACAAAGGCTGTAAGAGACTGCTCCTTAAAATTCGTATTTCTGACGAATTCAGAGCGTCTACCAATCCCAGCCTGTGCAGACAACTAGAGTAAGACCCAGATATCAGCACAGTGGCATATATTTTTTTGTTACTTTTGGACTTTGTCATTTTTTGGGGATAAAACATCTGGTCCTACCACCCGATCCCTCTGAGCAAAGTTTTTCAAGTTTGCACATGCGCAGTGTGATAGTGTGACGTCATTACCACTCCACCTGACTGCAGTGTTGCCAACGTGCCCTATGCCCGCCGTTAAACGCTCCCGTTCGTTGGAAACGGCAGCAGTAGGTGACAGTGATGCTGACGACTTTCTTCTTGAAGACACGTCAAAGAAGAAGCAGAAACCTCAGAAGTCAGGGTCTCCAGCAGGGGCCACGGCTCCCCCTTGCACCCCTTCTGGGGCTGTAGAGGGTGGACTTCTGTCATCGGGGTCCCCAAGTGAGCCTACATGTGGCTCAATGACCGACCCTCCGCCGACGATGGACATAGGGGATTCCCTTTGTCTCCCTGCCCCATCGCGCCTTCGTCGTCTCGCCTTCCCTCGGGACTTGCCTCTGAGCACACGGACGACCTGGTTCTTCCGTCACTGCTCTCCACTTCAGGACTCAACACTTCGCCTCCGCCGAGGTCCCACAGCCGTGATAGTCACCACACAAATGGACGAGACGGTACGCCTGCTCACTCAGGTGGGCTTTCCTGCTCCCCAGGGGGAGGTGATGCTGAAGTTCACCATCATCACCCCAGAAACTCGTCGTACCAAGGTAATGGTTCGCCACGTCCCCTGGGAGATCCCTATCGACGATCTTCGCCCTCTTCTCCCACAACTACTGGACATGGAGCGCCGCATCAACCCGGTCTCCAAACATCCATCCAACGAACTCATCGGCTGGTGGGTGGGCCCCCTCCCCCCGAAGGTGAATGTAGGACCAATTCACAGCTGTCCTCTCGACCGATTTATCGGAACCCCGAAAATCTGTGGTCGTTGCCAATCGTGGAAACACCGCACCTGGGAGTGCACGAGGATGGTCGCCTGCGGTTTCTGTGCAGGTCCTCACGACACAGTGGAATGCAAATCGAAAATTCAGAACAAAATCCCAGTTATTCCACGGTGCGTCAATTGCCATGGCAGTCACCACGCCTGGAATGCCAATTGCCCACAGCGTCCTGGCACTCGCCCGGGGAAAACTTACCTTGTACCACCGCCCTCGTCTCTGACGAAGCCCCTGTCAACCAAGCCTCAATCCTATCCACCACCGCCTCTTCCATCCACCAAGGATTTCCCATTGATCTCCTCTCCTCTACCACCCCCTCCATCACCCCTACCACCCATCCTTTCTCCCCTCCCTCCCTCTCCCTACCGTTCTTGGAACAAGGTCGTTGCCAGCCCTGCCACACAGTTACCACCATCTCCTGCCCACCCGGACCCCCGCTGTCTCTCACCAGCACCACCACCTCTTACTCAACTGAACCCTCACCGTCCCTCTCCGTCGCTACCACCACCACATGCCCAGTCGGGCCCTCGGCAATCCTCGCCGCCACCTCCAGCTCATGCACAGGTACACCAAGTTGGTTCTATGGAAACAATCACTCTCCGTCTGGATCGCCACTCCAAGCAAATCAACCTTCTCTCAACCCAACTCGACTTGTTTGTGAAAGCAATTGCGACATTGCAGAAGCAACAACAACTCATTCTGGACACCCTGACCCAACAGGGGCGCGCTTTGCAAGCCCTGATGACCCGCCTCCTTCCATCTCCCGAGATGGAGGATCCATCCCTCGCTCTCCCACTCCTCCCTCTCCATTTCTCTCAACAGAATTTGGTACCTCCTCTGGAGCCCTATCTAGCCCCTCCGACTCATCTCACACCGGAGGCCGTTCCCTCCTCTTCTTTCAATGGAACATCCAGGGACTTAGACCTCGCCGGACAGACCTCGCCCAGTTTGTGCTCTCCCATCAAGTAGATGTTGCTCTACTTCAGGAAACCATCACAGACGATGTTACTCCACTCCGCCTCTCTGGCTATTCTGTTTACACCCTGCCTCGGTACCGTGGGCAGGCTCGTGGCCTCCTCACCCTTGTGCGTAACACCATTCCATCTGTTCGTCTCCCTTCACCTGACTCACATGGACCCCCGTCTGAATTACTTTCTGTCTCCCTTACTCTTGGTGACCGGACCCTTCGTGTAGTCAATGTTCATTTCAAGAGTAATTCTCTGGACCCCCAGGTTCTTCACGACCTCCATGATGGGGTTCCCACTATTGTTCTTGGCGACTTTAATGCCCGCCATCCCACTCTTACTCCGGATCATCCCACTCCATGTACCCTTAATGGATCACATCTCTCACAGTTTCTTAATGGGGATGATGTTCGCTTTCTTTGTCCTGACGATCCTACTCGCCTCCCCCACAGTTTCCTTGATGTTGGCTTACTATTGAACGGTCATACTTCCTTTCATCCTACCGTCTGCACCGAGCCTGCTCTGTATAGTGACCATCTTGCCGTTACTACCCATCTCAGGCTCTCCTTCTCTGCCCCGACATCAACTCCTTATCGATCCCCTCGCCTTCGTCTCACACAAGATGCTGTTCCTCCCTTTACCCAATACCTTTCTACCTGGGCGGATTCATATGTTGTCCCTCAGTCCCTTGACTCTTACAGCGCTGATTTTGTTGATGCCGTGTATGACTCTGTCAATCGCGCTACCCCTCCACGCCCTCCCGTCACCCCAGAAGTGCCACCAACTACTGGTATCGTATCCCTGCCATGAGACATCTCCGGCAGGTAACCCGTGATCTCCACTCTGCCATACGGAGGTCTCGGTCTCCAGAGGACTGGGAAGACTTCAAAAATTGGTGCTCCTTTGCAACTCAGGAACGCCGTCGGATACGTGAGGCGGACTGGCTATCCTTCACAGGGTCTCTATCGTTCCAGTCGTCACCCTCTTATGTATGGAATCGGATTAATGCTATACGGGGTACTCGACGGAGGCCTCCTCCCCACTCTGACCCCGCCTCCCTTGCCTGCTCTTTAATGGAGGACTGGGCACGAGCTTCCTCCCCTGAGGCACTTCCAGATCCAATGCAGAAGGCAGTGCAGGCCCACATCGATGCGTCTGAGCCTGTTGTTCGTGCTGCTCTTACCTCCCCTGCCCCCACTGATCATCCCATCACACAGTTCGAGCTTGACAGTGCTCGTCGCTCTAGAAAAGACACCTCTCCTGGGGATGATCAGATAACCTCCTCCGTCCTCAACGCCTGTACTAATATTCTTAACGGCCCCTTGCTTGCTCTCTACAATATGTCTTATGAACATGGGGTTCTCCCGTCCAACTGGAAAAATGCCACTATTATCCCCATCCCTAAGCCGGGAGATCCTGGGAAATATCGACCCATTAGTCTTACCTCCTGTGTTTGCAAGATGATGGAGAGGATACTCCATCGTCGCCTTCTTCACACCATAGGCGGCTTCCACAACTCCCTCAATGGTTTCATTCAACATCACAGCACAGCACACTCCATTGCTTCCTTTTATTGCAATCAGACTGCCCGCATCTCCGTCTTCCTTGATATCAAGGGAGCCTTTGATACGGCTCAGCCTGCCCTCATTTTAGCTGAACTTGCACGGTTAGGTGTTAAAGGGAGACTTCTACAATGGATCGCCTCTTACCTCACTGGACGTCAGGCCCGGGTTCGCGTTGAAGGCTCTGTGTCTCCTGTTCAAGAAATGAACCTCGGCACCCCTCAAGGTGGAGTCCTGAGTCCCACCTTGTTTAACACTCTCATGCACTCCATTGCATCACTCCCGTGGCCGACAGAAGTTGTCCACTCAGGATATGCCGACGATGTCCTCCTCCAAGCCCCTGACTACCTCAGCATGCAGGAAGCCCTTGATCTGGTCTCCAGAGTGTGATTCACTTGGTTTCCTTCTTTCAACTGCGAAAACAAAAGCCATGTGGCACGGTCGTGTTGTACCTCCACCCCTTTTCTTATCAGGAACGCCCTTGGACTGGGTTAATGAGACAAAATACCTGGGTGTGTATGTAACTCGCACACGTTGTCAGATCCCTGAAGTCCGCTATCTTCGAGACATATGTTTTCGGCGTCTCGCTCCCCTCTCTACCATGTGCAGGGGTTTCCTTGGTGCCAGCATCCCTGTACTTCTCACCATGTACAAGTCTTTTGTCCGTTCCTGTGTCGACTACGCCGCCCCTGCCCTCGTCAACATTAGTCGGACTGCTGTCAACCGTCTCGAAGTTATCCAGAGGAAAGCTGCTCGTATCATCCTTGGGGCTCCTCAGTGGACACGCTCTACTTCTCTATATGCCGAACTTGGTCTTTCCCCCTTACAGGATCGTGTCCAGGAGTTTTACCTAAAAACTGCCGTTTCCATTCTACTGGATCCTCGGGGCAACTATGTCCAAACCAACTTGACTCCTGCTGTCCGAGACCGACCTCCATCTAGAAGACAGTGGCGAGGGTCACTCATCCGAGCCCTTTAGGAACACGACCTCCTGCCTGATATTGTTGTCACCCCTGCTGTTGGTTCGTCTCCTTCTCCCTGGCTGGATTTTCAACCTGAAGTGATTGCCCTCGGTGGACCGCTCCCGAAATCCCACGTGAACCCTGTTATTCTCTGCAAATACCACCTCTCCAGGATCGCCCACTGGTCCCCAGGTAGGGTCGTCCTCTACATTGATGGTTCTGTTGACCCCGCTACAGGTAGGGCCGGGGCTGGTGTCTACATCTCCCGTCCTGATGCCCCTGAGCCTATCAAACTGTCTCTCAGAGTTTCTGACGGGGCATCCTCCACTCAGGCTGAACTAATAGCCCTCCTTGCTGCCCTTCTCGCTGAGGAAGGAGCAGATGGTTTCTGCCCCTTGCTTGTCTGCTGCGATTCCAGGTCTGCTCTCGACGGGATCGCATTTGGATCTGGGGAAAATAAGGACCTCATCCTCCGAATACGAGGGTTAACATCCACACTTCAGGATAAAGGCCGTCCTGTGACATTCCTATGGATACCTAGTCATGTCGGTATCTTGGGGAATGAGGCAGCAGATGACCTTGCCAAGACTGGCTGCAACAAGGCCACACCTGACTACGTTGTTCCTCGAACACTCTTACAGATTAGGACCCAAATCCGCCGCAAACAGAGAGAAGCTCAGGAAGCAGCCATCCCCCTGGACTCCCCGTCCACATGGTACGATGTCCTCCGTAAACTTCCTGACCTCTCGTACGTCTACGGGAAAGGGTCGCGGAAGGGGGACGTGATTGCTGCCCGTATCATCATCGGGTATGACTTTGCTTGGGAGATTGGTATCCCCACATCCCCTGAGCAACGCTCTTGTGCGTTATGCAGAAGACCCGACAGCCGCACCCTTATCCACTACCTCCTAAGATGTCCCCAAACACAACGCTTCCGTGACGCCTGCTGGACCACCACTCCACGACCCCCTGACGGAGACACGATGATCCTCCCAATACTGGCCAGATATTTTGTAAATAATATTAATTATGTGTTAAAGGAACATCCTTCCTTCCTTAGGCTTTAGTAAGCCCCTTTATAATATTTATACTGTATATACTTTTCACACTTGCCAGATGATTCTGGTGTCATTGTACAGGGGTACCTAGTGACAGCACTAGGATCCCACTTCCTCTATCAAGGAATAAACAATTGAAATTGAATTATCGAATTGAACACGTAGCAATAACTGATTTACTTTCCCAGACAAAACTAAATATACTAAAATGATATTTATTCCCTAGGAGGGGTAAGGACAATGAAATATTAAACTACAAGGCCAATATCTTTATTAGAAATTACCGGGAAACTATTGGAAAAATATTAAATTCAAGACTTATAGCCTTTTTAACACAACATGGGAAAACTAACAACAGACAACATGGATTTATGCCCAATAGAAATACCCTAACTGCAATAGCTACAATAACGGAAATAATTGCAATAGAAAAAAGCAAGGGTAACCAGATCAATATAATTTTAAGGGATGTTTCTAAGGCTTTTGATAAAGTTTGGCATTTCGGCTTGAAATATAAAATATTAAAACTGGGACTTAACGAATACTTGCTAAGAATATTGTGTAACTATTTAGATGATAGGAGAGCACAAATTCAAATTGGAAACTTTTTAGGAACTATGTTTAATCTTGAGAGTGGAGTACCTCAAGGAGGATGCCTTTCTCCAACACTATATACAATTTATACTTCAGACACACCTCAACCTACCCCCTTTAGCGAATATGTAATGTTTGCTGATGATATTACTCAAATAGTATCATGCCCAGGAAAATCAACCCAATTTATGGCACTCTACACGGTAAGAGCGATAAAAAACATAAATGATTTTGAGAAAAAATGGAAAATCAGGACAAATAAGAACAAATTCAAGATAATACCAATAGCCAAGATTAAAAACAAGTCCCGGTAATAGTCACGACCAGGAACTGTACCCTTACGACGCTGAAGGCAGAATATGGCAGTTGAAGCTTAACAAAGGGATATATAACATGTAAAGATGAACGACGAGCAGGAATAAGATTATCAAAATAAAAACGCTTTAAGAACCTTAGCATTAATAACAAAAGAAAGATTTATATTGCCCTTGTCCAAATCAATTACTGGACTACCCACCCATCCCATTAGACACCCTTAGTGAGCATTCATAAAGGTTACAAACGGTACAAATGCAGCCCTCAGATTTGCCATCATAACATACAAATCCTTGGAACCACATCAATAATGAACAGCTACACAAGAGAGCAAACCTCTTAGCAATCAATGTAGATATACACAACAAAGCTGTAAATATTTGGAAAAAAGTGACTGAACTTAACACAGAAACATATCAAAACTGGATAAATAATATAGACAACGAAGGATTCCAAGAACACAGTTGGTTTAAATCAGCCAGGAAGAAAGTAATTGAACCATCTCCTGCCCCAATATACATATAAAACATTAATAGAGAGAATAAAAGATGAGAGTGACCTACCAGCTCCACAAGAACCTGGTAGGCCTCTCCATACAGTGTACCTTTAGACTAACATAACTAATATTTAACATTTAACATTTAACATTTAACATTTAACATTTAACATTGAACTAACATCTTGGTTAAAAAAAAAAAAAAAAAAAAAAATGTGACCTGCTCCAGCTACACAAAAGGACCTGGGCAGGGCTCACTAACTCCATATATATATATATATATATATATATATATATATATATATATATATATATATATATATATATATATATATATATATATAATAATATGTAATGTGATTACCTCCCATATATCATGGGAAAGTAATTGAACCACCTCATGCCTCAATATGCACATTTCTACAAACATTACTGGGAATAGGAGTGAGGTGACCAGCCAGCTCCGCTAAGAACCTGTGAGGCCTCTCTTGCAAGTGTGTGCCTTCAGACTAACACAACTAACACTTAACTAACACCTTAGAAAAAAAATGTGATTGCCCTCCCAGTTACACAAGGACCTGGGCGGGCTCACTAACTCCAACAATAACAAATAATAATAATAAGCAGCATTATATAAATAAACCAATATTAATACAAAGGTCTGACGACCCAAGGGAGCAGAACAAGACAAAACACCAATAAGAAAGATGAAGCGATCTGGTTGAGCCCAGATTCTTTCTACTCCTACTGTATTTCAGTTTCACCACTTTTCCTTCAACTCCTAATAATCTTCTTTCACCTCTTAACTAAAGACTTCGTATCGTATCGTATCGACCTACCTCTCCTTTCTACCTACAGCCGCAGCAAGCAACACCTCATCCTCCACTCCTGCCTGGCGGTCCTCGCTCCCGCCGGCGAGCATGGCGACCCACAAGCTGGTCCTCCTCTGAGCACCCTCACCAACCAGCTCTCTCTACATCACGCTTGTAACCACGCTGCCACTTCCCAGCACCAAGCACATTGTGAGTTTCCTTTCTCCATCCCATCCTGAGTGTGAACTAACATCTCGTACCCCACAATACCTCACTCTCACTGCCGACTCTACCCTGACTTTTATTGACAATTACGCTAACAGTAAATACAATTGAAGCTTTCAACATCAGTCACAATGAATCTTGAATGCTTCATCTGCAATCAGACATCTCTAAGTTGACGCAAAACAAGGGTGTTCTTACCAATTCAAATGCAGAATTTAGTTATACTTGCGTTGCTCCGGTAATGGGACGTAGAAAACGGAGGACTCAGCTCTCCTGAAGTGGTTAGAGAACGAATGTTTTAACTGGGAGACTCAAAAGGTTTACAGGTTTTGTGGGCATGGAGCGTAATATGAATTATTAGGTTTTAACAGACTAGCCATGTCATTATGACTCCGACAAAGGTTGATGTACGACTGCTACCTCTTGACTGGCAGATAGGAGAAATAGTTGCAGCTGCTCATGGTTCTGGCCACCATGCTGTATAACAGGAGAAGGCCTCAAAGATTAATCAAATGTATACAGTACAGTAAAACCTCGCTTAGGAGGGCTAAATGGGGGGAAGGGGTGTCCTGGATAAGAGGTTGTCCACCTTAAAGAAAAAAAAAATCAACAAAAAACTAGTACAACAAGGAGGCACTGCTGGAGGGTCTTGGCTTGAAAAAGTGTCAATCTTTGAGTGATCTTCCTTCTTTGCTCCTGTATGACACGTTCCCTCCTGTACCTTAAGTGATCGTAATAGGCCTCAATTTTTTAATTTTTGTTTGATTGGTAAATTCTCTAAGGGTGTCCAGGCAATCCCTAGCTTCTGCCAGCTTTATATTTGGTAGTTCATCTTCCTCCTGTTCATCACCATCAAAGTCGTCTGCAGCCCCCATGTACAGAGTCCACAATCTCCTCTGTCAAATTGTGATACTGTACAGTATTCAGGAGCATTTTCATCAACCTCCAGCCAAGCCTCCACATCCTCAACTGTAGCATCCTTCTCTTCTCCTCAGAGAAGGGTTCTGTGCCATTATTCTGATGTGAATCCCTCAAAATCATGCTCCTCATCAATGTCTTAAAGGGGCTTCTCCCAGGATTTGATGAGGATTGTTGCCTTTACTTCTTTGGCAGAAGCAGCAAAATTGTGAGAGCTGAACCTGAAGTTGTATAACTTCAGATTTCTGAGGGTCCTCT
>NW_024719509.1:0-5984 GCF_018991925.1 Homarus americanus
TTGCTTTCATATTCTTATGTAGAGTAATGACGATACGTTTTCACATGTGCTCACTTACATACGCGCAGTCTCACTTTTTTTTTACCATTAATGGTTAGGTACTTATATTGTTCCATTTATTAACATTAAATAACATTACAGGTACCTCAAACAACCATATTAATTTTTTTACATTAATTTTACTACAGATACAATCAGGGTCTTATTTTCTTCAGTTTTATATGTAGAACCAATCAATCACTGGTTTTGTAAGCTTTAACATAAACAATGCCGGTAGCCGTCTCGACTCCTCTAATATTCCACGTATTATTAATAAATTGTACAGTCAAACCTCACTTTACGCGGTAAATGTAACCCACAGGGTACCGCGGAAAGTGAGAAACGCGTAAAGTGAATAACATAACATATGGGATTAAATGAAATAGAGACCAGCTGACCCTCAAACTCAAACTTTTTCCAACACAATACCTATGTTCTAGTAAAAATAACATCTTAATTTTATGATGGTACATGCACACAATTAATACTTAAGAGAAATAGAGAAATACTGTACAGTCACCAAGTTAATGTCCATTCAAATAATGGACTCGACTCCCTCCCCCTCTTCTCACACTACACTCGCTGGCTCTTCCCTCTGAGAAATTTTTGGGGGAAAACCAGGTATAGTAATAAATAATACCTCAAACTAAAGTTAGGATAATATAATTGACATTGCTGGATTCCTTGTAAGACCAGGAATATTTTGAATATAAATGTCATATAATTTTCACAAAAGATAACATATTTACTCAGAGTAAACATTACATCTAAAATTTGTATGTCTAATGCAAAATCCATGATGTTTATATTCAAAATGATCATCAAATTGTAAGAATTCCAGCAATGTAAATTATATTCTGGCCGGGTAATTTGTATGAATTTTATGAGCTAAAACAAATATCTTCAGTTAATAAAAAAAAAATATTCTTCATGACACTATCTGTCAATCAAAGTACCCCACCTTCCCTCCCCCCCTCTTCCAACCAAGCCAGATGGTCGGTCCGTCCCAACCCTCCCCCCCACCCCCTACCAACCCTCCCTTCAAGAGAAAGGTTGGGTGAAAAAAACTAGATTTTAACATTTAGTATTAAATAATACCTCAGATTAAAGTTAGGATAATATAATTGACATTGCTGGATTCCTTGTAAAACCAGGAATATTTTGAATATAAATATCATATATTTTGCTCAAAACATAACATATTTACTCAGAGTAAACATTATATCCAAAATTTGTATGTCTAATGCAAAATTTATGATGTTTATATTCAAAATGATCATCAAATTGTAAGAATTCCAGCAATGTAAATTATATTCTGGCCAGATAATTTGTATGAATTTTATGAGCTAAATAAAAAAATTATACTTCACCCGTGTAAAGGGGTACACCCACCGCGGAATGTGAGCATCCTGGGTTATGGCAGGGCACCGTGTAAACGTGAAAACGCGGAATGTGGGACCGCGTAAGGGGACCGCGTAAAGTGAGGGTTGACTGTATGTATATACTGTGTATATATATATATATATATATATATATATATATATATATATATATATATATATATATATATATATATATATATATATATATATATATATATATATATATACACACCTAGACCCCGACTTACGACTACGTGGACTTACGACCGTCGGGACTACGACCGCCTCAGATATAGATAAAAAAAATGACACGCATTTTCTATACCGAAACGTTTCCAGTTAATGTAGTCTCCATGTATAATTAGAAAATTATGGGGGCCCCATGTGCATTCAGCTGACTACATTAAAGGTTAAGTGCTCAGTCACACTGTATCCATTCCTTATTATTTATTACTTTCACTGTACTGTATCCATTCATCATTATTCATTACTTTTACTGTACTGTATTTCATTGTAGATTTTCTATTAATTTTTTTTTTTATCTATGTCGGACTTACGACCTGGATTTGGGTCCCTAACCCCGTCGTAAGTCGGGGTCTAGGTGTGTATATGTATATGTATGTATATATATATATATATATATATATATATATATATATATATATATATATATATATATATATATATATATATATATATATATATATATATATATATATATATATATAATCAACGACCTCACCAGCAAGGAATCGAACCCTCGACCTACTGGGTGTGACTAGGGAACGCTTACCGGCTAGGCCACAAGGACACTAAAAGCAGTTCTAGACTCTGTTATATTTCACACAAAGCCTGTTCATCGAGCTGATGGCGCCGTGAACCTCAATGGGAAACTGCCCGTGCCTCTTATGTGGTGTCAGTAGCATTTTACCGAATCCAGCTGATTATATGTTCAAAGTCCGCGTGTTATATGGACTAAAAATGAAGTATATATATGTACCTCGCATTTCATACCAGCTGGATTCGGTAAAATGCTACTGACACCACATAAGAGGCACGGGCAGTTTCCCATTGAGGTTCACGGCGCCATCAGCTCGATGAACAGGCTTTGTGTGAAATATAACAGAGTCTAGAACTGCTTTTAGTGTCCTTGTGGCCTAGCCGGTAAGCGTTCCCTAGTCCCACCCAGTAGGTCGAGGGTTCGATTCCTTGCGGGTGAGGTCGTTGATTATATGTTCAAAGTCCGCGTGTTATATGGACTAAAAATGAAGTATATATATGTACCTCGCGTTTCATACCAGCTGGATTCGGTAAATGCTACTGACACCACATACGAGGCACGGGCAGTTTCCCAATGAGGTTCACGGCGCCATCAGCTCGATGAACAGGCTTTGTGTGAAATATAACAGAGTCTAGAACTGCTTTTAGTGTCCTTGTGGCCTAGCCGGTAAGCGTTCCCTAGTCACACCCAGTAGGTCGAGGGTTCGATTCCTTGCTGGTGAGGTCGTTGATTATATATTTTCAAAGTCCGCGTGTTAAATGGACTAAAAATGAAGTATATATATGTACCTCGCGTTTCATACCAGCTGGATTCGGTAAAATGCTACTGACACCACATAAGAGGCACGGGCAGTTTCCCAATGAGGTTCACGGTGCCATCAGCTCGATGAACAGGCTTTGTGTGAAATATAACAGAGTCTAGAACTGCTTTTAGTGTCCTTGTAGCCTAGCCGGTAAGCGTTCCCTAGTCCCACCCAGTAGGTCGAGGGTTCGATTCCTTGCTGGTGAGGTCGTTGATTATATGTTCAAAGTCCGCGTGTTATATGGACTAAAAATGAAGTATATATATGTACCTCGTGTTTCATACCAGCTGGATTCGGTAAAATGCTACTGACACCACATAAGAGGCACAGGCAGTTTCCCAATGAGGTTCACGGCGCCATCAGCTCGATGAACAGGCTTTGTGTGAAATATAACAGAGTCTAGAACTGCTTTTAGTGTCCTTGTGGCCTAGCCGGTAAGCGTTCCCTAGTCCCACCCAGTAGGTCGAGGGTTCGATTCCTTGCTGGTGAGGTCGTTGATTATATGTACAAAGTCCGCGTGTTATATGGACTAAAAATGAAGTATATATATATATATATATATATATATATATATATATATATATATATATATATATATATATATATATATTTTTAATAACTACTCCTTAGTCTGTACTCTTACAGAATGTGAATTACACAGCGGCTTAGGAACTTCGTGTTTTCTTCTTTTCATATGTATCAGCATAACATATATATATATATATATATATATATATATATATATATATATATATATATATATATATATATATATATATATATATATATATATATATATATATATATATATATATATATGCAATTAAATCACTAAATTTGCATTCCCTAGAACACATAAGAACATAAGAACATAAGGATGAAGGAAACAGCAGCGGGCCTATTGGCCCATACTCGGCAGTCCCGTTTACACCCAACCCAGATTGCTCATATAAGCATCCAACCTATGTTTGAAGCTATTCAGCGTATTAGAGTTAATGATGGTATTTGGTAACTTGTTCCATTCATCCTCTACTCTGTTTCCAAACCAGTGTTTACCTATTTCACGCCTAAATCTAAATTTGTCTAATTTAAAACCATTGTTACGAGTTCGCTCCTGGTTGGATAGTTTGAGTGCCTTTGTAATGTCCGCTTTGTTTAGCCCTGACTTCCACTTATACACCTCTATCAGGTCTCCCCTCGCTCTACGTCTCTCGAGGGAGTGCAAATTAAGATGCTTAAACCTGTCTCTATACTCAAGGTTCCTAATGCCCGGGATTAGTTTTGTCATTCTCCTCTGAATTCTTTCCAAGAATTCTATATCCATTCTGTAATACGGTGACCAGAACTGAACTGCGTAATCCAGGTGTGGTCTCACAAGGGCAAGATACAGTTTTAGGATGACCTCGCTAGTCTTGTAACTAACACTCCTTTGTATGAACCCAAGTACTTTATTAGCCTTGTTACGAGCAAAAACACATTGTTTACTTGGCTTAAGGTTCCTACTTATCATTACTCCTAAATCTCTCTCACAGTCGGATTTCTCTATGGCATCGTTGTTCATCTGGTATCTGGTTTCCCTGTTTACATCTCCTATACTGAGTACTTTACATTTGTCCACGTTGAATTTTATCTGCCATTTTTCAGACCATTCGAAAAATTTGTTTAGATCTTCCTGTAGTTTTGCGGAGTCCTCGTCAGATTTAATAACACGTCCTATTTTCGTGTCATCGGCAAATTTATTTATGTTGTTGTCTATGCCGATATCTATGTCGTTTATGTATATAAAAAATAATAATGGTCCAAGTACTGAGCCTTGGGGAACTCCACTTGTGACGTTGCTCCAATGGGACTTAGTGCCGTTAATGCTCACTCGCTGTTTCCTGTCCTGTAACCACACCCTAATCCATTTAAGGATGTTACCTTTGATGCCATGTGCTTCTACCTTTCTAATTAGTCTTTCGTGGGGGACTCTGTCGAAGGCTTTGCTAAAGTCGAGATATACCACATCATAATTGTGCCCCTCGTCCACCGATTCGAAAACTGATGAAAAGAATGTTAATAGGTTAGTTAGACAAGAACGTCCGCTTGTGAAGCCATGCTGGGAATCATTGATCAATCGGTGCTTCTCCAGGTGATTTCGAATAGAGTTTGAAATGATTGCTTCCAGTAATTTGCCTACTATTGATGTTAGACTGATTGGGCGGTAGTTAGAGGATAGTGATCAATCGCCCTTCTTGAAAATCGGTATTACATTCGCTATCCTCCAGGATTCTGGTACTACACCTGTTTTTAAGCACATGTTAAACAACTTTGCTAAGGGCATACTAAGCTCTTCCTTACATTCCTTTAATACTCTGGCAAATATCTTATCGGGACCAGGTGACTTATTAGGCTTTAGTTTGTGTATTTTCTTACTAACATCGTAACTAGTCACTACTATCTCGCTTAATTTGTTTTCTTCACTATCTCTGAATAGAGCCGATGCCTCGGGTATCATGTTTAAATTTTCGGTGGTGAAAACTGTTGGAAAATATTTAATCATATTATTGCTCATTTCTCCGTCGTTATCAGTGAGCTCGCCGGTATCTGACAGTATTGGTCCAATCTTTTCTCGTGTTTTAGTTTGATATATTTGGTAGAATCCTTTGGGGTTTGTCTTCGCCTCCCTTGCTATCCTTACCTCATTATTCCTCTTGGCTTTCCTTATCTCGGTTTTAACCCTACTCGCCAATATCTTATAATAATCCTTGAGGTAAATTTCGCCACGCTTTATCCTTCTACCTATAACCTTCCTTTGGCCAATGATGTTCTTTAAATAATTATTTATCCATTTAGGGTCATTGTTGTCTGATCTGAGTTTTTTGTATGGTATGGTCTGCCTTTGTGCATTAAGTAACTCATTATTTAAATTGTCGTGGAACTCGGCAATCTCAGATCTCGTTATCAGGTGGGAGTCATCTGTCAGGTTCACGGCCAAGTG
>NW_024719510.1:0-8259 GCF_018991925.1 Homarus americanus
TCAGACACGACAAGGATTAACTTGCCGCCGATACAAAGGGATGGATTAACGTCTCCAGTAGCTGTAGATATGGGTGATGAGCAGACCCAAAAGTGCCGCCCGGGGCGGACCGCCGCCGCCGCCCGCCGCCCCCCTCCCCCCCCAGCAACGCTAGTGGACCTTCCCTCAGGCTGTTGCTGCTACTGAAGGTGAGAAAGCGCTCAGAGAGTTTTGGAAGGCCTACAACATTTTGAAATGTATAAAGAACAGCATGGGATGAGGTTACAGGTCAGTGCATGAATGGAATATGGAAGAAGTCCTGAAAAGATATGTGAACAGTTTCAAAGAATTTAATGAAGATGAAGTAATTTCTGAGATTAGTAACAAGATGGTGGAGTTGGCTTCACAGCTTAAGTTAGAAATTGATAATTTTTTTTTCTTTATTATTATTTATTGGGCACTCCCCTACAGCCTTGTGCAAGGTGAAGCGCAGAAGCGTTTACAGTGCCCAACAGGGCAGCATGCTAAGTTCATGCTTGCCTTTATGTCTCATGAGTTAAGGGCGCAGAAGCCTGAAGAGTCAAGGGCATAGACGCCTGGAGAGTCAATGATTTTATGTCATCAAGTTATTGGAAGCTCCAACAACTTGTCCCTGAATACGAATTCGCAACTTTCGATTTACAGCAGGTACCTACTGTGCTGCTAGGTGAACAGGGACTAATGGGGGCTAGGAAGTATGTCCAAACAACTTTCACCGGCCCGGGAATTGAACCCGTGACATCTCGCTTGCGAAGGCAAGAGCGGTACCACTCTACCACCAGCTCCCCCGAAATTGATAATGAAGATGTTGAGCAGTTGGTTGAAAGTGTAGCAGAAGAGCTAAGTAACGAGGATCTTATTGAACTGGAGGCACAGAAAATTGCAGAGGAAGAAGAGAGTCAAATGCAGAAGAAGAATCTGCACTCCCAAAAAAAGGTTTCAGTGAAACAAATGACAGAGGCATTTGTTACTATTAATAAGGGGATGAAAATTTTTGAAGAAATGGATCAAAATGTTTAGCGTTTTGCCAAAGTTGACAGATTGACCCAAGATGCATTTGCTTGATACAGGGAGATTTACAATGAAAAGAAAAGGCAAACTGTGCAGTCTAAATTGGACAAATATTTTAAGAAGTCCCCCACTGCTGCCTCTTCACTCCCTCAAGATAATCCAATACCTTCAACCAATAAGTACATTAACCTATCTGAAGAAAGCAGCATTGATGACCCACCCAGCCCTGTCTCCTGCTCTGCTTCAGCCAATTAATGTAGTCTCCATGTTTAATTAACAAATTATTGAGGCCCCGTGTGCATTCAGCTGACTACATTAAAGGTGAGTGCACAGTAACACTTTATTCATTATTTATTACTTTTACTGAACTGTATTTCATTTTAGATTTTCTATGTATGATAATTATTTAATGTCTTTGCCTCCAGGTGTAGTGTTACTCCCTACCAAACGTTCCTAACTCATGTGGCACCTTGGCACTCTCACGTGGCACTGTGGCACTCTCGGGAACTGAGTGATAAGGTTGTTTCCTATTGGTTGTTTTAGTCAATATTGGTTTATTAATGATAACAAGAGCTGTCATCAAGGTTTATAATGAGGTGGTGGGGAAGGAGGAGGAGGAGGAGGAGGAGGAGGTGGTGGTGGTGGAGGAGAGGGAGGAGGTGGTGGAGGAGAGGGAGGAGGTGGTGGGGAGGGAGAAGGAGGGGGAGGTAGGAGGGGGAGGTAGAGGAAGGGGAGAAGGAAGGAGAGGGAGAGAAGGTGGCAGGGAGGGAGGGAAGTGTAATCCTCCTAACCCAACCTAAGTCTGGTGGACCGAGAAAGACTACCCCAGTGGACGATGAAAGACTCATGGCGACACAGCCTCCCATGACAGTCACCATTAAAAACAGCTTCAAGTTGACGTTTCTGCAGGAACTGTGGGAAGGAGGTTACATGAGGCCGGGATACACCACAGGACTCAGGCAATTAAGGAAAGGTTAGATCGCCATCGTACTACCAGCCTCCAGTTCACCGGCAATACGAGGGTGAAGACAGACTTTTGGGGTCAGGTGATCTTAGATGAGATGACCTTAGCATCCACCACCCAGGGTCCTCTCCACTGTGGCGGCCAAACACCAGGTTATCAACGTCACATCATCAACAAGGTGGCAAGAAGCGAATCATGTGACAGTCAATGTTTGGGGCTTGTTAAACACAGACAGCATCATGGGTGAACTAACTCAGATTAAAGGAAGAGTTAGCTCTGAAAAGTATTTGGATATTTTAGAATGTGGTGATCTCAGTCACTGTCTACGCTTTACTATATCCAGAGCTCATAATATTCAAGGAGGTGTGAATAATGATATCCTATTCCTCTTAATTTTGGTCTATAAGGATATAATATGTAATTGTATTTATAAATTCCTGATTATAACGACAGTATTACCCCGCTTTACACGGTTTCACTTTCCGCGATTTCTCATTTACGCCGTACCTCGCCAGAACCGGACTTTCACTTTCCACAGTGCATCTACTCATATACGCGGTGAAGTATATATTTTTTTTTTGCTCATAAAATTCATACAAATTACCCGGCCAGAATATAATTTACATTGTTGGAATTCTTACAATATGATGATCATTTTGAATATAAACATCATGGATTTTGCATGAGACACCAATTTTGAATCATTTGGTTTACAATACATCACATTTTGATATAAGTTTAATTCAATATTACGATATAAATTATTAAAATCTGAAGGTAGGAGCTAGTGAGCTGGGAAGAGGGGGGAGGGGCGATTTGAGTCCATTATTTGAATGGACATTAACCTGGTGACTGTATTTCTCTTAAGTATTAATTGTGTGTGCATACCATCATAAAATTAAGATGTTATTTTTAATACAACATAGGTATTGGGACGGAAAAAGTGGAGTTTGGGGGTCGGGCCAATCTCTATTGGAATTAATCCCATATGTTCTGTTGTTCACTTTACGCGGTACCCCGTGGGTTCAATTAACCGCGTAAATCGGGGTACTACTGTATGTAAAGTACTTGAGAGTATTATGAGAGATGCTGCGATGGAACATCTAATACGAAACAACCTTGTAAAGGATTGTCATCACGGTTTTATGCAGGGGCGCTCCTGCTTAACACAATTGCTCAAGGTATTGGATATTTGGACCCATATTCTGGAACAGGCTGGTAATATAGACAATATTTACATAGATTTTGCCAAGGCTTTCGCCAGTGTACCCCACGAAAGGCTAACAATCAAACTGGAAGGGTACGGAATTCGGGGAAATGTCCTAGCGTGGATAGAAGACTTTCTACATGACTCCAAGCAGTGTATTGGGCCTGCTGTTATTTGTTTCATATGCAATCAAAATTCTCCAATAAGTATGAGTGTACAAAACACAGTATCACAGACCTGACATTGCAGCACAAAATAAGTTGAAAGAGTCTATTTGTTTTCACAAGAAAAGAAAAGAAAAAATCATAAATGTTTGAATATGAAAAATATTTAATTTTCTCCATTTAGTGCAAAAAAATAGTTAACAGAGAGGGAAGGTGAGAGACAAGGTGAGAGAGAGAGAGAAGGTTAGAGAGGTGAGAGAGAGGTTAGAGAGAAGGTGAGAGAGAAGCATTCTCTAAGTTACATAAATTGGCTTTTAAATTCCTTTTTTATTGTTTAATTTTATCTTTTATTTAGATTTTATTTGCATTAAGAAATTAAAAATACTCTATTTTATGATATTTTAAACCTTTTATATTTTTGGATCACCTGAAGAGTTTCCACCAAGACGTGTGGAATGCTATCATTCTTCTTCACTACACCACAGTCATCATTGTACTCTAATTGGAATTTGTTTTTTTCAAGTAAAACAATTTAAAAAATAATATTCGTGTGAATATAATCAAATAAATCAGTACTTGTTCCATAAAATGTAATAAAGAACAAAGAAAACAATTAAAAAAAAAAAAAAATTTATTAATGTTTTACAATTTATTATATTTGGGTTGACGCGACTGATCAGCAATTGTATCAGTAATGGTCGTGGAACCGCGGTGCCTGACGACTGCGGCATCGTAGCTCTGAGAAGTTGTGACAGAGGCCTTGGAATCGCGGCTCTTCGCAGAACCGCCGCTCTTCATAGAACCGCTCGTCACGGCGCTTGTGGAACCGTTGCTCCTCGTGGCGCCTGTGGAACTGTTGCTCCTCGTGGCGCCTGTGGTCCTCGTGCCTGTGGTCCTCGTGGCGCCTGTGAGGTTCCCGGCAGGGTGTAGCTGGTGGTAGCATGTGGGTTATGGTCTGTGGTCTGGAGGACACCATCTCCAAATTAACAGAGGTGATGAACTGATCAGGGACCCAAATCACAGCCTTAGGTGGGTACTCCTCAGCGTCCATGGTGGGGTCGTATTCAAAGATCACCCTGGGGTTAAGCCACTCCAGGTGATTATTGGGTATGAACACCAATAAGGCATCTTGACCCTTACCTTCAACAATTGCAAAGCGCATGATGGTGATGGTTGGTTTCTTTGTAATGTCTGGTGAGGTCAATATCAAAATTCCGGACTTGGTTCAGTTTTAAACTAATATGGTTGGAATTTTACAATATTTGAATTAATATTGAGGACATGAAGTACTAGTGTAGTGAAGATGTACTAGTGTAGTGAAGATGTACTAGTGTTGTAGTGAACATGTACTAGTGTAGTGAAGATGTACTAGTGTAGTGAAGATGTACTAGTGTTGTAGTGAACATGAAATAGTGTAGTGAAGATGTACTATTGTTGTAGTGAACATGTACTAGTGTAGTGAAGATGTACTAGTGTAGTGAAGATGTACTAGTGTAGTGAAGATGTACTAGTGTTGTAGTGAAGATGTACTAGTGTCGTGAAGATGTACTAGTGTTGTAGTGAACATGTACTAGTGTAGTGAAGATGTACTAGTGTAGTGAAGATGTACTAGTGTTGTAGTGAACATGAAATAGTGTAGTGAAGATGTACTATTGTTGTAGTGAAGATGTACTAGTTTAGTGAAGATGTACTAGTGTAGTGAAGATGTACTAGTGTAGTGAAGATGTACTAGTGTAGAGAAGATGTACTAGTGTAGTGAAGCTGTACTAGTGTAGTGAGGTCGCTCTCCTACACCTCCCTGGTTGGACACGAACTGTTATGGCTGACGGAAGAGCTTCAGCGAGCAGGTCGCTTATTAAATGACTGAATTGGGTGGTGGATACAGCAGACACAGCAATGTAGCCGAGGGTACTGCAGGAGGACTGTTGTCGGATTTGGAGCTGTCCAGCAGCAGTGAATGTGAAGAACAAGAGCCGTTTAAAGTTGTTAATACGAAAAGAAGAATAAAAGGAGGAATAGAGAAGGTACAAGTAGTGAAGATAATATTTCCCTCTTGGTGGATAAGAGAAAGAAAATTGATGGTGTGAGTCATTCTTCAACCATGATCAGTACAACGAGTTTAAACCCCATTGATGGTGTAGACGGCAGCAACTCATCAAGGAGGCCACGTCTTTACTTCCCCAAGAATAATGGCCTGGATTTTCATGATGAGGTAAAGTGCTCAGTTAGACTCGCTAAGTGCCATCAAGTGCTCTTTAAAGAAGGTAAACATATTCCTGATATTACTATGAAGGATGAGGCAGCAGTTAGATATTTAACTACAGAAGGATTTGAGAATGTAGTGATGAAAAAGCCTGTGGAGTCCATTGGGAAATGTATGAAGATCATTCTTTTTGATTATCCTGTTTACCTCGACCCCGTGGATGTGTTGGCTGACGATAGATTTTTTGGGGCCAAGAGACGTGTAATTAAAATTGATGGAGAACTAGTACCTATGCCACAGCTAATTGCGCTAATCAAAGGTCCAGCGCCAGAGAAGGTCTTTGTGAGATGTGTGGGATATAAACGGGTTGCTGTCTACAACGAATCTCCAGTAATATGTTATAAGTGTTACAAGTGGGGGCATATGGCGTGGAAATGCCATAATGATTTTCGGTGTAGATTCTGTGGAAAAATGCATGAATCTAAGGTATGTGGAGATAAAATTAAGGCAAAGGAGAAAATTACACCAAAATGCTGTAATTGCCGGGGGAGGGGGGGGTTCACAATGCCAGTTCGTGGGTGTGTCCTAAAAGACCGAAAGTTCAGCAATTGCAATCACGAGCTCAGTCCACTAATGAAGAGGATAAAGGTGATGCTGTAAGGAGCGATGTTGCAGGGACACCAAGTGCTGTAAATGTGTGGGAAAAGCGTATGGAAACACGAAATGCAGCAGCACAGAAGGACATAGGTAACGGGGACAATAACCTTACAGCCCCTAACATTCTAGAAGAACTCTGTAAGGAGATTGGTGAGCTCAAACAAGCAGTATTGGATATCAAGAAATGCTTGGTGAATCTTGTGCCATATAGTGATGTTGCTCTTGTTAATAAAGATAGTTCAAAAGAAAATGAAACATTAGTAGAGATGGAATCAAATATTGTGGATAGCAATCTAGAGCAAAATAGTAATCATAGTGAGTTAGGAAATAGAGTTGGTTCGGTTTCTAAAGAGAATGTTGTAAACAAGGAAATGCTTGGTGACCTGACGAACATTCTTGACTCTGTTTTGGAATAAATGGAAAATACAAGGAACGACGTCAAAAAGAATGTTCTTATTTCGGTGAAGAATATGAGGGGGGGAAATTTATTCTAATGTATCATAATGTCAGCTTAATTTCCTGGAATGTTAATAGTTTGAAAAAAAGGCTAACGGATCTTCATGCATATGCTCATTCTAGTAGTATTGATGTCATAGCTTTGCAAGAGGTTGAGACAAATGGAATATCATTGCAACTAAGAGGTTATCAAAGCTTTGAATTACCAGCTGATCTGACTAAATTGTAGAGGTTTGACAACTTATATCAAAGATGACATTCCAGCATCACTTCATTCCGCTCAAAAAATAAACGGTACCGAGTATTTGTGTGTTAGTATTACGCTTCAAGATGCTACACTGTTCACTATTAATGCTTATGTGCATGCGGATTCATTGATGATCTGCCGGACATTATTTTTGCTGATGATTGTTTACTAATTGGTGATTTGAACGCTAGGCACATCAATCTTGGCAGTAGAGGTTCTCAAAATCACAATGGAATGGTTCTGAAAAATATCTTAGACTCTATAGAAGATGCTAGGGTCCTTGGAGCTGGTGAGCCGACACATGTTAAAGGGGGTAGACTTGATTATGCAATACTTTTCAATATGTTAGATGTTCAAGCAAATTTGGATATTGTGGATACGCTTTTGAGTGATCACTTTGCAATTAAAGTGAAGCTTCATTTGAACACAAATTTTTATGTTAACAATAGGAAAAGGTATACAATAACAGTAGGCCAACATAGTGAATTTGTAGCAAAAGTCGGCGAGTGGTATAAAGAGTACAAAAAGCTTGGAATTAAAGATGAAAACATATTTTATGATGATTGTTAGGAGTGATTGATTCCATTTTGAATAAGCCAAGAAAACAGTATGGAAATACCACAAACCCTAAACCGAGGTATTATAATGATAAGATTGTAAAGGGGTGGAATAAGTTACTGAGGAAATGTCATAGTAAGTAGAGTAAAGATCCCAGCAATGAGAAAAAACCGGGAAACTCTGATTGAAGTGGCAGAGTGTACAACAGAGTTAAACCCGAAAGCCAGAAGTATGTATTGGAGTGGTTTTTGGAGAGAGATCGCTCAATCAAAATCTTTGAATCAGGTTTGGGATGGTGTGAATAGGGTAAGAGGAGTCAAGAAGAAATATAATGTTCATCCCAATCCAAACGCCAAAGATAATGAACTAATGAATAAGTGGGCGTATGCATCTAATTATGAGTGTCTCCCAAGTAATGTCCAGATTTGCTTGAGGAATTCAAGATCTTTGAGGCAAAGGTTGGTGAATATCCAAAGTTCTGTAAGTGAGGAAACCTCTGTTCCTTTTATTAAGGATGAAATTCTGAATGCTGTAAAGAAAGGGAAGTCTAGTGCTCCTGGCAGGGATGGTCTAACTTATGATGCTATCAATTATCTTATAAGTATGGAGGACAACCCAATTCTAGATCTC
Organism: Homarus americanus; assembly: GCF_018991925.1. NCBI lineage: Eukaryota > Metazoa > Arthropoda > Malacostraca > Decapoda > Nephropidae > Homarus > Homarus americanus. Next base: position 8,116 of record NW_024719510.1, read on the forward strand.
TTTAATTTGTCATGTGAAAATGGAAGACTGTCAGTGAAATGGAAAATGGCACTCATTGTTCCTGTGCCTAAGGGTGATAGTGATCAAAGACCCATATCCTTTACATCTTGTCTATCTACAATGATGGAGCGAATGGTATTAAAC
>NW_024719511.1:0-41315 GCF_018991925.1 Homarus americanus
ATCTTATAATTGTCACCGGGGAACGCTAACTCTGGGCCACTAGGACAATAAAAGCAGTCCTAGACTCTACTATATTTCACACAATGCCTGTTCAACGAGCTTATGGCGCTGTGAACCACTATAGGGGACCACCCGTGCCACTTAGGTGATCAGAGCAACGTTTAACCAAATGCGGCTTCGAAACCTGTGGATCCATATATATTTCATTAGCCCAATAAAGCACGCAGACTTCTACATATAATCAACGCCTCACCGCACCAGGATTTGAAGCCACGATCTTATAATTGTGACCGGGGGACGCTACCTCTGGGCCACCAGGACAATAGAAGCAGTCCTAGACTCTACTATATTTCACACAAAGCCTATTCAACGAGCTTATGACGCTGTGAACCACTATAGGGGACCACCCGTGCCGCTTAGGTGATCAGAGCAACGTTTAACCAAATGCGGCTTCGAAACCCGAGGATCCATATATATTTCATTAGCCCAATAAAGCACGCAGACTTCTACATATTATCAACGCCACGCCCCACCAGGATTTGAAGCCACGATCTTATAATTGTGACCGAGGGATGCTACCTCTGGGCCACCAGGACAATAAAAGCATTCCTAGACATTGCTATATTTCACACAAAGCCTGTTCAACGGGCTTATGGCACCGCGAACCTCTAATGGGGACCACCCGTGCCGCTTAGGTGATCAGAGCAACGTTTTACCGAATGCGGCTTCGAAACACGAGGATCCAGATATATTTCATTAGCCCAATAAAGCACGCGGACTTCTACATATAATCAACACCTCACCCCACCAGGATTTGAACCCACAATCTTATAATTGTCACCGGGGAACGCTACCTCTGGGCCACTAGGACAATAAAAGCAGTCCTAGACTCTACTATATTTCACACAATGCCTGTTCAACGAGCTTATGGCGCTGTGAACCACTATAGGGGACCACCCGTGCCACTTAGGTGATCAGAGCAACGTTTAACCAAATGCGGCTTCGAAACCCGTGGATCCATATATATTTCATTAGCCCAATAAAGCACGCAGACTTCTACATATAATCAACGCCTCACCGCACCAGGATTTGAAGCCACGATCTTATAATTGTGACCGGGGGACGCTACCTCTGGGCCACCAGGACAATAAAAGCAGTCCTAGACTCTACTATATTTCACACAAAGCCTGTTCAACGAGCTTATGATGCTGTGAACCACTATAGGGGACCACCGCGCCGCTTAGGTGATCAGGCAACGTTTAACCAAATGCGGCTTCGAAACCCGTGGATCCATATATATTTCATTAGCCCAATAAAGCACGCAGACTTCTACATATAATCAACGCCTCACCGCACCAGGATTTGAAGCCACGATCTTATAATTGTGACCGGGGGACGCTACCTCTGGGCCACCAGGACAATAAAAGCATTCCTAGACTCTGCTATATTTCACACAAAGCCTGTTCAACGGGCTTATGGCACCGTGAACCTCTAATGGGGACCATCCGTGCCGCTTAGGTGATCATAACAACGTTTACCCAAATGCGGCTTCGAAACACGAGGATCCAGATATATTTCATTAGCCCAATAACGCACACAGACTTCTACATATAATCAACGCCTCACCCCACCAGGATTTGAAGCCACGATCTTATAATTGTGACCGGGGGACGCTACCTCTGAGCCACCAGGACAATAAAAGCATTCCTAGACTCTGCTATATTTCACACAAAGCCTGTTCAACAGGCTTATGGCACCGTGAACCTCTAATGGGGACCACCCGTGCCGCTTAGGTGATCAGAGCAACGTTTTACCGAATGCGGCTTCGAAACACGAGGATCCAGATATATTTCATTAGCCCAATAAAGCACGCGGACTTCTACATATAATCAACAACTCACCCCACCAGGATTTGAACCCACGATCTTATAATTGTGACCGGGGGACGCTACCTCTGGGCCACCAGGACAAAAAAAGCATTCCTAGACTCTGCTATATTTCACACAAAGCCTGTTCAACGGGCTTATGGCACCGTGAACCTCTAATGGGGACCACCCGTGCCGCTTAGGTGATCAGAGCAACGTTTTACCAAATCCGGCTACGAAATACGAGGATCCATATATATTTCATTAGCCCAATAAAGCACGCGGACTTCTACATATAATCAACACCTCACCCCACTAGGATTCAAACCCACGATCTTATAATTGTGACCGGGGTATGTTACCTCTGGGCCACCAGGACAATAAAAGCAGTCCTACACTCTACTATATTTCACACAAAGACTGTTCAACGACCTTATGGCGCCATGAACCTATAATGGGGACCACCTGTGCCGCTTAGGTGATCAGAGCAACGTTTTACCAAATCCGGCTTGGAAACACGAGGATCCATATATATTTCATTAGCCCAATAAATCACTTGGACTTCTACATATAATCAACACCTCACCCTACCAGGATTCAAACCCACGATCTTATAATTGTGACCGGGGTATGCTACCTCTGGGCCACCAGGACACTAAAAGCAGTCCTAGACTCTGCTATATTTCACACAAATCCTGTTCAACGAGTTTATGGCGCAGTGAACCTCTAATGGGGACCACCCGTGCCGCTTATGTGATCAGAGCAACGTTTTACCAAATCCGGCTTGGAAACACGAGGATCCATATATATTTCATTAGCCCAATAAAGCACTCGGACTTCTACATATAATCAACACCTCACCCCACCAGGATTCAAACCCACAATCTTATAATTGTGACCGGGGTATGCTACCTCTGGGCCACCAGGACAATAAAAGCAGTCCTAGACTCTACTATATATCACACAAAGCCTGTTAAACGAGCTTATGGCGCTGTGAACCACTATAGGGGACCACCCGTGCCGCTTAGGTGATCAGAGCAACGCTTTACCAAATGCGGTATCGAAACACGAGGATCCATATATATTTCATTAGCCCAATAAAGCACGCGGACTTCTACATATAATCAACGCCTCACCCCACCAGGATTTGAAGCCACGATCTTATAATTGTGACTGGGGAACGCTACCTCTGGGCCAACAGGACAATAAAAGCATTCGTAGACTCTACTATATTTCACACAAAGCCTGTTCAACGACCTTATGACGCCGTGAACCTCTAATGGGGACCACCCGTGCTGCTTAGGTGATCAGAGCAACGTTTTACCAAATGCGGCTTCAAAACACGAGGATCCATATATATTTCATTCCCCAATAAAGCACGCAGCTTCTACATATAATCAACACCTCACCCCACCAGGATTCGAACCCATGATCTTCTAATTGTGACCGGGGAACGCTACCTCTGGGCCACCAGGACAACAAAAGCAGTCCTAGACTCTGCTATATTTCACACAAAGCCTGTTCAACGAGCTTATGGCGCTGTGAACCTCTAATGGGGACCATCCGTGCCACTTAGGTGATCAGAGCAACGTTTTACTAAATCCGGCTTCGAAACACAAGGATCCATATATATTTCATAAGCCCAATAGAGCACGTGGACTTCTACATATAATCAACACCTCACTCCACCAGGATTCGAACCCACGATCTTATATTTGTGACCGAGGAACGCTACCTATGGGCCCCCAGGACACTATAAGCTGTCCTAGACTCTACTGTATTTCACACAAAGCCTGTTCAACGACCTTATGGCGCCATGAACCTCTAATGGGGACCACCGTACCGCTTAGGTGATCAGAGCAAGGTTTACCAGATCCGGCTTGGAAACACGAGGATCCATATATATTTCATTAGCCCAATAGAGCAAGCGGACTTCTACATATAATCAACGCCTCACCCCACCAGGATTTGAAGCCACGATCTTATAATTGTGACCGAGGAACGCTACCTCTGGGCCACCAGGACAATAAAAGCAGTCCTAGACTCTGCTATATTTCAAACAAAGCCTGTTCAACGAGCTTATGGCGCCGTGAACCTCTCATTGGGACCATCCGTGCCGCATAGGTGATCAGAGCAACGTTTTACCAAATGCGGCTTCGAAATACGAGGATCCATATATATTTCATTAGCCCAATAAAGCACGCGGACTTCTACATATAATCAACACCTCACCCCACCAGGATTTAAACCCACGATCTTATAATTGTGACCGGGGAACGCTATCTCTGGGCCACCAGGATAATAAAAGCAGTCCTAGACTCTGCTATATTTCACACAAAGCCTGTTCAACGAGCTTTTGGCGCCGTGAACCTCTAATGGTGACCACCCGTGCCGCTTAGGTGATCAGAGCAACGTTTTACCAAATGCGGCTTCAAAACACGAGGATCCATATATATTTCATTTGCCCAATAAAGCACGCGGACTTCTACATATAATCAACACCTCACCCCACCAGGATTCGAACCCACGATCTTCTAATTGTGACCGGGGAACGCTACCTCTGGGCCACCAGGACAAAAAAAGCAGTCCTAGACTCTGCTATATTTCACAAAAAGCCTGTTCAACGAGCTTATGGCGCTGTGAACCTTTAATGCGGACCATCCGTGCCGCTTAGGTGATCAGAGCAACGTTTTACCAAATCCGGCTTGGAAACACGAGGATCCATATATATTTCATTAGCCCAATAAAGTACTTGGACTTCTACATATAATCAACACCTCACCCCACCAGGATTCAAACCCACAATCTTATAATTGTGACCGCGGTATGCTACCTCTGGGCCACCAGGACAATAAAAGCAGTCCTAGACTCTACTATATTCCACACAACGCCTGTTCAACGAGCTTATGGCGCTATGAACCTCTAATGGAGACCACCCGTGCTGCTTAGGTGATCAGAGCAACGTTTTACCAAATGCGGCTTCAAAACACGAGGATCCATATATATTTCATTTGCCCAATAAAGCACGTGGCTTCTACATATAATCAACACCTCACCCCACCAGGATTCGAAACCACGATCTTCTAATTGTGACCGGGGAACGCTACCTCTGGGCCACCAGGACAATAAAAGCAGTCCTAGACTCTGCTATATTTCACACAAAGCCTGTTCTACGAGCTTATGGCGCTGTGAACCTCTAGTGGGGACCATCCGTGCCGCTTAGGTGATCAGAGCAACGTTTTACCAAATCCGGCTTCGAAACACGAGGATCTATATATATTTCATTAACCCAATAAAGCACGCGGACTTCTACATATAATCAACACCTCACTCCACCAGGATTCGAACCCACGATCTTACATTTGTGACCGAGGAACGCTACCTATGGGCCACCAGGACACTATAAGCAGTCCTAGACTCTGTTATATTTCACACAAAGCCTGTTCAACGAGCTTATGGGGCTGTGAACCACTATTGGGGATCACCCGCGCCCCTTAGGTGATGAGAGCAACGTTTTACCAAATGCGGCTTCATAACATGAGGATCCATATATATTTCATTAGCCCAAGAAAGCAAGCGGACTTCTACATATAATCAACACCTCACCCCATCAGAATTCGAACCCACGATTTTCTAATTGTGACCGGGGAACGCTACCTCTGGGCAACCAGGACAATAAAAGCAGTCCTAGACTCTGCTATATTTCACACAAAGCCTGTTCAACGAGCATATGGCGTCGTGAACCTCTAATGGGGACCACCCGTGCCACTTAGGTGATCAGAGCAACGTTTTACCAAATGCGGCTTCGAAACAGGAGAATCCATATATATTTCATTAGCCCAATAAAGCACGCGGACTTCTACATATTATCAACACCTCACCCCACCAGGATTTAAACCCAAGATCTTATATTTGTGACCGTGGAATGCTACCTCTGGGCCACCAGGAAAGAAAAGCAGTCCTAGACTCTGCTATATTTCACACAAAGCCTGTTCAGCGAGCTTATGGCGCCGTGAACCTCTAATGGGGACCACCCGTGCCGCTTAGGTGATCAGAGCAACGTTTTACCAAATGCGGCTTCAAAACACGAGGGTCCATATATATTTCATTAGCCCAATAAAGCACGCGGACTTCTACATATAATCAACACCTCACCCCACTAGGATTCAAACCCACGATTTTATAATTGTGACCTTGGTATGCTACCTCTGGGCCACCAGGACAATAAAAGCAGTCCTGAACTCTACTGTACAAAGCCTGTTTAGCGAGCTTGTAGGCGTGAACCTCTAATAGGGGACCACCGTTGCGCTTAGGTGATCAGGCAACGTTTTTACGAATGCGGCTTCGAAACACGGATCCTTATATATTTCATTAGCCTTTAATAAAAACCGCCAGACTTCTACGTATAATCAACGCTTCACCCCACCAGGATTTGAAGCCACGATCTTATAATTGTGACCGGGGGACGCTACCTCTGGGCCACCAGGACAATAAAAGCATTCCTAGACTCTGCTATATTTCACACAAAGCCTGTTCAACGGGCTTATGGCACCGTAAACCTCTAATGGGGACCATCCGTGCCGCTTAGGTGATCATAACAACGTTTACCCAAATGCGGCTTCGAAACACGAGGATCCAGATATATTTCATTAGCCCAATAACGCACACAGACTTCTACATATAATCAACGCCTCACCCCACCAGGATTTGAAGCCACGATCTTATAATTGTGACCGGGGAACGCTACCTCTGGGCCACCAGGACAATAAAAGCAGTCCTAGACTCTGCTATATTTCACACAAAGCCTGTTCAATGAGCTTATAGCGTCGTGAACCTCTAATGGGGACCACCCGTGCCACTTAGGTGATCAGAGCAACGTTTAACCAAATGCGGCTTCGAAACCCGAGGATCCATATATATTTCATTAGCCCAATAAAGCACGCAGACTTCTACATATAATCAAAGCCTCGCCCCACCAGGATTTGAAGCCACGATCTTATAATTGTGACCGAGGGATGCTACCTCTGGGCCACCAGGACAATAAAAGCATTCCTAGACATTGCTATATTTCACACAAAGCCTGTTCAACGGGCTTATGGCACCGCGAACCTCTAATGGGGACCACCCGTGCCGCTTAGGTGATCAGAGCAACGTTTTACCGAATGCGGCTTCAAAACACGAGGATCCATATATATTTCATTCCCCAATAAAGCACGCAGCTTCTACATATAATCAACACCTCACCCCACCAGGATTCGAACACACAATCTTATAATTGTCACCGGGGAACGCTACCTCTGGGCCACTAGGACAATAAAAGCAGTCCTAGACTCTACTATATTTCACACAATGCCTGTTCAACGAGCTTATGGCGCTGTGAACCACTATAGATGACCACCCGTGGCGCATAGGTGATCAGAGCAACGTTTAACCAAATGCGGCTTCGAAACCCGAGGATCCATATATATTTCATTAGCCCAATAAAGCACGCAGACTTCTACATATAATCAACGCCTCACCCCACCAGGATTTGAAGCCACGATCTTATTATTGTGACCGGGGGACGCTACCTCTGGGCCACCAGGACAATAAAAGCAATCCTAGACTCTACTATATTTCACACAAAGCCTGTTCAACGAGCTTATGACGCTGTGAACCACTATAGGGGACCACCCGTGCCGCTTAGGTGATCAGAGCAACGTTTAACCAAATGCGGCTTCGAAACCCGAGAATCCATATATATTTCATTAGCCCAATAAGGACGCAGACTTCTACATATAATCAACGCCTCACCCCACCAGGATTTGAAGCCACGATCTTATAATTGTGACCGGGGGAAGCTACCTCTGGGCCACCAGGACAATAAAAGCATTCCTAGACTCTGCTATATTTCACACAAAGCCTGTTCAACGAGCATGGCACCAATGAACCTCTAATGGGGACCACCGTGCAACCTTAATTGATCAAACAACGTTTTGCGAATCGACGAAACACGAGGATCCAGATATATTTCATTAGCCCAATAAAGCACGCGGACTTCTACATATAATCAACACCTCACCCCACCAGGATTTGAACCCACGATCTTATAATTGTGACCGGGGGACGCTACCTCTGGGCCACCAGGACAAAAAAGGCATTCCTACACACTGCTATATTTCACACAAAGCCTGTTCAACGGGCTTATGGGACCGTGAACCTCTAATGGGGACCACCCGTGCCGCTTAGGTGATCAGAGCAACGTTTTACCAAATCCGGCTACGAAACACGAGGATCCATATATATTTCATTAGCCCAATAGAGCACGCGGACTTCTACATATAATCAACACCTCACCCCACTAGGATTCAAACCCACGATCTTATAATTGTGACCGGGGTATGTTACCTCTGGGCCACCAGGACAATAAAAGCAGTCCTACACTCTACTATATTTCACACAAAGACTGTTCAACGACCTTATGGAGCAATGAACCTCTAATGGGGACCACCTGTGCCGCTTAGGTGATCAGAGCAACGTTTTACCAAATCCGGCTACGAAACACGAGGATCCATATATATTTCATTAGCCCAATAAAGCACTCGGACTTCTACATATAATCAACACCTCACCCCACCAGGATTTGAACCCACGATCTTATAATTGTGAACGGGGTATGCTACCTCTGGGCCACCAGGACAATAAAAGCAGTTCTAGACTCAACTATATTTCACACAAAGCCTGTTCAACGACTTTATGGCGCCATGAACCTCTAATGGGGACCACCTGTGCCGCTTAGGTGATCAGAGCAACGTTTTACCAAATCCGGCTTCGAAACACGTGGATCCATATATATTTCATTAGCCCAATAAAGCACTCGGACTTCTACATATAATCAACACCTCACCCCACTAGGATATGAACCCACGATCTTATAATTGTGACCGGGGTATGCTACCGCTGGGCCACCAGGACAATAAAAGCAGTCCTAGACTCCACTATATTTCACACAAAGCCTGTTAAGCAGGCTTATGGCGGCTTTGAACCACTATAGGGAGACCACCCGTGCGGCCATTGATCAGAGCAGCGCTTTACCATCGGTTTCTGTGAGAATCCATATATTTCATTAGCCCAATAAAGCACGTGGACTTCTACATATAATCAACGCCTCACCCCACCAGGATTTGAAGCCACGATCATATAATTGTGACCGGGGAACGCTACCTCTGGGCCAACAGGACAATAAAAGCATTCGTAGACTCTACTATATTTCACACAAAGCCTGTTCAACGACCTTATGGCGCCGTGAACCTCTAATGGGGACCACCCGTGCTGCTTAGGTGATCAGAGCAACGTTTTACCAAATGCGGCTTCAAAACACGAGGATCCATATATATTTCATTCCCCAATAGAGCACGCGGCTTCTACATATAATCAACACCTCACCCCCACCAGGATTCGAACCCATGATCTTCTAATTGTGACCGGGGAATGCTACCTCTGGGCCACCAGTACAATAAAAGCAGTCCTAGACTCTGCTATATTTCACACAAAGCCTGTTCAACGAGCTTATGGCGCTGTGAACCTCTAATGGGGACCATCCGTGCCACTTAGGTGATCAGAGCAACGTTTTACTAAATCCGGCTTCGAAACACAAGGATCCATATATATTTCATAAGCCCAATAGAGCACGTGGACTTCTACATATAATCAACACCTCACTCCACCAGGATTCGAACCCACGATCTTATAATTGTGACCGAGGAACGCTACCTATGGGCCCCCAGGACACTATAAGCAGTCCTAGACTCTACTGTATTTCACACAAAGCCTGTTCAACGACCTTATGGCGCCATGAACCTCTAATGGGGACCACCGTACCGCTTAGGTGATCAGAGCAAGGTTTACCAGATCCGGCTTGGAAACACAAGGATCCATATATATTTCATTAGCCCAATAGCGCAAGCGGACTTCTACATATAATCAACGCCTCACCCCACCAGGATTTGAAGCCACGATCTTATAATTGTGACCGGGGAACGCTACCTCTGGGCCACCAGGACAATAAAAGCAGTCCTAGACTCTGCTATATTTCAAACAAAGCCTGTTCAACGAGCTTATGGCGCCGTGAACCTCTCATTGGGACCACCCGTGCCGCTTAGGTGATCAGAGCAACGTTTTACCAAATGCGGCTTCGAAATACGAGGATCCATATATATTTCATTAGCCCAATAAAGCACGTGGACTTCTACATATAATCAACACCTCACCCCACCAGGATTTAAACCCACGATCTTATAATTGTGACCGGGGAACGCTATCTCTGGGCCACCAGGATAATAAAAGCAGTCCTAGACTCTGCTATGTTTCACACAAAGCCTGTTCAACGAGCTTTTGGCGCCGTGAACCTCTAATGGTGACCACCCGTGCCGCTTAGGTGATCAGAGCAACGTTTTTCCAAATGCGCCTTCAAAACACGAGGATCCATATATATTTCATTTGCCCAATAAAGCACGAGGACTTCTACATATAATCAACACCTCACCCCACCAGGATTCGAACCCACGATCTTCTAATTGTGACCGGGAGCGCTACCTCTGGGCCACCAGGACAATAAAAAGCAGATCTAGACTCTACTATATTTCACACAAAGCCTGTTCAACGAGCTTATGACGCTGTAGCGAACCTATAAGGGACCATCCGTTGCCGCTTGGGTGATCAGAGCAACGTTTTACCAAATCCGGCTTGGAAACACGAGGATCCATATATATTTCATTAGCCCAATAAAGTACTTGGACTTCTACATATAATCAACACCTCACCCCACCAGGATTCAAACCCACAATCTTATAATTGTGACCGCGGTATGCTACCTCTGGGCCACCAGGACAATAAAAGCAGTCCTAGACTCTACTATATTTCACACAACGCCTGTTCAACAAGCTTATGGCGCTATGAACCTCTAATGGAGACCACCCGTGCTGCTTAGGTGATCAGAGCAACGTTTTACCAAATGCCGCTTCAAAACACGAGGATCCATATATATTTCATTTGCCCAATAAAGCACGTGGCTTCTACATATAATCAACACCTCACCCCACCAGGATTCGAACCCACGATCTTCTAATTGTGACCGGGGAACGCTACCTCTGGGCCACCAGGACAATAAAAGCAGTCCTAGACTCTGCTATATTTCACACAAAGCCTGTTCTACGAGCTTATGGCGCTGTGAACCTCTAGTGGGGACCATCCGTGCCGCTTAGGTGATCAGAGCAACGTTTTACCAAATCCGGCTTCGAAACACGAGGATCTATATATATTTCATTAACCCAATAAAGCACGCGGACTTCTACATATAATCAACACCTCACTCCACCAGGATTCGAACCCACGATCTTATATTTGTGACCGAGGAACGCTACCTATGGGCCACCAGGACACTATAAGCAGTCCTAGACTCTGTTATATTTCACACAAAGCCTGTTCAACGAGCTTATGGGGCTGTGAACCACTATTGGGGACCACCCACGCCCCTTAGGTGATGAGAGCAACGTTTTACCAAATGCGGCTTCATAACATGAGGATCCATATATATTTCATTAGCCCAAGAAAGCACGCGGACTTCTACATATAATCAACACCTCCTCACCCCATCAGAATTCGAACCCACGATTTTCTAATTGTGACCGGGGAACGCTACCTCTGGGCCACCAGGTCACTAAAAGCAGTCCTAGACTCTGCTATATTTCACACAAAGCCTGTTCAACGAGCTTATGGCGCCGTGAACCTCTAATGGGGACGACCTGTGCCGCTAAGGTGATCAGAGCAACGTTTTACCAGATCCGGCTTGGAAACACGAGGATCCATATATATTTCATTAGCCCAATAAAGCACTCGGACTTCTACATATAATCAACACCTCACGCCACCAGGATTCAAACCCACGATCTTATAATTGTGACCAGGGTATGCTACCTCTGGGCCACCAGGACAATAAAAGCATTCCTAGACTCTGCTATATTTCACACAAAGCCTGTTCAACGACCTTATGGCGCCATGAACCTCTAATGGGGACCACCTGTGCCGCTTAGGTGATCGGAGCAACGTTGTACCAAATCCGGCTTCTAAACACGAGGATCAATATATATTTCATTAGCCCAATAAAGCACGCTTACTTCTACATATAATCAACACCTCACCCCATCAGGATTTGAACCCACGATCTTATAATTGTGACCGGGGAACGCTACCTCTGGGCCACTAGGACAATAAAAGCAGTCCTAGACTCTGCTATATTTCACACAAAGCCTGTTCAACGAGCTTATGGCGCCGGGAACCTCTAATAGGGACCACCCGTGCCGCTTTGGTGATCAGAGCATCGTTTTACCGAATGCGGCTTCGAAACACGAGGATCCATATATATTTCATTAGCCCAATAAAGCACGCGGACTTCTACATATAATCAACAACTCACCCCACCAGGATTTGAGCCCACGATCTTATAATTGTGACCGGGGGACGCTACCTCTGGGCCACCAGGACAATAAAAGCATTCCTAGACTCTGCTATATTTCACACAAAGCCTGTTCAACGGGCTTATGGCACCGGGAACCTCTAATGGGTACCACCTGTGCCGCTTAGGTGATCAGAGCAACGTTTTACCAAATCCGGCTACGAAACACGAGGATCCATATATATTTCATTAGCCCAATAAAGGACGCGGACTTCTACATATAATCAACACCTCACGCCCACTAGGATTCAAACCCACGATCTTATAATTGTGACCGAGGAACGCTACCTATGGGCCACCAGGACACTATAAGCAGTCCTAGACTCTTTTATATTTCACACAAAGCCTGTTCAACGAGCTTATGGCGCTGTGAACCACTATAGGGGACCACCCGTGCCGCTTAGGTGACCAGAGCAACGTTTTACCAAATGCTGCTTCGAAACACTAGGATCCATATATATTTCATTAGCCCAATAAAGCAGGCGGACTTCTACATATAATCAACACCTCACCCCACCAGGATTTGAACCCACGATCTTATAATTGTGAAGGGGAACGCTACTTATGGGCCACCAGGACACTATAAGCAGTCCTAGACTCTGTTATACTTCACACAAAGCCTGTTCAGCAAGATTATGGCGCCGTAAACCACTATAGGTGACGACCCGTGCCGCTTAGGTGATCAGAGCAACGTTTTACCAAATCCGGCCTGGAAACTCGAGAATCCATATATATTTCATTAGCCCAATAAAGCACGCGGACTTCTACATATAATCAACACCTCACCCCACCAGGATTTGAACCCACGATCTTATAATTGTGACCGGCGAACGCTACCTCTGGGCCACCAGGATAATAAAAGCAGTCCTAGACTCTACTATATTTCACACAAAGCCAGTTCAACGACCTTATGGCGCCGTGAACCTCTCATGGGGACCACCAGTGCCGCTTAGGTGATCAGAGCAACGTTTTACCAAATGCGGCTTCGAAACACGAGGATCCATATATATTTCATTAGCCCAATAAAGCACGCAGCTTCTACATATAATCAACACCTCACCCCACAAGCATTTGAAGCCACGATCTTATAATTGTGACCGGGGAACGCTACCTCTGGGCCACCAGGACAATAAGCGATGCGTAGACTCTACTATATTTCACCGGCCTGTTCAACGACCTTGTGGCGCCGTGAACCTCTAATAGGGGACCACCCGTGCTGTAGGTGATCAGGCAACGTTTACCGTCACGGCTTCAAACACGAGGATCCATATATATTTCGTGTTAGCCCAATAAAAGCACGCAGACTTCTACATATAATCAACGCCTCACCCACCAGTTTGAAGCCACGATCTTGTTAATTGTGACCGGGGGACGCTTTACCTCTGGAGCCAACAGGACAATAAAAGCATTCTAAGCTCTGCTATATTTCACACAAAGCCTGTTCAACGGAACCTTAGCACCATGTGAACCTCTAATGGGGACCACCGTGTGCCCAGCAGGTGATCAGGGCAACGTTTTTTGCAGATGCGGCTTCGAAACACGAGGATCCAGATATATTTCATTAGCCCAATAAAGCACGCGGACTTCTACATATAATCAACAACTCACCCCACCAGGTTTTGAACCCACGATCTTATAATTGTGACCGGGGGACGCTACCTCTGGGCCACCAGGACAAAAAAAGCATTCTTAGACTCTGCTATATTTCACACAAAGCCTGTTCAACGGGCTTATGGCACCGTGAACCTCTAATGGGGACCACCCGTGCCGCTTAGGTGATCAGAGCAACGTTTTACCAAATCCGGCGCTCTGAAACCACGAGGGATCCATATATGTTCATTGGCCCAATAAACGCGGACTTCTACATATAATCAACCTGCACTAAGTTCCGACCGATCTTATAATTGTGACGGGTATGTTACCTCTGGGCCACCAGGACAATAAAAGCAGTCCTACACTCTACTATATTTCACACAAAGACTGTTCAACGACCTTATGGCGCCATGAACCTATAATGGGGACCACCTGTGCGGCTTAGGTGATCAGAGCAACGTTTTACCAAATCCGGCTTGGAAACACGAGGATCCATATATATTTCATTAGCCCAATAAATCACTTGGACTTCTACATATAATCAGCACCTCACCCTACCAGGATTCAAACCCACGATCTTATAATTGTGACCGGGGTATGCTACCTCTGGGCCACAGGACACTAAAAGCCAGTCTAGACTCTGCTATATTTCACAAATCCTGTTCAGCAGGCTTATGCGGCGCAGTGAACCTCTAATGAGGACCACCGTGCACGCTTATGTGATCAGAGCAACGTTTACCGTCGGCAGAAACACGTGGATCCGTATATATTTCATTAGCAATAAAGCACTCGGACTTCTACGCCATAACAATCACCTCACCCCACCAGGATTCAAACCCACAATCTTATAATTGTGACCGGGGTATGCTACCTCTGTGCCACCAGGACAATAAAAGCAGTCCTAGACTCTACTATATTTCACACAAAGCCTGTTAAACGAGCTTATGGCGGTGTGAACCACTATAGGGGACCACCCGTGTCACTTAGGTGATCAGAGCAACGCTTTACCAAATGCGGTTTTGAAACACGAGGATCCATATATATTTCATTAGCCCAATAAAGCACGTGGACTTCTACATATAATCAACGCCTCACCCCACCAGGATTTGAAGCCACGATCTTATAATTGTGACGGGGGAACGCTACCTCTGGGCCAACAGGACAATAAAAGCATTCGTAGACTCTACTATATTTCACACAAAGTCTGTTCAACTACCTTATGGCGTCGTGAACCTCTAATGGGGACCACCTGTGCCGCTTAGGTGATCATAACAACGTTTTAGCAAATGCGGCTTCAAAACACGAGGATCCATATATATTTCATTCCCCAATAAAGCACGCGGCTTCTACATATAATCAACACCTCACCCCACCAGGATTCGAACCCATGATCTTCTAATTTTGACCGGGGAACGCTACCTCTGGGCCACCAGTACAATAAAAGCAGTCCTAGACTCTGCTATATTTCACACAAAGCCTGTTCAACGAGCTTATGGTGCTGTGAACCTCTAATGGGGACCATCCGTGCCACTTAGGTGATCAGAGCAACGTTTTACTAAATCCGGCTTCGAAACACAAGGATCCATATATATTTCATAAGCCCAATAGAGCACGCGGACTTCTACATATAATCAACACCTCACTCCACCAGGATTCGAACCCACGATCTTATAATTGTGACCGAGGAACGCTACCTATGGGCCCCCAGGACACTATAAGCAGTCCTAGACTCTACTGTATTTCACACAAAGCCTGTTCAACGACCTTATGGCGCCATGAACCTCTAATGGGGACCACCGTACCGCTTAGGTGATCAGAGCAAGGTTTACCAGATCCGGCTTGGAAACACGAGGATCCATATATATTTCATTAGCCCAATAAAGTACTTGGACTTCTACATATAATCAACACCTCACCCCACCAGGATTCAAAACCACAATCTTATAATTGTGACCGCGGTATGCTACCTCTGGGCCACCAGGACAATAAAAGCAGTCCTAGACTCTACTATATTCCACACAACGCCTGTTCAACGAGCTTATGGCGCTATGAACCTCTAATGGAGACCACCCGTGCTGCTTAGGTGATCAGAGCAACGTTTTACCAAATGCGGCTTCAAAACACGAGGATCCATATATATTTCATTTGCCCAATAAAGCACGTGGCTTCTACATATAATCAACACCTCACCCCACCAGGATTCGAACCCACGATCTTCTAATTGTGACGGGGGAACGCTACCTCTGGGCCACCAGGACAATAAAAGCAGTCCTAGACTCTGCTATATTTCACACAAAGCCTGTTCTACGAGCTTATGGCGCTGTGAACCTCTAGTGGGGACCATCCGTGCCGCTTAGGTGATCAGAGCAACGTTTTACCAAATCCGGCTTCGAAACACGAGGATCTATATATATTTCATTAACCCAATAAAGCACGCGGACTTCTACATATAATCAACACCTCACTCCACCAGGATTCGAACCCACGATCTTATATTTGTGACCGAGGAACTCTACCTATGGGCCACCAGGACACTATAAGCAGTCCTAGACTCTGTTATATTTCACACAAAGCCTGTTCAACGAGCTTATGGGGCTGTGAACCACTATTGGGGACCACCCGCGCCCCTTAGGTGATGAGAGCAACGTTTTACCAAATGCGGCTTCATAACATGAGGATCCATATATATTTCATTAGCCCAAGAAAGCACGCAGACTTCTACATATAATCAACACCTCACCCCATCAGAATTCGAACCCACGATTTTCTAATTGTGACCGGGGAACGCTACCTCTGGTCCACCAGGTCACTAAAAGCAGTCCTAGACTCTGCTATATTTCACACAAAGCCTGTTCAACGAGCTTATGGCGCCGTGAACCTCTAATGGGGACCACCTGTGCCGCTAAGGTGATCAGAGCAACGTTTTGCGAATGCGGCTTGAAACACGAGGATCATATATATTTCATTGGCTAATAAAGCCGCGGACTTCTACGCCATAATCAACAACTCACACCAGGTTTGAACCCGATCTTATAGTGTGTTGGGGCGCTACCTCTAGGCCTGGGACAATAAAAGCAGTCCTAGACACTACTATATTTCACACAAAGCCTATTCAACGACCTTATGGCGCCATGAACCTCTAATGGGGACCACCCGTGCCGCTTAGGTGATCAGAGCAACGTTTTACCAGATCCGGCTTGGAAACACGAGGATCCATATATATTTTATTAGCCCAATAAAGCACTCGGACTTCTACATATAATCAACACCTCACCCCACCAGGATTCAAACCCACGATCTTATAATTGTGACCGGGTTATGCTACCTCTGGGCCACTAGGACAATAAAAGCAGTCCTAGACTCTGCTATATTTCACACAAAGCCTGTTCAACGAGCTTATGGCGCCGTGAACCACTATAGAGGACCACCCGTGCTGCTTATTTGATCAGAGCAACGTTTTACCAAATGCGGCGGCCGAAACTATAGGATCATATATTTCATTAGCCCAATAAAGCAGGCGGACTTCTACATATAATCAACACCTCACCCCACCAGGATTTGAACCCACGATCTTATAATTGTGACGGGGAACGCTACTTATGGGCCACCAGGACACTATAAGCAGTCCTAGACTCTGTTATACTTCACACAAAGCCTGTTCAGCAAGCTTATGGCGCCGTAAACCACTATAGGGGACGACCCGTGCCGCTTAGGTGATCAGAGCAACGTTTTACCAAATCCGGCTTGGAAACTCGAGGATCCATATATATTTCATTAGCCCAATAAAGCACGCGGATTTCTACATATAATCAACACCTCACCCCACCAGGATTTGAACCCACGATCTTATAATTGTGACCGGCGAACACTACCTCTAGGCCACCAGGACAATAAAAGCAGTCCTAGACTTTACTATATTTCAAACAAAGCCTGTTCAACGACCTTATGGCGCCATGAACCTCTAATGGGGACCACCGTACCGCATAGGTGATCAGAGCAACGTTTTACCAAATCCGGCTTGGAAACACGAGGATCCATATATATTTCATTAGCCCAATAAAGCACGCGGACTTCTACATATAATCAACGCCTCACCCCACCAGGATTTGAAGCCACGATCTTATAATTGTGACTGGGGGAACGCTACCTCTGGGCCACCAGGACAATAAAACCAGTCCTAGACTCTACTATATTTCACACAAAGCCAGTTCAACGACCTTATGGCGCCGTGAACCTCTCATGGGGACCACCAGTGCCGCTTAGGTGATCAGAGCAACGTTTTACCAAATGCGGCTTCGAAACACGAGGATCCATATATATTTCATTAGCCCAATAAAGCACGCAGCTTCTACATATAATCAACACCTCACCCCACAAGGATTTGAAGCCACGATCTTATAATTTAGCGACCGAGGCATGCCTCTGGGCCACCAGGACACTAAAAGCAGTCCTAGACTCTGCTATATTTCACACAAAGCCTGTTCAACGAGCTTATGGCGCCGTGAACCTCTAATGGGGACCACCCGTGCCGCTTAGGTGATCAGAGCAACGTTTTACCAAATGCGGCTTCGAAACACGAGGATCCATATATATTTCATTAGCCCATTAAAGCACTCGGACTTCTACATATAATCAACACCTCACGCCACCAGGATTCAAACCCACGATTTTAAAATTGTGACCAGGCTATGCTACCTCTGGGCCAGCAGGACAATAAAAGCAGTCCTAGACTCTGCGCTATTTCACACAAAGCCTGTTCAACGACCTTATTGCGCCATGAACCTCTAATGGGGACCACCTGTGCCGCTTAGGTGATCGGAGCAACGTTTTACCAAATCCAGCTTCTAAACACGAGGATCAATATATATTTCATTAGCCCAATAAAGCACGCTTACTTCTACATATAATCAACACCTCACCCCATCAGGATTTGAACCCACGATCTTATAATTGTGACCGGGGAACGCTACCTCTGGGCCACTAGGACAATAAAAGCAGTCCTAGACTCTGCTATATTTCACACAAAGCCTGTTCAACGAGCTTATGGCGCCGGGAACCTCTAATAGGGACCACCCGTGCCGCTTACGTGATCAGAGCAACGTTTTACCGAATGCGGCTTCGAAACACGAGGATCCATATATATTTCATTAGCCCAATAAAGCACGCGGACTTCTACATATAATCAACAACTCACCCCACAAGGATTTGAACCCACGATCTTATAATTGTGACCGGGGGACGCTACCTCTGGGCCACCAGGACATGCATTCTAGACTCTGCTATATTTCACACAAAGCCTGTTCAACGGGCTTATGGCACCGTGAACCTCTAATGGGGACCACCTGTGCCGCTTAGGTGATCAGAGCAACGTTTTACCAAATCCGGCTACGAAACACGAGGATCCATATATATTTCATTAGCCCAATAAAGCACGCGGACTTCTACATATAATCAACACCTCACCCCACTAGGATTCAAACCCACGATCTTATAATTGTGACCGAGGAACGCTACCTATGGGCCACCAGGACACTATAAGCAGTCCTAGACTCTGTTATATTTCACACAATGCCTGTTCAACGAGCTTATGGCGCTGTGAACCACTATAGGGGACCACCCCTGCCGCTTAGGTGACCAGAGCAACGTTTTACCAAATGCGGCTTCAAAACACTAGGATCCATATATATTTCATTAGCCCAATAAAGCAGGCGGACTTCTACATATAATCAACACCTCACCCCACCAGGATTTGAACCGACGATTTTATAATTGTGACGGGGAACGCTACTTATGGGCCACCAGGACACTATAAGCAGTCCTAGACTCTGTTATACTTCACACAAAGCCTGTTCAGTGAGCTTATGGCGCCGTAAACCACTATAGGGGACCACCCGTGCCGCTTAGGTGATCAGAGCAACGTTTTACCAAATCCGGCTTGGAAACTCGAGGATCCATATATATTTCATTAGCCCAATAAAGCACGCGGACTTCTACATATAATCAACACCTCACCCCACCAGGATTTGAACCCACGATCTTATAATTGTGACCGGCGAACGCTACCTCTGGGCCACCAGGACAATAAAAGCAGTCCTAGACTTTACTATATTTCAAACAAAGCCTGTTCAACGACCTTATGGCGCCATGAACCTCTAATGGGGACCACCGTACCGCATAGGTGATCAGAGCAACGTTTTACCAAATCGGGCTTGGAAACACGAGGATCCATATATATTTCATTAGCCCAATAAAGCACGCGGACTTCTACATATAATCAACGCCTCACCCCACCAGGATTTGAAGCCACGATCTTATAATTGTGACTGGGGGAACGCTACCTCTGGGCCACCAGGACAATAAAACCAGTCCTAGACTCTGCTATATTTCACACAAAGCCTGTTCAACGAGCTTATGGCGGCGTGAACCTCTCATGGGGACCACCCGTGCCGCTTAGGTGATCAGAGCAACGTTTTACCAAATGAGGCTTCGAAACACGAGGATCCATATATATTTCATTAGCCCAATAAAGCACGCGGACTTCTACATATAATCAACACCTCACCCCACCAGGATTTAAACCCACGATCTTATAATTGTGACCGGGGAACGCTACCTCTGGGCCACCAGGAAAATAAAAGCAGTCCTAGACTCTACTATATTTCACACAAAGCCAGTTCAACGACCTTATGGCGCCCTGAACCTCTCATGGGGACCACCAGTGCCGCTTAGGTGATCAGAGCAACGTTTTACCAAATGCGGCTTCGAAACACGAGGATCCATATATATTTCATTAGCCCAATAAAGCACGCAGCTTCTACATATAATCAACACCTCACCCCACAAGGATTTGAAGCCACGATCTTATAATTGTGAACGGGGAACGCTACCTCTGGGCCACCAGGACAATAAAAGCAGTCCTAGACTCTGCTATATTTCACACAAAGCCTGTTCAACGAGCTTATGGCGCCGTGAACCTCTAATGGGGACCACCCGTGCAGCTTAGGTGATCAGAGCAACGTTTTACCAAATGCGGCTTCGAAACACGAGGATCCATATATTTTTCATTTGCCCAATAAAGCAAGCGGCTTCTACATATAATCAACACCTCACCCCACCAGGATTCGAACCCACGATCTTCTAATTGTGACCGGGGAACGCTACCTCTGGGCCACCAGGACAATAAAAGCAGTCCTAGACTCTGCTATATTTCACAAAAAGCCTGTTCAACGAGCTTATGGCGCTGTGAACCTCTAATGGGGACCATCCGTGCCGCTTAGGTGATCAGAGCAAAGTTTTACCAAATCCGGCTTCAAACACAGAGATCCATATATATTTCATTAGCCCAATAGAGCACGCGGACTTCTACATATAATCAACACCTCACTCCACCAGTATTCGAACCCACGATCTTATAATTGTGACCGAGGAACGCTACCTATGGGCCACCAGGACACTATAAGCAGTCCTAGACTCTGTTATTTTTCACACAAAGCCTGTTCAACGAGCTTATGTCGCTGTGAACCACTATAGGGGACCACCCGTGCCGCTTAGGTGATCAGAGCAAAGTTTAACCAAATGCGGCTTCGAAACACTAGGATCCATATATATTTCATTAGCCCAATAAAGCACTCGGACTTCTACATATAATCAACACCTCACCCCACCAGGATTTGAACCCACGAGCTTATAATTGTGACCTGGAACGCGACCTCTGGGCCACCAGGACAATAAAAGCAGTCCTAGACTCTACTATATTTCACACAAAGCATGTTCAACGACCTTATGGCGCCATGAACCTCTAATGGGGACCACCTGTGCCGCTTAGGTGATCAGAGCAACGTTTTACCAAATCCGGCTTGGAAACACGAGGATCCATATATATTTCATTAGCCCAATAAAGCACGCGGACTTCTACATATAATCAACACCTCACCCCACCAGGATTTAAACCCACGATCTTATAATTATGACCGGGGAACGCTACCTCTGGGCCACCATGATAATAAAAGCAGTCCTAGACTCTGCTATATTTCACACAAAGCCTGTTCAACGAGCTTATGGCGCCGTGAACCGCTAATGGGGACCACCCGTGCCGCTTAGGTGATCAGAGCAACGTTTTACCAAATGCAGCTTCAAAACACGAGGATCCATATATATTTCATATGCCCAATAAAGCACTCGGACTTCTATATATAATCAACACCTCACCCACCAGGATTTAAACCCACAATCTTATAATTGTGACCGGGGTATGCTACCTCTGGGCAACCAGGACAATAAAAGCAGTCCTAGACTCTACTATATTTCACACAAAGCCTGTAGACGAGATTATGGCGCTGTGAACCACTATAGGGGACCACCCGCGCCGCTTAGGTGATCAGAGCAACGCTTTACCAAATGCAGTTTCAAAACACGAGGATCCATATATATTTCATTTGCCCAATAAAGCACGCAGCTTCTACATATGATCAACACCTCACCCCACCAGGATTCGAACCCACGATCTTCTAATTGTGACCGGGGAACGCTACCACTGGGCCACCAGGACAATAAAAGCAGTCCTAGACTCTGCTATATGTCACACAAAGCCTGTTCAACGAGCTTATGGCGCTGTGAACCTCTAATGGGGACCATCCGTGCCGCTTAGGTGATCAGAGTAACGTTTTACCAAATCCGGCTTAGAAACACAAGGATCCATATATATTTCATTATCCCAATAGAGCACGCAGACTTCTACATATAATCAACACCTCACTCCACCAGGATTCGAACCCACGATCTTCTAATTGTGACCGAGGAACGCTACCTATGGGCCACCAGAACACTATAAGCAGTCCTAGACTCTGTTATATTTCACACAAAGCCTGTTCAACGAGCTTATGGCGCTGTGAACCACTATAGGGGACCACCCGTGCTGCTTAGGTGATCAGAGCAACGTTTTACCAAATGCGGCTTCGAAACACTAGGATCCATATATATTTCATTAGCCCAATAAAGCACGCGGACTTCTACACATAATCAACACCTCACCCCACCAGGATTTGAAGCCACGATCTTATAATTGTGACCGGAGAGCGCTACCTCTGGGCCACCAGGACAATAAAAGCAGTCCTAGACTCTGCTATATTTCACACAAAGCCTGTTCAACGAGCTTATGGCGCCGTATACCTCTAATGGGGACCACCCGTGCCGCTTAGGTGATCAGGGCAACGTTTTACCAAATGCGGCTTCGAAACACTAGGATCCATATATATTTCATTAGCCCAATAAAGCAAGCGGCTTCTACATATAATCAACACCTCACCCCTCCAGGATTCGAACCCACGATATTCTAATTGTGACCGGGGAACGCTACCTCTGGGCCACCAGGACAATAAAAGCAGTCCTAGACTCTGCTATATTTCACAAAAAGCCTGTTCAACGAGCTTATGGCGCTGTGAACATCTAATGGGGACCATCCGTGCCGCTTAGGTGATCAGAGAAAAGTTTTTCCAAATCCGGCTTCAAAACACAAGGATCCATATATATTTCATTAGCCCAATAGAGCACGCGGACTTCTACATATAATCAACACCTCACTCCACCAGGATTCGAACCCACGATCTTATAATTGTGACCGAGGAACGCTACCTATGGGCCAACAGGACACTAAAAGCAGGCCTAGACTCTGTTATTTTTCACAGAAAGCCTGTTCAACGAGCTTATGGCGCTGTGAACCACTATAGAGGACCACCCGTGCCGCTTAGGTGATCAGAGCAAAGTTTAACCAAATGCGGCTTCGAAACACTAGGATCCATATATATTTCATTAGCCCAATAAAGCACGCGGACTTCTACATATAATCAAAACCTCACCCCACCAGGATTTGAACCCACGATCTTATAATTGTGACCGGGGAACGCTACCTCTGGGCCACCAGGACAATAAAAGCAGTCCTAGACTCTACTATATTTCAAACAAAGCCTGTTCAACGAGCTTATGGCGCCGTGAACCTCTCATGGGGACCACCAGTGCCGCTTAGGTGATCAAAGCAACATTTTACCAAATGCGGCTTCGAAACACGAGGACCCACATATATTTCATTAACCCAATAAAGCACGCGGACTTCTACATATAATCAACACCTCACTCCACCAGGATTCGAACCCACGATCTTATAATTGTGACCGAGGAACGCTACCTATGGGCCACCAGGACAATAAAAGCAGTCCTAAACTCTGCTATATTTCACACAAAGCCTGTTCAACGAGCTTATGGCGCCGTGAACCTCTAGTGGGGACCATCCGTGCCGCTTAGGTGATCAGAGCAACGTTTTACCAAATCCGACTTCGAAACACGAGGACCCACATATATTTCATTAACCCAATAAAGCACGCGGACTTCTACATATAATCAACACCTCACTCCACCAGGATTCGAACCCACGATCTTATAATTGTGACCGAGGAACGCTACCAATGGGCCACCAGGACAATAAAAGCAGTCCTAGACTCTGCAGTATTTCACACAAAGCCTGTTCAACGAGCTTATGGCGCCGTAAACCACTATAGGGGACCACCCGTGCCGCTTAGGTGATCAGAGCAACGTTTTACCAAATCCGGCTTGGAAACTCGAGGATCCATATATATTTCATTAGCCCAATAAAGCACGCGGACTTCTACATATAATCAACACCTCACCCCACCAGGATTTGAACCCACGATCTTATAATTGTGACCGGCGAACGCTACCTCTGGTCCACCAGGACAATAAAAGCAGTCCTAGACTCTGCTATATTTCACACAAAACCTGTTCAACGAGCTTATGGCGCCGTGAACCTCTAATGGGGACCATCCGTGCCGCTTAGGTGATCAGAGCAACGTTTTACCAAATCCGGCTTCGAAACACGAGGACCCACATATATTTCATTAACCCAATAAAGCACGTGGACTTCTACATATAATCAACACCTCACCCACCAGGATTCAAACCCACAATCTTATAATTGTGACCGGGGTATGCTACCTCTGGGCAACCAGGACAATAAAAGCAGTCCTAGACTCTACTATATTTCACACAAAGCCTGTAGACGAGATTATGGCGCTGTGAACCACTATAGGGGACCACCCGTGCCGCTTAGGTGATCAGAGCAACGCTTTACCAAATGCAGCTTCAAAACACGAGGATCCATATATATTTCATTTGCCCAATAAAGCACGCAGCTTCTACATATAATCAACACCTCACCCCACCAGGATTCGAACCCACGATCTTCTAATTGTGACCGGGGAACGCTACCACTGGGCCACGAGGACAATAAAAGCAGTCCTAGACTCTGCTATATGTCACACAAAGCCTGTTCAACGAGCTTATGGCGCTGTGAACCTCTAATGGGGACCACCCGTGCCGCTTAGGTGATCAGAGCAACTTTTTACCAAATGCGGCTTCGAAACACGAGGATCCATATATATTTCATTAGCCCAATAAAGCACGCGGACTTCTACATATAATCAACACCTCACCCCACCAGGATTTAAACCCATGATCTTATAATTGTGACCGGGGAATGCTACCACTGGGCCACCAGGATAATAAAAGCAGTCCTAGACTCTGCTATATTTCACACAAAGCCTGTTCAACGAGCTTATGGCGCTGTGAACCTCTAATGGGGACCATCCGTCCCGCTTAGGTGATCAGAGCAACGTTTTACCAAATCCGGCTTCGAAACACGAGGACCCACATATATTTCAGTAACCCAATAAAGCACGCGGACTTCTACATATAATCAACACCTCACTTCACCAGGATTCGAACCCATGATCTTATAATTGTGACCGGGGAACGCTACCTCTGGGCCACCAGGATAATAAAAGCAGTCCTAGACTCTGCTATATTTCACACAGAGCCTGTTCAACGAGCTTATGGCGCTGTGAACCTCTAATGGGGACCATCCGTCCCACTTAGGTGATCAGAGCAACGTTTTACAAAATCCGGCTTCGAAACACGAGGACCCACATATATTTCATTAACCCAATAAAGCACGCGGACTTCTACATATATTCAACACCTCACTTCACCAGGATTCGAACCCACGATTTTATAATTGTGACCGAGGAACGCTACCTATGGGCCACCAGGACGATAAAAGCAGTCCTAGACTCTGCTATATTTCACACAAAGCCTGTTCAACGACCTTATGGCACCATGAACCTCTAATGGGGACCACCTGTGCCGCTTAGGTGATCAGAGCAACGTTTTACCAAATCCGGCTTGGAAACACGAGGATCCATATATATTTCATTAGCCCAATAAAGCACGCGGACTTCTACATATAATCAACGCCTCACCCCACCAGGATTTGAACCCACGATCTTATAATTGTGACGGGGAATGCTACCTCTGGGCTTACCAGGACAATAAAAGCAGTCCTAGACTCTGGTATATTTCACACAAAGCCTGTTCAACGAGCTTATGGCGCCGTGAACCTCTAATGGGGACCACCTGTGCCGCTTAGGTGATCAGAGCAACGTTTTACAAAATCCGGCTTGGAAACACGAGGATCCATATATATTTCATTAGCCCAATAAAGCACGCGGACTTCTACATATAATCAACGCCTCACCCCACCAGGATTTAAAGCCACGATCTTATAATTGTGACCGGGGAACGCTACCTCTGGTCCACCAGGACACTAAAAGCAGTCCTAGACTCTGCTATATTTCACACAAAGCCTGTTCAACGAGCTTATTGCGCAGTGAACCTCTCAAGGGGACCACACATGTCGCTTAGGTGATCAAAGCAACATTTTACCAAATGTGGCTTCGAAACACGAGGATCCATATATATTTCATTAGCCCAATAAAGCACGCGGACTTCTACATATAATCAACACCTCACCCCACCAGGATTCGAACCCACGATCTTCTAATTGTGACCGGGGAACGCTACCTCTGGGCCACCAGGACAATAAAAGCAGTCCTAGACTCTGCTATATTTCACACAAAGCCTGTTAAACGAGCTTATGGCGCTGTGAACCTCTAATGGGGACCATCCGTGCCACTTAGGTGATCAGAGCAACGTTTTACCAAATCTGGCTTCGAGACACGAGGACCCACATATATTTCATTAACCCAATAAAGCATGCGGACTTCTACTTATAATCAACACCTCACTCCACCAGGATTCGAACCCACGATCTTATAATTGTGACCGAGGAACGCTACCTATGGGCCACCAGGACAATAAAAGCAGTCCTAAACTCTGCTATATTTCACACAAAGCCTGTTCAACGAGCTTATGATGCTGTGAACCTCTAATGGGGACCATCCGTACCGCTTAGGTGATCAGAGCAACGTTTTACCAAATCCGGCTTCGAAACACGAGGATCCATATATATTTCATTAGCCCAATAAAGCACGCGAACTTCTACATATAATCAACACCTCACCCCACTAGGATTCGAACCCACGATCTTATAATTGTGACCGGGGAACGCTACCTATGGGCCACCAGGACAATATAAGCAGTCCTAGACTCTGTTATACTTCACACAAAGCCTGTTCAGCGAGCTTATGGCGCCGTAAACCACTATAGGTGACCACCCGTGCCGCTTAGGTGATCAGAACAACGTTTTACCAAATGTCGCGTCGAAACACGAGGATTCAAATATATTTCATTAGCCCAATAAAGCACTCGGACTTCTACATATAATCAACACCTCACCCCACCAGGATTCAAACCCACGGTCTTATAATTGTGACCGGGGTATGCTAGCTCTGGGCCACCAGGAAAATAAAAGCAGTCCTAGACTCTACTATATTTCACACAAAGCCTGTTCAACGACCTTATGGCGCCATGAACCTCTAATTGGGAACACTCGTGCCGCTTAGGTGATCAGAGCAACGTTTTACCAATTCCGGCTTGGAAACACGAGGATCCATATATATTTCATTAGCCCAATAAAGCACTCGGACTTCTACATATAATCAACACCTCACCCCACCAGGATTCAAACCCACAATCTTATAATTGTGACCGGGGTATGCTACCTCTGGGCAACCAGGACAATAAAAGCAGTCCTAGACTCTACTATATTTCACACAAAGCCTGTTCAACGAGCTTATGGCGCTGTGAACCACTATAGGGGACCACCCGTGCCGCTTAGGTGATCAGAGCAACGTTTTACCAAATGTGGCATCGAAACACGAGGATCCATATATATTTCATTAGCCCAATAAAGCACGCGGACTTCTACATATAATCAACGCCTCACCCCACCAGGATTTGAAGCCATGATCTTATAATTGTGACCGGGGAACGCTGCCTCTGGGCCACCACGACAATAAAAGCAGTGCTAGACTCTGGTATATTTCACACAAAGCCTGTTCAACCAGCTTATGGCGCCGTGAACCTCTAATGGGGAACACCCGTGCCGCTTAGGTGATCAGAGCAACGTTTTACCAAATGCGGCTTCGAAACACGAGGATCAATATATATTTCATTAGCCCAATAAAGCACGCGGACTTCTACATATAATCAACACCTCACCCCACCAGGATTTGAACCCATGATCTTATAATTGTGACCGGGGAACGCTACCTCTGGGCCACCAGGACAATAAAAGCAGTCCTAGACTCTACTATATTTCACACAAAGCCTTTTCAACGACCTTGTAGGCGCCATGAACCTCTAATGGGGACCACCCGTACAGCTTAGGTGATCAGAGCAAGGTTTACCAGATCCGGCTTGGAAACACGAGGATCCATATATATTTCATTAGCCCAATAGAGCAAGCGGACTTCTACATATAATCAACGCCTCACCCCACCAGGATTTGAAGCCACGATCTTATAATTGTGACCGAGGAACGCTACCTCTGGGCCACCAGGACAATAAAAGCAGTCCTAGACTCTGCTATATTTCACACAAAGCCACATTCAACAGCAGGAAACATGGCGCCATGGAAAGCCTCTCAGGGACCACCCGTGCAGCAAATTGATCAGAGCAACGTTTTACCAAATGCGGCTTGAAACACAGTGATCCATATATATTTCATTAGCCCAATAAAGCCATGGACTTCTACATATAATCAACACCTCACCCCACCAGGATTTAAACCCATGATCTTATAATTGTGACCGGGGAACGCTACCTCTGGGCCACCAGGACAATAAAAGCAGTCCTAGACTCTACTATATTTCACACAAAGCCTGTTCAACGACCTTATGGCGCCATGAACCTCTAATGGGGATCACCCGTGCCGCTTAGGTGATCAGAGCAGCGTTTTACCAAATGCGGCTTCAAAACACGAGGATCCATATATATTTCATTTGCCCAATAAAGCACGCGGACTTCTACATATAATCAACACCTCACCCCACCAGGATTCGAACCCACGATCTTCTAATTGTGACCGGGGAACGATACCTCTGGGCCACCAGGACAATAAAAGCAGTCCTAGACTCTGCTATATTTCACACAAAGCCTGTTCAACGAGCTTATGGCGCTGTGAACCTCTAATGGGGACCATCTGTCCCGCTTAGGTGATCAGAGCAACGTTTTACCAAATCCGGCTTCGAAACACGAGGACCCACATATATTTCATTAACCCAATAAAGGACGCGGACTTCTACATATAATCAACACCTCACTTCACCAGGATTCGGACCCACGATCTTATAATTGTGACCGAGGAACGCTACCTATGGGCCACCAGGACGATAAAAGCAGTCCTAGACTCTGCTATATTTCACACAAAGCCTGTTCAACGAGCTTATGACACTGTGAACCTCTAATGGGGACCATCCGTGCCGCTTAGGTGATCAGAGCAACGTTTTACCAAATCCGGCTTCGAAGCACGAGGATCCATATCTATTTCATTAGCCCAATAAAGCACGCGGACTTCTACATATAATCAACACCTCACTCCACCAGGATTCGAACCCACGATCTTATAATTGTGACCGAGGAACGCTACCTATGGGCCACCAGGACACTATAAGCAGTCCTAGACTCTGTTATATTAAACACAAAGCCTGTTCAACGAGTTTATGGCGCTGTGAACCACTATAGAGGACCACCCGTGCCTCTTAGGTGATCAGAGCAACGTTTTACGAAATCCGGATTGGAAACACGAGGATCCATATATATTTCATTAACCCAATAAAGCACGCGGACTTCTACATATAATCAACGCCTCACCCCACCAGGATTTGAAGCCACGATCTTATAATTGTGACCGGGGAGCGCTACCTCTGGGTCACCAGGACAATAAAAGCAGTCCTAGACTCTGCTATATTTCGCACAAAGCCTGTTCAACGAGCTTATGGCGCCGTAAACCTATCATGGGGACCACCCGTGCCGCTTAGGTGATCAGAGCAACGTTTTACCAAATGCGGCTTCGAAACACGAGGATCCATATATATTTCATTAGCCTAATAAAGCACGCGGACTTCTACATATAATCAACACCTCATCCTCCAGGATTTAAACCCATGATCTGATAATTGTGACCGGGGAACGCTACCTCTGGGCCACCAGGATAATACAAGCAGTCCTAGACTCTGCTATATTTCACACAAAGCCTGTTCAACGAGCTTATGGCGCTGTGAACCTCTAATGGGGACCATCCGTCCCGCTTAGGTGATCAGAGCAACGTTTTACCAAATCTGGCTTCGAAACACGAGGACCCACATATATTTTATTTACCCAATAAAGCACGCGGACTTCTACATATAATCAACACCTCACTTCACCAGGATTCGAACACACGATCTTATAATTGTGAACGAGGAACGCTACCTATGGGCCACTAGGACGATAAAAGCAGTCCTAGACTCTGCTATATTTCACACAAAGCCTGTTCAACGAGCTTATGGTGCTGTGAACCTCTAATGGGGACCATCCGTGCCGCTTAGGTGATCAGAGCAACGTTTTACCAAATCCGGCTTCGAAACACAAGGATCCATATATATATTTCATTAGCCCAATAGAGCACGCGGCCTTCTACATATAATCAACACCTCACTCCACCAGGATTCGAACCCACGATCTTATAATTGTGACCGAGGAACGCTACCTATGGGCCACCAGGACACTATAAGCAGTCCTAGACTCTGTTATTATATTTCACACAAAGCCTGTCAACGAGCTTATGGCGCTGTGAACCACTATAGGGGACCAATTGCGTCAGCTTAGGTGATCAGAGCAACGCTAACCAAATGCGCTTCAAAACACGAGGATCCATATATTTCATTATCTCCAATAGCACGCTGATCTCTACATATAATCAACACCTCACCCCACCAGGATTTAAACTCATGATCTTATAATTGTGACCGGGGAACGCTACCTCTGGGCCACCAGGATAATAAAGGCAGTCCTAGACTCTGCTATATTTCACACAAAGCCTGTTCAACGAGCTTATGGCGCCGTGAACCTCTAATGGGGACCACCTGTGCCGCTTAGGTTATCAGAGCAACGTTTTACCGAATGCGGCTTCAAAACAAGAGGATCCATATATATTTCATTAGCCCAATAAAGCACGCGGACTTCTACATATAATCAACACCTCACCCCACCAGGATTCGAACCCACGATCTTTTAATTGTGACCGGGGAACGATACCTCTGGGCCACCAGGACAATAAAAGCAGTCCTAGACTCTGCTATATTTCACACAAAGCCTGTTCAACGAGCTTATGGCGCTGTGAACCTCTAATGGGGACCACCCGTGCCGCTAAGGTGATCAGAGCAACGTTTTACCAAATAAAATGCGGCTTCGAACACTAGATCCATATATATTTCATTAGCCTAATAAAGCACTGGACTTCTACATATAATCAACACCTTCACCCCCACCAGGATTTGAACCCATGATCTATAATTGTGACCGGGGAACGCTACCTCTGGGCCACCAGGACAATAGTAAAAGCAGTCCTAGACTCTACTATATTTCACACAAAGCCTGTTCAACGACCTTATGGCGCCATGAACCTCTAATGGGGATCACCCGTGCCGCTTAGGTGATCAGAGCAGCGTTTTACCAAATGCGGCTTCAAAACACGAGGATCCATATATATTTCATTAGCCCAATAAAGCACGCGGACTTCTACATATAATCAACACCTCACCCCACCAGGATTCGAACCCACGATCTTCTAATTGTGACCGGGGAACGATACCTCTGGGCCACCAGGACAATAAAAGCAGTCCTAGACTCTGCTATATTTCACACAAAGCCTGTTCAACGAGCTTATGACGCTGTGAACCTCTAATGGGGACCATCCGTGCCGCTTAGGTGATCAGAGCAACGTTTTACCCAATCCGGCTTCGAAACACGAGGATCCATATATATTTCATAAGGCCAATAAAGCACGCGGACTTCTACATATAATCAACACCTCACTCCACCAGGATTCGAACCCACGATCTTATAATTATGACCGAGGAACGCTACCTATGGGCCACCAGGATACTATAAGCAGTCCTAGACTCTGTTATATTAAACACAAAGCCTGTTCAACGAGTTTATGGCGCTGTGAACCACTATAGGGGACCACCCGTGCCTCTTAGGTGATCAGAGCAACGTTTTTTTAAATCCGGATTGGAAACACGAGGATCCATATATATTTCATTAGCCCAAAAAAGCAGGCGGACTTCTACATATAATCAACGCCTCACCCCACCAGGATTTGAAGCCACGATCTTATAATTATGACCGGGGAGCGCTACCTCTGGGTCACCAGGACAATAAAAGCAGTCCTAGACTCTGCTATATTTCACACAAAGCCTGTTCAAAGAGCTTATGGCGCCGTGAACCTCTCATGGGGACCACCCGTGCCGCTTAGGTGATCAGAGCAACGTTTTATCAAATGTTGCTTCGAAACACGAGGATCCATATATATTTCATTAGCCCAATAAAGCACGCGGACTTCTACATATAATCAACACCTCACCCCACCAGGATTCGAACCCACGATCTTCTAATTGTGACCGGGGAACGATACCTCTGGACCACCAGGACATTAAAAGCAGTCCTAGACTCTGCTATATTTCACACAAAGCCTGTTCAAAGAGCTTATGGCGCTGTGAACCTCTAATGGGGACCATCTGTCCCGCTTAGGTGATCAGAGCAACGTTTTTCCAAATCCGGCTTCGAAACACGAGGACCCACATATATTTCATTAACCAAATAGAGCACGCGATTCTCTACATATAATCAACACCTCACTACCAGGATTCGAACCCATGATCTTATGATTGTGACCGAGGAACGCTACCTATGGGCAACTAGGATAATAAAGCAGTCCTAGACTCCGCTATGTTTCACATAAAGCCTGTTCAACGAGCTTATGACGCTGTGAACCTCTAATGGGGACCATCCGCGTCAGCTTTAGGTGATCAGGAGCAACGTTTTACCAACCGCTTCGAAACACGAGGATCCATATATATTTCTATTAGCCTGCAAGAGCACGCGCGGACTTACATATAATCAACACCTCACTCCACCAGGATTCGAACCCACGATCTATAATTGTGACCGAGAACGCTACCTATGGGCCACCAGGACACTATAAGCAGTCCTAGACTTGTTATATTTCGCTAATAAAGCCTGTTCAACGAAATTATGGCGCCATGAACCTCTAATGGGGACCACCCGTGCCGCTTAGGTGATCAGAGCAACGTTTTACCATATCCGGCTTGGAAACACGAGGATCCATATATATTTCATTAGCCCAATAATGCACTCGGACTTCTACATATAATCAACACCTCACCCCACCAGGATTCAAACCCACAATCTTATAATTGTGACCGGGTTATGCTACCTCTGGGCCACACGGACAATAAAAGCAGTCCTAGACTCTACTATATTTCACACAAAGCCTGTTCAACGAGCTTATGGCGCCGTGAACCTCTAATGGGGACTCCCCACTCAAAGTTGCTTAGGTGATCAGAGCAACGTTTTACCACTAAATGCGGCTTCGAAACACAAGGATCCGGCGAGAGGAGTTTCATTTACCCAATAAAGCAAGCGCCTTCTGCATATGATCAACACTCACCCCACCAGGATCTGAACCCACGATCTTCTAATTCAGACCGGGGAACGCTACTCTCTGGGCCACCAGGACAATAAAAGCAGTCCTAGACTTCATATTTCACAAAAGCCTGTTCAACGAGCTTATGGCGCTGTGAACCCCTAATGGGGGACCATCCGCAGCTTAGGTGATCAGAGCAACGTTTACCAAACTGGCTTCGAAACACAAGGATCCATATATATTTCATAGCCCAATAAAGCACGCGGACTTCTACATATAATCAACACCTCACCCCACCAGGATTTGAACCCACGATCTTATAATTGTGACCGGGGAACGCTACCTCTGGGCCACCAGGACAATAAAAGCACTCCTAGACTCTGCTATATTTCACACAAAGCCTGTTCAACGAGCTTATGGCGCTGTGAACCACTATAGGGAACCACCCGTGTCGATTAGGTGATCAGAGCAATGTTTTACCAAATCCGGCCTGGAAACACGAGGATCTATATATGTTTCATTAGCCCAATAAAGCACGCGGACTTCTACATCTAATCAACACCTCTCCCCACCAGGATTTTTACCCACGATCTTAGAATTGTGACTGGGGAACGCTACCTCTGGGCCATCAGGACACTAAAAGCAGTCCTAAACTCAACTATATTTCACACAAAGCCTGTTCAACGAGCTTATGGCGCCGTAAACCTCTAATGGGGACCACCCGTGCCGCTTAGGTGATCAGAGCAACGTTTTACCAGATCCGGCTTGGAAACACGAGGATCCATATATATTTCACTAACCCAATAAAGCACTCGGACTTCTACATATAATCAACACCTCACCCCACCAGGATTTAAACCCACAATCTTATAATTGTGACCGGGGTATGCTACCTCTGGGCCACCAGGACAATAAAAGCAGTCCTAGACTCTACTTTATATCAAACAAAGCCTGTTCAACGAGCTTATGGCGCCGTAAAGCTCTAATGGGGACCACCCGTGACGCTTAGGTGATCAGAGCAACGTTTTACCAGATCCGGCTTCAAAACACGACGATCCATATATATTAAATTTCCCCAATAAAGCACGCGGCTTCTCCATATAATCAACACCTCACCCCACCACGATTCGATCCCACGATCTTCTAATTGTGACCGGGGAACGCTACCTCTGGGCCACCAGGACAATAAAAGCAGTCCTAGACTCTGCTATATTTCACACAACGCCTGTTCAACGAGCTTATAGCGCTGTGAACCTCTAATGGGGACCATCCGTGCCGCTTAGGTGATCAGAGCAACGTTTTACCAAATCCGACTTCGAAACACAAGGATCCATATATATTTCATTAGCCCAATAGAGCACGTGGACTTCTACATATAATCAACACCTCACTCCACCAGGATTCGAAACCACGATCTTATAATTGTGACCGAGGAACGCTACCTATGGGCCACCAGGACACTATAAGCAGTCCTAGACTCTGATATATTTCACACAAATCCTGTTCAACGAGCTTATGGCGCTGTGAACCACTATAGGGGACCACCCGTGCCGCTTAGGTGATCAGAGCAACGTTTTATAGAATGCGGCTTCAAAACACGAGGATCCATATATATTTCATTAGCCCAATAAAGCACGCGGACTTCTACATATAATCAACGCCTCACCCCACCAGGATTTCCAGCCACGATCTTATAATTGTGACCGGGGAACACTACGTCTGGGCCACCAGGACAATAAAAGCAGTCCTAGACTCTGCTATATTTCACACAAAGCCTGTTCAACGAGCTTATGGCGCCGTAAACCTCTAATGGGGACCATCCGTGCCGCTTAGGTAATCAGAGCAACGTTTTACCAAATCCGACTTCGAAACACAAGGATCCATATATATTTCATTAGCCCAATAGAGCAAGTGGACTTCTACATATAATCAACACCTCACTCCACCAGGATTCGAACCCACGATCTTATAATTGTGACCGAGGAACGCTACCTATGGGCCACCAGGACACTATAAGCAGTCCTAGACTCTGCTATATTTCACACAAAGCCTGTTCAAAGAGCTTATGGCGCCGTGAACCTCTCATGGGGACCACCCGTGCCGCTTAGGTGATCAGAGCAACGTTTTATCAAATGCTGCTTCGAAACACGAGGATCCATATATATTTCATTAGCCCAATAAAGCACGCGGACTTCTACATATAATCAACACCTCACCCCACCAGGATTCGAACCCACGATCTTCTAATTGTGACCGGGGAACGATACCTCTGGGCAACCAGGACATTAAAAGCAGTCCTAGACTCTGCTATATTTCACACAAAGCCTGTTCAACGAGCTTATGGCGCTGTGAACCTCTAATGGGGACCATCTGTCCCGCTTAGGTGATCAGAGCAACGTTTTACCAAATCCGGCTTCGAAACACGAGGACCCACATATATTTCATTAACCAAATAAAGCACGCGGACTTCTACATATAATCAACACCTCACTTCACCAGGATTCGAACCCACGATCTTATAATTGTGACCAGGGAACGATACCTCTGGGCCACCAGGACAATAAAAGCAGTCCTAGACTCTGCTATATTTCACACAAAGCCTGTTCAACGAGCTTATGGCGCCGTGAACCTCTCATGGGGACCACCTGTGCCGCTTAGGTGATCAGAGCAACGTTTTACCAAATGCGGCTTCGAAACACGAGGATCCATTTATATTTCATTAGCCCAATAAAACATGCGGACTTCTACATATAATCAACACCTCACCCCACTAGGATTCAAACCCACGATCTTATAATTGTGACCGAGGAACTCTACCTATGGGCCACCAGGACACTATAAGCAGTCCTAGACTCTGTTATATTTCACATAAAGCCTGTTCAACGAGCTTATGGCACCGTGAACCACTATTGGGGACCACCCGTGCCGGTTAGGTGATAAAAGCAACGTTTTACCAAATCCGGCTTGGAAACATGAGGATCCATATATATTTCATTAGCCCAATAAAGAACTCGGACTACTACATATAATCAACACCTCACCCCACCAGGATTCAAACCCACGGTCTTATATTTGTGACCGGGGTATGCTACATCTGGGCCACCAAGACAATAAAAGCAGTCCTAGACTCTACTATATTTCACACAAAGCCTGTTCAACGAGCTTATGGCGCTGTGAACCACTATAGAAGACCACCCGTGCCGCGTAGGTGATCAGAGCAACGTTTTACCAAATGCAGGTTCGAAACACGAGGACCCACATATATTTCATTAATCCAATAAAGCACGCGGACTTCTACATATAATCACCACCTCACTCCACCAGGATTCGAACCCACGATCTTATAATTGTGACCGAGGAACGCTACCTATGGGACACCAGGACAATAAAAGCAGTCCTAAACTCTGCTATATTTCACACTAAGCCTGTTCAACGAGCTTATGGCGCCGTGAACCTCTAATGGGGACCACCTATGCCGCTTAGGTGATCAGAGCAACGTTTTACCACATGCGGCTTCAAAACACGAGGATCCATACATATTTCATTAGCCCAATAAAGCACGCGGACTTCTACATATAATCAACGCCTCACCCCACCAGGATTTGAAGCCACGATCTTATAATTGTGACCGGGGAACGCTACGTCTGGGCCACAAGGACAATAAAAGCAGTCCTAAACTCTGCTATATTTCACACTAAGCCTGTTCAACGAGCTTATGGCGCCGTGAACCTCTAATGGGGACCACCCATGCCGCTTAGGTGATCAGATCAAAGTTTTACCACATGCGGCTTCAAAACACGAGGATCCATATATATTTCATTAGCCCAATAAAGCACGCGGACTTCTACATATAATCAATACGGCACCCCACCAGGATTCGAACCCACGATCTTCTAATTGTGACCTGGGAACGCTACCTCTGGGCCACCAGGACAATAAAAGCACTCCTAGACTCTGCTATATTTCACACAAAGCCTGTTCAACGAGCTTATGGCGCTGTGAACCACTATAGGGAACCACCCGTGTCGATTAGGTGATCAGAGCAATGTTTTACCAAATCCGGCCTGGAAACACGAGGATCTATATATGTTTCATTAGCCCAATAAAGCACTCGGACTTCTACATAAATTCAACACCTCACCCCACCAGGATTTGAACCCACGAACTTAAAATTGTGACTGGGGAACGCTACCTGTGGGCCACCAGGACAATAAAAGCAGTCCTAGACTCTGCTATATTTCACACAAAGCCTGTTTAACGAGCTTATGGCGCCGTGAACCTCTAATGGGGACCACCCATGCCACTTAGGTGATCAGAACAACGTTTTACCAAATGCGGCTTCGAAACACAAGGATCCATATATATTTCATAGCCCAATAAAGCACGCGGACTTCTACATATAATCAACACCTCACCCCACCAGGATTTGAACCCACGATCTTATAATTGTGACCGGGGAACGCTACCTCTGGGCCACCAGGACACAAAAGTACCCTAGACCTCTACTATATCAAACAAAGCCTGTTCAACGAGCTTATGGCACCGTAGTTTCTAATGGGGGACCACCTGTGCCGCTTAGGGTGATCAGAGTAACGTTTTACCAGATCCGGCTTCGTAAAACACGAGGATCCATATATATTAAATTTCCCCAATAAAGCACGCGGCTTCTCCATATAATCAACACCTCACCCCACCAGGATTCGAACCCACGATCTTCTAATTGTGACCGGGGAACGCTACCTCTGGGCCACCAGGACAATAAAAGCAGTCCTAGACTCTGCTATATTTCACACAAAGCCTGTTCAACGAGCTTATGGCGCTGTGAACCTCTAATGGGGACCATCCGTGCCGCTTAGGTGATCAGAACAACGTTTTACCAAATCCGACTTCGAAACACAAGGATCCATATATATTTCATTAGCCCAATAGAGCACGTGGACTTCTACATATAATCAACACCTCACTCCACCAGGATTCGAACCCATGATCTTATAATTGTGACCGAGGAACGCTACCTATGGGCCACCAGGACACTATAAGCAGTCCTAGACTCTGATATATTTCACACAAATCCTGTTCAACGAGCTTATGGCGCTGTGAACCACTATAGGGGACCACCCGTGCCGCTTAGGTGATCAGAGCAACGTTTTATAGAATGCTGCTTCAAAACACGAGGATCCATATATATTTCATTAGCCCAATAAAGCACGCGGACTTCTACACATAATCAACGCCTCACCCCACCTGGATTTGAAACCACGATCTTATAATTGTGACCGGGGAACGCTACGTCTGGGCCACAAGGACAATAAAAGCAGTCCTAAACTCTGCTATATTTCACACTAAGCCTGTTCAACGAGCTTATGGCGCCGTGAACCTCTAATGGGGACCACCCATGCCGCTTAGGTGATCAGATCAACGTCTTACCACATGCGGCTTCAAAACACGAGGATCCATATATATTTCATTAGCCCAATAAAGCACGCGGACTTCTACATATAATCAATACGGCACCCCACCAGGATTCAAACCCACGATCTTCTAATTGTGACCTGGGAACGCTACCTCTGGGCCACCAGGATAATAAAAGCACTCCTAGACTCTGCTATATTTCACACAAAGCCTGTTCAACGAGCTTATGGCGCTGTGAACCACTATAGGGAACCACCTGTGTCGATTAGGTGATCAGAGCAATGTTTTACCAAATCCGGCCTGGAAACACGAGGATCTATATGTGTTTCATTAGCCCAATAAAGCACTCGGACTTCTACATAAATTCAACACCTCACCCCACCAGGATTTGAACCCACGAACTTAAAATTGTGACTGGGGAACGCTACCTGTGGGCCACCAGGACAATAAAAGCAGTCCTAGACTCTGCTATATTTCACACAAAGCCTGTTTAACGAGCTTATGGCGCCGTGAACCTCTAATGGGGACCACCCATGCCACTTAGGTGATCAGAACAACGTTTTACCAAATGCGGCTTCGAAACACAAGGATCCATATATATTTCATAGCCCAATAAAGCACGCGGACTTCTACATATAATCATCACCTCACCCCACCAGGATTTGAACCCACGATCTTATAATTGTGACCGGGGAACGCTACCTCTGGGCCACCAGGACAATAAAAGCACTCCTAGACTCTGCTATATTTCACACAAAGCCTGTTCAACGAGCTTATGGCGCTGTGAACCACTATAGGGAACCACCCGTGTCGATTAGGTGATCAGAGCAATATTTTACCAAATCCGGCCTGGAAACACGAGGATCTATATATGTTTCATTAGCCCAATAAAGCACGCGGACTTCTACATATAATGAACACCTCTCCCCACCAGGATTTTTACCCACGATCTTAGAATTGTGACCGGGGAACGCTACCTCTGGGCCATCAGGACACTAAAAGCAGTCCTAAACTCAACTATATTTCACACAAAGCCTGTTCTACGACCTTATGGCGCCATGAACCTCTAATGGGGACCACCTGTGCCGCTTAGGTGATCAGAGCAACGTTTTACCAGATCCGGCTTGGAAACACGAGGATCCATATATATTTCATTAACCCAATAAAGCACTCGGACTTCTACATATAATCAACACCTCACCCCACCACGATTCAAACCCACGATCTTATAATTGTGACCGGGGTATGCTACCTCTGGGCCACCAGGACAATAAAAGCAGTCCTAGACTCTACTATATATCAAACAAAGCCTGTTCAACGAGCTTATGGCGCCGTAAACCTCTAATGGGGACCACCCGTGCCGCTTAGGTGATCAGAGCAACGTTTTACCAGATCCGGCTTCAAAACACGAGGATCCATATATATTAAATTTCCCCAATAAAGCACGCGGCTTCTCCATATAATCAACACCTCACCCCACCAGGATTCGAACCCACGATCTTATAATTGTGACCGAGTAATGCTACCTATGGGCCATGAGGACACTATAAGCAGTCCTAGACTCTGTTATATTTCACACAAAGCCTGTTCAATGAGCTTATGGCACCGTGAACCACTATAGGGGACCACCCGTGCCGCTTAGGTGATAAGAGCAACGTTTTACCAAATGCGGCTTTGGAACACGAGGATCCATATATATATCATTAGCCCAATAAAGCACGCGGACTTCTACATAATCAACACCTCACCCCACCAGGATTTAAACCCACAATCTTATAATTGTGACCGGGGAACGCTACCTCTGGGCTACCAGGACAATAAAAGCAGTCCTAGACTTCTGCTATATTTCACAAAAAGCCTGTTCAACGAGCTTATGGCGCTGCGAACCTCTAATGGGGACCATCCGTGCCGCTTACGTGATCAGAGCAACGTTTTA
>NW_024719512.1:0-15000 GCF_018991925.1 Homarus americanus
GATGTGTTGTATTTACTATTATATAATCTAGTCACCTTAACCCTGTGCTGTTCAGGTTTTAACTGTTATTATTTGTTCAAACCCATTTTGTATTGTAACCAGCATTCTTTGTTCTCTAACGACCATCTGCATCGTTAAACGACCCACCGGCGGGTCGCGTGGCGGGAACCGAACTTATATATAAGACCCACCAACTGACGGTGTTTAGTTCAGTCCTCTTGTCATACAGTTCACATCCTTTGAGTGACACACGTCACCTGTTACTTATACTTAATTTATTTGTGTTGTTCCTGTCGCCACCAATGTGGTATATCTATGTGAGTGCCTATTTATGTCTCTGTTTGTGTCCATCAGTATTTGCTTAGTTGTATTCAAGTAATTCAGTGTTGTTTCACGTTAGTTAATTTCAGTGTTAGTTTTTATATGTTTATGCAGTGTTAACGTAATCCCATGCTTTATTTTTATTCTTTTGATGTTTCGATGTTTAGTATCATTTGTGTCTTAAAAGTTTCGATGGTGAATCAATATGTTGTGACAGCCTACGAGGCTCTTTATTGTGTTAATATTTAATTAATTATAAATTCTTAAAGGTTTACTTTATTAATTTTTATTCCCTTTTAATTTACTTCACTTTTTTTTGTTTGGTTACGCCTAGAACCTGGATATTTAAGTAAATTAAGAGACGGCGTAATAACGGAAAAATATATATCGTCTCACATTCCGGAAAAACTCTAAGATTTATAATGAGACACTAGAGAAAAACGTACAAATATTTCACAAACGCACTAGTACAACAGCAGGAAGGTGAGAGTGATGAGGACAGGACACACCGCTATTATTTCCTTCCTCTACCATTATCTGCAATTGATTCGTGACAGAAAATAACCAGTAATCAACAAACTAGGCCCCCTTACTAGTCAGCTCATGAATCGTTCGTTACGAGAGACAATGAAGATATAAATATAATTATTTCTTCATCGCATCGTTAACTCCATAATAACACGAACTTTCAGTAACAGCAGACGAGGGCGAGCACCTCCTTCACTTCACTTACAAAACTTCCCAGTGATACAAATTGGAGCCTTTATTACCCATATTTTACACTAGAATAAAACATGTGCAGCATCCCACAGTATGTAGGGGAGCTACCTACTGTACAGTGTCCACTTCACTGAGCACCAGACAGGAAATGTAGCAACTCGTCCACCGTGGAGGCGGAACAGCTGTGATTCACTAGGAAATTCACCCCCCATGAGTTGCCAATACGGGGGAGGCTTATGGTGCATAATGTGCAGGTGACCTGTGTAAAGTCTCCAGCTAACTTAACGGCGGAGAGAAACATCACATTCCGTAAGTGGTTTCTACTTGTCTTAACTTGGTAGTTAAGACAGGTAGAAACCACTCTTATAGAATATGTACTAATAAGAACACGAGTTATGATGGTGGTGGTGTATGTGTGTGTGTTTAGTCATGAAAGGGCTATCAATTTCCTGGTGATAAAAAATACATTTCTTATTGTTTGTTTGCTAAATAAAGTTATGACCTTACCTGCAAGACACAACACTTCACTTCACAAACTAAGTACAGATGTTAACATCCACTGTGTACACATGAACAGGTATACACTGTACATGGCTTCACCGTGTTCATCAATACTGTACTGATACTAACCGAAGAATTAGGGTAAGTTAACTGGGGCCGCCAACATGAAGCCCTTAATCAGCATGTGAAAAAACAAATATCCCCACCTCCCAGATATGAAACTAAGGCTTGGGGAATGTTAATCTGCAGTACTGTATTTTTTCTCAGAGACCACTGTCATCTCTCTAGGAGAAATAAAGGCGGCAAATTTTATCGCGAACAAAACAGAATCAGAGACCGGCAAGTAAAACGTCAGGCACTGCTCACAAAATGTCCTGATGCATATATTGCTGTATTTCCTTATTATAAAACAACTTATTAATTAATTCAAATCAAAACAATAGGCATCGCAGATGTGTAAACTACTTAATTCAATTAAGTTTTGCTTCAATAATGTGGCAGCCATCTCCATGCTCTTCTCAGACCAGGTCC
The DNA here is from genome assembly GCF_018991925.1 of Homarus americanus. Lineage (NCBI taxonomy): Eukaryota > Metazoa > Arthropoda > Malacostraca > Decapoda > Nephropidae > Homarus > Homarus americanus. Next base: position 2,074 of record NW_024719512.1, read on the forward strand.
TGCAGTCCACCTCCACCACATCAAGGAGGAAGACGAGAATCGGGCGGCGACGGTCATGTGTGCCAACAACCACTATTTTTTTTGTATCATATACGCCACTTATCAGCTTATTAGCCGTTTGGGCGGTTTATCCAGTGTTAGTACAGGAGGAAATCGGGGACTAATGCTCCATATGGCTCAATACACTCATTGCTATCATGCGTACAAGTTGCATTTAACTCTGAAAGCAATTACAAGCGGACACAAGTGATAAATTTCCGGAGTTCATTGGACAGAGAAACACAAAATGCGCAGTGATAGTAATACAGGTTACTGTACTTTCTAAATGTGCCGTAGCTACAACTTGTGCATTTATACTCTTCAGAATTACCCTGACCTTGATGTGTTGGATTCTTGCTCATAGCCACATATACCCGTAGATAAACGGGGACACGTGGGTACAATGTAATAAATATGATTTTGAGATTATTCGAATTATTCGAAGAGTAACGGACTACCTACACGAAAAAAAAAAGTCAATTAATACGTGGCGACGGCGTCACGTGTTAATCACACGTGGGTGTTCTGACTTCATTGTCCACACAACAATCGACCTTAAAAGTTATTATGAAAAACACAAAACAATTTAACTGATTTTCTGAAGAGGCCAGTTTGAGTGTTTAAAATTGGCAAGTACACTTTTTCTTGGATTTATACGTGTGTTAAAAGTATCTCTGAGCCCAAAATATTTGTCATCTTTGTACCACTACGAACATTAAACATTGCTTGAGGGTCACATTTAAAGTTCCCATCTGACATTGTACTAATCTTTGGATCCTAAGATACACAATCAACACTTTCTTTATTCACTATTCAAACTGGCTCCGAAACAGTATCTCGCCACAACTTTTGATTTCCTGAACTGGCTCTTGGAACAACGGTTCTATCTCACTATGCCAACACCCACAATTCTTGTCTAACACAAATATAAAAGCTAATGAGAAATATTTAATAAACTAAAAATGGGACTTGGTTGACATCTGAGCCTGACCCCGCTGTTAATGGTAGACACTGAAGGCTTCGTTGCACCAAGTTCAAGCAAGGACTACAGGTATTGTTTCTTATGACCAGTGGTCTTGACATTGGTTTAAACTAAGGTTATATGGTTATATTGCTTAGCTTAAAAAGTGTCTTTAACATTAACACATGCGCACATATTGTTCAAATACATACACAAATAAGAGCACAGACAAGCACGCATGTTCACTTATGCATACACACTACATACACAATACGTGATCGCCCCCTCAATCACAATACCATGCACAGCATTCCACAGACTTCCACCTCCAAGTATACAGTGCAAAGACATACCTTTGGTTAGGTTAGGTGAACACACAGGCAGGTTAATTAAAACTACATAGAGACGATATCAGGTAAGTATACTGAGACATCTATGTGTCTTATTTTATCTCGCACTCACCTGTACACACACACACACACACACACACAAACGCACACAGAACACACATCCCGAGTTTACAGAAAGAAACGAACTAAAATTTACGGACATTCAGTTGAAGAGGAAAGTGAACTTCCCAATATTTTTTTCTTGTGTTATTTACGTGATTTGGTCTAACTAAACTAAACTCCTTATACTATAAATTACACAATACCAAGAAACTTTAATTATTTATATTTTTCTCTTTCTTTCTTATTCCTTATGTTTTTATTCACCCTTCTTCTTATTCATCAATATAAAACATTTTTCAGAATAAGGAGTTGTTGTTATGTACGATAAGTTAGGTAAACACTCGCCGGCAGCAACAGCGTTTGAGAAGGTCGGTGATACGTGCCAGGCGTATGATTAACCTCCTCCACACAATACAGTGGGACAGTTTATAGAGTAATACAAAGATACAGTAATAGAATAAGTGTTACATAGAGTAATACAGTGAGATACTGGTGGTATAGGGATGGTTTTATAGGGTATTACAGTTATACAGCTTTGGAAGATTAGTTTTCAATGTTGTGTGTGAGAGAGAGAGAGAGAGAGTGTGTGTTTGTCAGTGTTTTAAAGAAGATATCAAATTGAATTCCCCCCAAAACAACAAACACCCCAACGATTCTCTCTGCCCTCTCCATCCCCCTCCCTCTCCCTCCCTCTCTCCCTCTCTCTCCCTCTCCTCCTCCTCCTCCTCCCCCCTCTCCCTCTCTCCCCTCACTCGCTTGGAGAAAAGTGATGTAATTTTTAGAGGAAGTAGCAGAAAAAAGGGGAAATTCTCTCACTGAAGGAGTCAAGCAAGTAAGGAAAAGTTGGAAGGGAGAGGGGAGGGCAGGGGAGTGGGGAGGGCAGGGGAGGGGAGAGCAGAGGGGGAGGGAAGGAGAGGGGGGAGGGGGAGGGAAGGAGAGGGGGAGTGAAGGAGAGGGGAGGGAGGGGAAAGAGAGGAAAGAAGAATAGAAGAAGGGAAGGAGGGCAGGAAGAAGGAAGGAAGGAAGAAAGAAACAAAGGAAGGAAGGAAGGAAGGAAGAAACAAAGGAAGGAAGGAAGGAAGGAAGGAAGGAAGGAAGGACGTATCATATCACGGTCTTAACGAAACTGTAAAACACACACACACACACGTACGTACATATATGCATAATTATACAGGTGTCTCACTACCTGGCCGGATCTTAATTACCCTCGAGGGAGCGGTGAAACAAGTCCTAACCTTAGGATCTGTATAACTGGGAGAAAGGCCAGGTCAGGTCAGGTCAGGGAATTAAGGAAGACAAGACGATAAAGGTATGGGAAGACAAAAACACAAGAATAATAGATTAAGACAAAGTATGAGGATAATAAATATAAAAAACAAAAAGGAATTGAGGGAGAATGGAGTGAAGTTCTTTTCTCATTGGCTGGTAAGGTAGAGTCTTTATGTCTTCTTTATAACGTTATGTTACTAATTTAACCAATCAAATTTATCTGTTGTTAAGAATATCGCTTCTGATTGGTTAGTTACTTCTTAGGTTAGATTAGGGTAGGTTAGGTTACATTAGGTTAGGTTAGGTTAGGTTAATTTAGTTAATTAATAAGCTTATCTATCTAACATACAACTCATTTAGAATTTATCTTAATGTATAAATAAATGCAGTAAAACACCTTCTCTCTATTCAATTCTGAGGTAAATCTTTCATTCCGGTGCTTTGAGAATCTCCATCGTTGTGTCGTAGCTTGAGTGAGGCAGGTCTTCACATCACCAGTTTTAGGGGGAAGTGGGTTTTTTTGTCTCCTCATGCAGTTCCTTTGTGAATCTGGTTGTCGAGTTAGAAAATGTTCAGCGTTAATTTCATAGTCTGAGTCCAGTTGTAAATGGGTGTGAAGAATGGGTGTGTGTGTGTGTGTGTGTGAAGCTCTCTCTCTCTCTCTCTCTCTCTGCCTCTTTCTTTCCCTTACCCTATCTCTCTTCCCCTTATTCTTCTCTCCGTGCCTATAGCCTTTCTCTTCTTCTCTCTCTCTCTATGTGTCTCTCCTCTCTCTCTCTCTATGTGTCTCTCCTCTCTCTCTCTCTCTCCTCTCCTTTTTCTCTTTATTTATTCCTCTCTCTTCCTTCTTCTTCTTTCCACCTCCTCTCTTTTCCTCCATCTGTCTCTCCCTACTCTCCCCTCCTCCTCTCTTCCTCCTCACCACTGCCTCTGCTATACACAAGAAGCCAGTGAGGAGTCGACCGCTGGACGTCTCTTGTCTGTTATTGATGTTTGCTCTTTAATTATCAGTGTACAATGTGTGTGTGTGCGACCCTGTATGTGTGTATGTGTGTGTATGTGCTTGGAGTGACCCTGTGTATGTATGTAAATGTATATATATCTGTATCTGTGAATGTCAAATCACTTCCCTAACACAACCCAGACCTGACTGATAATGTATTTCCCGTGTGAGTCAGTTTTTATTAATTGTATACATTTTATCTAACAGTTGTGGCTTAACACTGAATCATTAATGCTGTCGGCTGCTTTGTGTCCATCACCAGCTGACGTAGTGAGCGACTCGAATTAAATATTCCCTTTTTCCTGTTTAAATTTATATATATACATTGCTTAGAATAATTTATATATATATATTAGTTAGTTGAATTTATTAATACACAAATAAATTAGAGGAATTTATATATTCACAAATAAATTAATTAGAGAAATTCTTATGTTTATTTTTATAAGTACGGTGTATGGTGTATGGTGTACACTTAAAGTCTCTGAAAGTGAATAGGCCACTTGGCCATTCACCTGTCTGACGGAACCAATTAAACAACACCATGTCACCCCCTCACCTGCCTCAGCCAACCAATTACAAGTCCCTGACGAGAGAATGTGGGCGGAGCTTACACACTCCTGCCAATGGGAAAAAGTATCGTACTGCCTATCTTATCATATATGTTTACTTAAGGTTAGGTTAGGATAGGTTAGGTTAGGGTAATGCATACAACTATAAACATTGATTCTTCTTCAGGGGAATGTTTATACAAGGGGAAGAACAGCACAAATGTTTATACAGACAATATTTTCAACAATACCTCAATGAGTTTTATAACCACGATACTAAACTTACAATAACACTAAGTAATACAACAAATACAACAACAATACAACAACAATACACCTTAATACTAAACTTACAATAACACTAAGTAATACAACAAATACAACAACAATACAACAACAATACACCTTAATACTAAACTTACAATAACACTAAGTAATACAACAAATACAACAACAATACAACAACAATACACCTAATACTAAACTTACAATAACACTAAGTAATACAACAAATACAACAACAATACAACAACAATACAACAACAATACACCTTAATACTAAACTTACAATAACACTAAGTAATACAACAAATACAACAACAATACAACAACAATACACCTTAATACTAAACTTACAATAACACTAAGTAATACAACAAATACAACAACAATACAACAACAATACACCTTAATACTAAACTTACAATAACACTAAGTAATACAACAAATACAACAACAATACAACAACAATACAACAACAATACACCTTAATACTAAACTTACAATAACACTAAGTAATACAACAAATACAACAACAATACAACAACAAACACCTTAATACTAAACTTACAATAACACTAAGTAATACAACAAATACAAGAACAATACAACAACAATACACCTTAATACTAAACTTACAATAACACGAAGTAATACAACAAATACAACAACAATACAACAACAATACACCTTAATACTAAACTTACAATAACTAAAAAAAATGCAAATAAAATTAAAATTTGAAAGCCAAAACCAGGTAACGAAACCCAAATTACAGAGGTCATGTGATGTGTGGTGAGTATGTAATAATAATAATAATAATTAACGGTTTATTGAAGAGCTTGGCAGCCAAGAAGGCTGAAAATATGGACCCATATTTGGGGAATGGGTTTACGGTAAATAATATACAAGTGACATAAGTGACACAAATAAGACATATAGTAACTTAGATGGGGATCAGCTCAAAATACAGTTCATTTCAACATAGTGACAGTGTAGGGAGCAGTGTTTACTGGGAGTGAATACACTGATTTATTACATGTTATTGATAATTTTTACAATGGTTGGGACTGGGCTGTTCTTATAGCGATCAGTTCGTGCACGTATGGGCTGGATGCGGTTGTGGTGTCGAACGGCAATTCTCGGACAGGGGATCTCAGGTGGTAGTAGGGGCCGGTGTCGGGGATGGTGTAGAAGCTTCTTACCAAATTTGCAGATGAGGCCGTGGTGATGGTCAGTGAGAGTCGAAAGGGTCAGTGTGTTGAGCGCTTCTTGATATGTGGAGTAGGAGGAGAACCGTCACTTTTAGTACGTTCATGGCATTTAGGGAGAAGACCGAATGGGGGCATAGGTGAGCTTGGAAGTAGATGTGTACAAACACTGAAGAACTCGGGTGCAGGAACTCCGAGGGACTTGAATCGGCGGAGGGTGGAGACGGAAACTGGAGAGTTGACAACTTCACTGACGTGTGGTTTCCAATTTAGTTTGTTGTCTATATGGTGACGCCGAGGAGCTTCGTGGAATCTACAACCTGGGTGTGTTCGGACCTAGGGTAATGGAAGGAGGTGGGACAATGTCGGGGGAGAGGTTGATGTGCATAACCATTGACTTGGTATGGTTGATGGTGACATGGTTGTTGGTGGCCCAGTTTTGGAGACTGTTCAATAAATCCTGAAGGGCGGTATAGTTGGGAGCGGAATTGTTGACGCTGATCCCAATGGTGGAGTCGTCGACATATTTCCAGCGAGCAGGGGCTTCTCTTAGGGCATCATTGATGAGCATAAGGAAGCAGAGTGGTCCCATCTTGGTGCCTTGGGGGACGCCACAGGTGAGTGACTGGAAGGTGGAGACAGCCCCTCGGAAGCGTACAGCTTGGCGTCGGTCACTGAGGAAGTCTGTAAGCCATGGTATGAGACTTCTCCGAAGCCCGAGGTCAATAGCTTTGTTTATGATTATATTGTGGTCGACTAGGTCGAACGCTTTAGTGAAATCAATGAAGGCGACAGCTACAGACGTTTTTCGTTTCTCGAGATGGCGGTATATGTAATCGAGAAAGCTGACAAGACAGTGAGTGGTGGAGGAAGTTTTCATGTTGCCAAATTGCTGAGGGTCTACGACTCCTGCAATATCAGCATAAGCCCAGTCAAACACAAAACTTTCACAAATTAGGCTGGGTATTGGGGTGATTGCAATAGGTCGTAGCTGATTTAAGGATTGTGGGCTGGTTGACTTGGGCACTGGTGATACATAAGAGGTCTTCCAGTCAGCTGTGTGTGTGTGTGTGTGTGTGTGTGTGTGGTGGTGTGTGTGTGTGTGTGTGTGTGTGTGTGTGTGTGTGTGTGTGTGTGTGTGTATGTGTGAGTGAGTGAGGTGAAGTTTGATTTATTGACACAGTGAGACAGTGAGAGAGAGAGAGAGAGAGTCAGACCAATAAACAGACGTACACTATTAAGCTGCGATAACAATGTATACACAGACATAATTACGTATTAATTTTATTTACCTCCTATAATCACTCATTAGCAGCCAAATCCCCTCTTCCCTCCCTCCCCTCCCCTCCTCCTCTCCTCCCTTTATTTGACGGGTATCATCCCTAACCTTACCCTCCCTATCCCTTTCTCCTTACGTTCCTCCCTCACCTCTTCTCCCTTCCCTACCCTACTCCTCTTCTATCCCTATCCTATCCCTCTCCTCCCCTTCCCCTTCCTTCTACCCATCTCCTTCTCCCTAATTCTCTGACCTCCCCACACTATTTCTCTCCCCCCTCCCCTCCCCAACACAGACTACCTTACTCATCAGGTAGTCTCTCTCTCTCTCTCTTTCTCTCTCTCTACAGGCAGGTGCTATGTTAAAATATTCTTCTTGATTGGGATTTTATGCTCACCTGGTCTCGTCTGGATCAACTTTCGGGACAGGTGACTTTATGGCGGGGTCGGGGCGGGGAGGGGCGGGGTTCGGGGGCGGAGCTCGAGAAACGAGGGCAGAGTGAGGCAGGGCTCTCAGCGAGGGGGCAGGGCAGGGAGGGCAGAGGCAGAGGGGCGGGGCGGGGCTCGGGGGCGGGGCTACGGACGGAGGAAGGCTAAAAGATATCCGGTTTTGGGGGGGGGGAGGGGAGGGGTGAGACGACTGGACTAACATTGGGAGGACTGAGAAGACAACATTGAACACCTCATTAATAGTCGGGATAAATTGAAATAAAATCCTAAAGTGTAAATGATAGCCTTTGTCTCCTTGCCTCACAGGGTGGACAAAAAAATAAAACTTGCAAAAATAAAACAAAAAAATATACACGTGACTGATTTAAAATGAATAAAAGATCTCTATATATGTATTATGAAAAAAAAACTATTGAAAAAACACACATATATATATTCTCTTTGGGAAATGACATTCAGACAAATTATTTATCAAAGCAAGATCAAAGCTTCATTACACACACACACACAGACACAAAGAGACAGACACAGATACATACACACAGACTCACACACACATATCAAACAATAAAAAACACGTGTTTCTCTATAAAAACACAGCAAATTAACAGCCTCCAAAACAAACACATATTACAGGGTTCACACACACACACACACACACACACACACACACACACACACATTGTACCCTGGACCAAAACACCATCAAGCACCCCCTCCTCTCCTCCCTCCTCCCCTCCTACCCCCCCTCCCGACGCCATACCCACAAATACCTGACGATAACTTATAATAAAGGCAAGGTGTGTGAGCCAATAGACACCCCCACCCCACTCCACCCTACTTCCAACGCCACTAGTTACCTGTCAGGGAAGACCTACCTGGATATTGGCTCTACAACTTCATAATTAAAGGGTAAAGGTAAGACTTCACCTGGTGGCTATACCTTATGTGAGTGTGTGTGTGTGTGTGTGTGTGTGTGTGTGTGTGTGTGTGCGTCTGTTGTTCTAGCCCTGCCTACCATCATCACTACCACCACAGTTCACTTCCGTAATTGTGTACTGTATTTGATGCTTCTTGTGGTGTGAGGTCAAGAGGGAGAGGAAGAAGGAAGGTTGTGTGAGGAACAGGAAGAGGAGAGGAAGAGGAGAGGAAGAGGAAAGGAAGAGGGAGGGGAAGAAGGAAGGTTGTGTGAGGAACAGGAAGAGGAGAGGAAGAGGAGAGGAAGAGGGAGGGGAAGTGGGAAGGGAGCTGAGAGGTGAGGGAGAGGGGTGAGAGGTGAGAGAGAGGGGTGAGAGGTGAGAGAGAGGGGTTACCTGTTTACTAATTAACACAAAGTTTGATTACATTACCTCACCTCCGGGACCCCTCACCTGCCGGGCCCCTCACCTCCCGGGCCCCAAGGCTAAAATTGGGGGCCCCAGTTTGTGGCCCCTCTCGCGTCTCAGGTCCTTCGGGGGTCTTTTTATCCTCTTGGGCCCCTGTGTATCGTCGCTTGGGCCCCGTGTGTCGTCCCTACAGCGTTTCCCATCAACCCCTTCTATCGACGACCCATTTATCACCCCCTCTCTCTCCCCACGACCCGTTTATCACCCCCTCTCTCTCCCTACGACCCGTTTATCACCCCCTCTCTCTCCCTACGACCCGTTTATCACCCCTCTCTCCCGACCCGTTTATCACCCCTCTCTCTCCCTACGATCCGTTTATCACCGCTCTCTCTCCTCACGACCCGTTTATCACCCTCTCTGCCTACGACCGGTTTATCACCCCCCTCTCTCTCCCTACGACCCGTTTATCACCCATCTCTCTCCCCGACCCGTTTTATCACCCTCTCCTCGACCCGTTTATCACCCCTCTCTCTCTCTACTTATTGTTTATCACCCCTCTCTCTCCCCGACCCGTTTATCACCCCCTCTCTCTCTCCCTACGACTTACGTTTATCACCCCTCTCTCTCCCCGACCCGTTTATCACCCGCTCTCTCTCCCGACCCGTTTATCACCCCCTCTCTCTCCTACGACCGTTTATCACCCTCTCTCTCCACCGACCCATTTATCACCCCTCTCTCTCTCCCTACGACCCGTTTATCACCCCCTCTCTCTCCCCGACCCTTTTATCACCCCCTCTCTCTCCCCAGGACCCTCCCCCTCTCTCTCCCTACGGCCCATTTATCACCCCCTCTCTCCCTACAACCCGTTTATCACCCCCCCTCTCTCTCCCGACCCTTTTATCACCCCTCTCCTACGACCCCTCCCCCTCTCTCTCCCACGACCCGTTTATCACCCCTCTCTCTCCCCACGACCCTTTTTATCACCCCTCTCTCTCCTACGACCCTCCCCCTCTCTCTCTCCCCACGACCCGTTTTATCACCCCCTCTCTCCCTACGACCCCTCCCCTCTCTCTCCCACGACCCTTTTTATCACCCCTCTCTCTCTCCTACGACCCTTCCCCCTCTCTCTCCCCACGACCCGTTCACCCCTCTCTCCCTACGACCCCCCTCCCCCATACCCATAAATCCTAGACAAAAGTTTTATATAAAACAAATATGTTTATTCAAGTAATTTTGTCATTTGTGGTAAGGATGGGTTAGGTTTAGGTAGATTTGGTTGAAAGAGAGAGAGAGAGAGAGAGAGAGAGAGAGAAAGAGAGAGAGAGAGAGAGAGATTGAATACCAGATAAGCGTGTAGACACCGAGATACAAACACCTCACACACACACACACACACACACACACACACACACGGTGCTCGGGGGCTGTAAAGTGAACTAGAGAGAAAACAAACAGACGCTCCGCATGATTCGATTCCAATTCGCCTAATTACGAAGATAAATACACCTGGTCTGTGCATCAAAGGACTCAAGCGGTAGGAACAGGTACACGGTTTCAAAGACGAGCGGACTCAGTTCTCGTCTGTCTGTCTGTGTGTCTGTCTGTCTGTTTGTCTGTCTGTCTGTACTCATTTGTGGTTGTTGTGGTTGTGGTGGTGGTGGTTGGGGGAGGAGGTTGTGGTCGTGGTTGTCGTGGTTAGTCTATATCAAACTGTGTGTGTGTGTGTGTGTGTGTGTGTGTAGGGTGCATGACCTCTGACCTACGCCACACACGCCTTGGATTGATTGGTACATTCAAGACGTGTACTACTGTAGGCGACGCTGTAGAGGTCACACTGTTAGAGCCCTTCATATGTTGACCTCTCCTAGATGACATTCCTACCCGGGTAGGGTGTGTCATAGGAGGGAAGATCAGCTAAAACTAATGGCCCATCACTTTTTTGGTAGATTTTAGTGTATATAAACAGAAAATAATTTCAGTTTCAATATTTTGCAACCTTTTGCTAGGTAAATTTTAGCGTTAAATTTATCGAAAATCTAACGTACAGCTGCATTAGTGCATTACAATTAAATAGTGAACATTGCTTTCTGACTTCATTCCTTAACAACCCAACTAACAATATTTTATTCTGTTTCAGATTCTGATGCATTTATAAGTTGATAATATTTACGATGGCTGCTTGTGTCAGGACGAGGAACCAAAAATCCAGCCATCTCAGTCACTATCTTGGGTCTGGGAGAGAGCTCCTGAAGTCGGAGTTACCTACATTGAGAGATGCTTTGAGATACGGTGTTTTAATCAGGCAAATCAGTGAAAAGAACCAAAGAACTTACACAAACAAAGACATTGCCAGTGATATGACCAAAGCTGTCTTGGCACAGTACACTCTGGCTAACGCTCAGTTCAAGCCTCAAGTCATAACAAGTCAGAAGAAGATTAGTGAGAGACTGCAAGCCAGTTGGGAAAAGGCAAGAGATATCTCTCTTGGGAGAGGAAAACTTGCAGTTAAGGACAGCTTTGCCAAGCAACTGGACCAGTTATTTGACATAATTACTTGCAAGTGCCCAATTGTTCTCAGTCCTGAGTTTGGATGCGATCGTGACTGTAAATCCGAGGCCCACATCTCCTGTATTTGCAAGCGTGAACTGAAGATTCCTGTGATCGAACTGGCATTTGTCAAAGCACAGAGAGAGAAGACTGGCAGTATAGGGGCTCTCATGATTTCTAGCCAAGATATTCCGGAGTCCAAGAGACAGGAGGCTGCCACAGAGACAGAAGAGAGAAGAGTTGCCGAGGAAAAGAGACTTGAGAAGGCCCAGGGTGAGGTAAAAAGGCCGATGATTGGAGTCAAGCTGATTCAGAGTTTAATGACTTCCCCATGGCTGATCCGAGTGCTGACCAGGAGAATGGTGACTTTGTCCCTAACCCAGAAAATAATGATCCCAAACCTTCCAGGCATAAGATTCGAAATAGGAAAGATATCCTGAGCATAGCTCTGGCCAGCATGCGACACCACACTGGTCTCAGAGAAACTGCAGAGATAGCAACAGCTGCCTGGATTGACGGTGGTTTGATAACACCTGATGATGTTCACCTGGTGATAGATCATAACAAAGTAAGGAGAGCTCAGGAGAAACTTGTCAGTAACCTAGAAGAGGAGTTTGATAAGGGATAAGAGAAAATGGAATCAATTGTTTGTTCTTTGATGGGAGAAGGGATGACACTAAAGTGTTCATGAAAGTTGGAGATTCTGACAAGTTGTTCCCTGCCATGGGTGAAGGAGGAACACTACTCCTGCTGCAGTGAACCAGGAGGAAAGTATTTGTGGCATTTCACTCCAGAGAAAGATGACATCAGGAAACCAGCTGAGATAGTGGCAGATAACATTGTGAACTGGCTCAGAGAGAGGAACGTAGACCAGACCCTGCAGGCCATTGGAGGGGACAGCACCAACACGAACACAGGGTGGCAAGAGGGGGTCATACAGTGGATAGAGCGGAAGATTGGGAGGAAGCTGGTCTGGATTGTTTGTGACCTCCACACCAGCGAGTTGCCACTCCAGACATCTGATCCAGGAGCTGGATGGCAAGACTCTTTCAAACAACAGATGGTCTGGTCCTCTTGGCAAGATGCTGGACTCTGCCACTGAGTTAGAAATAAATCCGAGCTTTGAAAAATCACAGTTGGCCCTCCACTCGTTGAGCTTGCACATACTGTCATTGACGACCTGAGTACTGACCAGTACTATGGTTACATGATTTGCAGTGCCATCAAAACTGGGGTCATGCCTGATAGACTTGCTTACCTGCAGATAGGTTCAGTCTCACATTCTAGGTGGCTCACAACGGCTCTCAGGTTCTGCAGAATTTGGGTCGCTCATCATAAACTGAAAGGAACCAGCTTCACAACCTGAGACTTATTGTCCAATTCATCGTGAGTGTCTACTTGCCAAATTGGTTCAACACCAAGGTCAAGTCATCGTTCTCCGAAGGTCCGAGGCATGTTCTCTTCCAGCTTGAGCTCCTGAGGAGTCAGCCAAGGAAGGTTGTTCAGATTGTGGAGCAGACTGTGAGGAGATCTTCCTGGTATGCTCATCCTGAGGCAGTTCT
>NW_024719513.1:0-14599 GCF_018991925.1 Homarus americanus
GTGAGGCTCTGGCCCCCTGGTGGCTGGGGTGAGACTTTGGCCCCCTGGTGACTGGGGTGAGGCTCTGGACCCCTGGTGGCTGGGGTAAGGCTCTGGCCCCCTGGTGGCTGGGGTGAGGCTCTGGACCCCTGGTGGCTGGGGTGAGGCTCTGGACCCCTGGTGGCTGGGGTGAGGCTCTGGCCTCCTGGTGGCTGGGGTGAGGGACCTGACCACCATTGTCCAGCAAAATTGAAACATGTGGAGGATAATTTGTCACCAGAAACTTGACACAGGATTGATTACTTGGGAAGAAGAGGGGGAGGAGGATAGCGGAGAAAGACGAAGGAAGACAAAGGAGTATGGAGAAGAAGGATGGATGGAAGGAAAAAAAGAGGATCAGAAGGAGAGGATGTAGCAGTAGAAGAGGAAGAGCAGGAAAGGATGGGAAGAGGAGGAAGATGGAGGAAGAGGTGCTTATCGGAGTAAAAGAATAGGAAGACGGGGAGGAGGAATTGAAGAAGAATGCGAGGAGGAGAGGAAAACGGAGAGACAGACAGACACAGGAGAAGAATAATCGATAATGATACCCAAGGGAATAGAAGCAGAGAAAGAAAAACTCGGAGGAGGGGGAGGAGAAGGAAGAAACAGAAGAAGAGGAGGAGGAGGAGAAGGAAGAAACAGAAGAAGAGGAGGAGGAGGAGGAGAAGGAAGAAACAGAAGAAGAGGAGGAGGAGGAGGAGAAGGAAGAAACAGAAGGTGAGGAGGAGGAGGGAGAAGGGAAGAAACAGAAGAAGAGGAGGAGGAGGAGGAGGAAATAGTTGTTGTAAAGGCGGGGTTTCAGGAATATATTTGGTGAGGGGAGAGTTGAAGGAGGGGAGGAAAGGAGGGAGCATTGGAGGAGGGGAGGTTGGATGAGGAGGAGGGAGGGAGAGAGACTACCAGATTTCCACCTATGACCCGCTCTCTCCAGAATGACTGACTGATGATGTTCTTACCTGCGCCAGAGTGATTCTACCCCCTTGGTAGTTAACACAGCCAGAGAGGATTCTAGCCCTTGCAGTTAACACAGCCAGAGAGTGATTCTAGCTAATTCCCTTGCAGTTAACACCAGGCCGGAGTCGGAGTCGAGGAGTCGGAGGAAATTTCGGCTTGTGGAGTCGGAGTCGGAGTCGGTAAAATTGTCCAGACTCCGACTCCGACTCTGACTGAAGCTATTCTGTTCCTAAGAACAAATATATGAACTCAGGCATATTCATTGCAGTGATTCCACTGATCCCACTAATTTTCTTAAATTATTAAAAGAATTTATTTCCATTTTATAAGCATTATTATGAATTTATTGTAGCAGGCACAGTATAGCACTATAATTTTGGACGATAGTCTTCTTTACCATTTGAAATTTTGAATTATATCAAATTTTGTTTCGTTGAAAACTGCAGAGGCTCTCAGCTACAAAACAATTAGCTACAACCTGTTTTTGGTGAGATTAAGGCAAATTTAATTTAATAACTTAATCATGTAAGGTTTATCCATTTTCCTTAATAAGGTATTCATTTCTTTAATGTACATAAATATATAACTTTACTTTAAAAGGAATTGTAGGATCATCATTTAGATCCACATCAGATTATGAGCTTAAACAAAATTCATATGCTGAGATCGAACTTTAGATATACATGTAAATGGTGTTTTCTAGTTAATATCTTGAATTCTTAATAAATTTATTTTTCTTTTGATTGAAACTTTGAAAGTCAAGCCTATCATCTTTTTGTAGTTCTTAAATATCGTCCAGATCATTAATAAAGCTGTAGCAGTATAGCCACGGTGTTTTACTTTTTACCTATGCAGGTTACAACATACAAATTACAATTAGGATGGTGGAAATAGTTGTTACAAATAGGCCAAGGAGTCGAGTCGGAAGCATAAAAATTTGAGGAGTCGGAGTCGGAGTCGAAGGTTTTGTCTTCGACTCCACAGCCCTGGTACCTATACTGAAATTTTGAACAAAATCCATTTTTTGGCCGAAAATGACAAAAATTGTAAGTCTAAAGCCTTAAAGGATTTTTGGCCAAAAATACGTGTTCTCTCTGAACTAAAATTTAATGTGCCTAACTATTTAAGTACATCCAGAATAATACACAAGCACCAAGAAATGACCTCGAAAACCCATAAGTGGCGAGTAATTAACATTGCAAAAGTAATTAAAATATTCTAAAAATCATTTGAACATTTTCTAAAAGCCATTTGAACAAGTTATAATCAAGATATCAAATTTCTGTTAACAGATCCTTAAGCAGCACATTCAGGAGTACCTATACTGAAATTTTGAACAAAATCCATTTTTTTGCCGAAATGAAGAAAATTGTAAGTCTATAGCCTTAAATGATTTTTGGCCAAAAATACGTTTTCTCTCTGAACTAAAATTTAATGTGCCTAACTATTTAAGTACATCCTGAATAATACACAAGCACCAAGAAATGACCTCGAAAACCCATAAGTGGCGAGTAATTAGCATTGCAAAAGTAATTAAAATATTCTAAAATCATTTGAACATTTTCTAAAAGCCATTTGAACAAGTTATAATCAAGATATCAAATTTTGGTTAACAGATCCTTAAGCAGCACATTCAGGAGTACCTATACTGAAATTTTTAACAAAATCCATTTTTTGGCCGAAATGACGAAATTGTAAGTCTAAAGCCTTAGCGATTTTTATTAAAAATACGTTTTCTCTGGAACTAAAATTTAATGTGCCTAACTATTTAAGTACATCCAGAATAACACATAAGCACCAAGAATGACCTCGAAAACCCATAAGTGGCGAGTAATTAGCATTGCAAAAGTAATTAAAATATTCTAAAAATCATTTGAACATTTTCTAAAAGCCATTTGAACAAGTTATAATCAAGATTTCAAATTGTGGTTAATAGATCCTTAAGCAGCACATTCAGGAGTACCTATACTGAAATTTTGAACAAAATCCATTTTTTGGCCGAAAATGACAAAAATTGTAAGTGTAAAGCCTTAAAGTATTTTTGGCCAAAAATACTTTTTCTCTCTGAACTAAAATTTAATATGCCTAACTATTTAAGTACATCCAGAATAATACACAAGCACCAAAGAAATGACCTCGAAAACCCATAAGTGGCGAGTAATTAGCATTGCAAAAGTAATTAAAATGTTCTAAAAATCATTTGAACATTTTCTAAAAGCCATTTGAACAAGTTATAATCAAGATATCAAATTTTGGTTAACAGATCCTTAAGCAGCACATTCAGGAGTACCTATACTGAAATTTTGAACAAAATCCATTTTTGGCCGAAATGACGAAAATTGTAAGTCTATAGCCTTAAAGGATTTTTGGCCAAAAATACGTTTTCTCTCTGAACTAAAATTTAATGTGCCTAACTATTTAAGTACATCCAGAATAATACACAAGCACCAAGAAATGACCTCGAAAACCCATAAGTGGCGAGTAATTAGCATTGCAAAAGTAATTAAAATATTCTAAAATTCATTTGAACATTTTCTAAAAGCCATTTGAACAAGTTATAATCAAGATATCAAATTTTGGTTAACAGATCCTTAAGCAGCACATTCAGGAGTACCTATGCTGAAATTTTGAACAAAATCCACTTGTGGACGAAATGCCAAAAATTGTAAGGCTTACCCCTTACAGAATTTTTGGCCAAAAATACTTTTTTTCTCTGAACTAAAATTTAATGTGCCTAACTATTTAAGTACATCCAGAATAATACACAAGCACCAAGAAATGACCTTGAAAACCCATAAGTGGCGAGTAATTAGCATTGCAAAAGTAATTAAAATATTCTAAAACATCATTTGAACATTTTCTAAAAAGCCATTTTAACAACACTGGTCTGCATTTGGGATCTTTTTTATTTTTATTTTTATTCATGTATGTGATCTTACATATTCTTGGGTTGCTGATTTTAAATATCTCCACCATTTTGCTCTATCACGTAAGGATTTTTAATAAAATACAAATTAATGATTTTTAAATATGATATAATATAATAATATATAATTAATTATTAATGTATTCCAAATAACCATGAAATTAATTACGTTTATCATGAAATGAAGCAGAATAATCAACATAAAATCTAATGAATGTAAACAAAAATATGCTCCTAATAGTTAGCCTACATATTGATTCAAAGGAAGGAGGACCGCTTTGATTTCCGCTTGTGCTGTGCATCGGGACCATCACGTTTCAATGACCAGCAGTAATCCGCCATCATGCTGACATTCCATTTGCCCTGGTATCGAGTTTCCATGGTGCATATAACCTGATGGAACCGCTCTCCCTGTTCCTCACTGTAGTCCCCACAATTCTTGGGAAAATAGTCAAGATGTGATTGCAGAAAGTGCATCTTCACACTCATTCTAGACCCAAGTTGCTGGAAACTTGAAATCAGGTCTTGGATCAGTTTTTCATATTCTGGAGAGCGGCTGTTTCCCAAGAAGTTTTGGACAATCTGTTTGAAGGAAAACCAGGCATTCACCTCGACACCAGCTAATGCTTCCTCAAAATGCATGTCCTTCATCAATTCCCGAATCTGAGGGCCAACAAAGATTCCTGCCTTTAGCTTGCCTTCACTTATACGAGGAAACTTTGACTCCAGGTACTTGAAAGCAGCTCCATTCTTGTTCAGGGCCTTCACCAAATTTTTCATAAGCCCTAATTTGATGTGGAGTGGCGGTAGCAGAATTTTTTTGGGGTCAACTAGTGGCACAGCTTTTACGTTGTGATCTCCGGGTAAGAAGCTGGTTCTTGGTGGCCAGTATTTTTGTTCATAGTGCTGGCTGTCTGCCCTACTATCCCAGAGACACAGAAAACAGGGATACTTGGTGTATCCCCCTTGAAGACCTAGTAGGAGAGCAATAACTTTTAAATCACCACAAATGAGAAAATTGTGATTATGGTACTTGATTGCAGTTAAAAGTGTCTTCATATTTTCGTAAGTTTCTGACATTTGGACACTATGGCCAATCGGCACAGATGCAGCTGCGTTGCCATTGTAGAGAAGAACAGCCTTTAAACTTTTGTTAGAAGAATCAATGAAGAGCCTCCATTCATCTGCTTTGTACGACATCCCCATGTGCTCGATAAGGCCACAAATATTTGAACAGAAAACAAGAGCATCTTTTTTCTCAAAGAATTGAAAATAAAGAAAAATATATTAGATTTAACATTTAAGTCAATATAAGGTAAGTATTTTAATTGGTATTATACTTTAGCATTTACTTATGTTATATAAAAAATGAAAAGTCAACGTCACAGACTGTCACAGAACCTGATGTGATAGAGATGAATAAAAAACACAGTGAATCACTATTTTTTATATATATTTCGAAAAAGATGAAATACAGTCAATAAAAAAATCATGCAGACCAGTGTAATTTGTCTCGATTTAATTTAACTTTCCGCTTTGTTTTACCTCGATTTTAGATGTAAATTATATGTATCTAAATTATGTACCGGAGTAGACTTCTATAGTATTATTGATATAGTGTTGACAGTACAGTATATCTGGTAGTTGGAGAAAGTTTTAGCATTATTTCCATAGTTATTGTTTGTCGAGTTACAGAACAACAACTTTTTCTTTCTGGTAAGTTGTCATTACTCTAGATAGTGAGGCTTGTTGTGGGTTCTTTGTGGTGAGATTAGTTCCCGTTTGGAGAGCATAATGGTGACTGATAATCAACTTGGGTAATACTGAACTAGATGTGCGCGACCATGATGTTGATGTAGTGATGGTCTCACAGACCTGAGCAATCATCTGTGGCAGTGATCATCATTCTACTTTATTTGGATCTCTTGATGTTATTCTCTCTCCCTCATTCTCTCTTGTGTCTTCATTTTCCACTAAATAATTCTCTCCCCACGTATTTTTTTCAGCTATAACGTCATTCTTAATATATGGTGGTTTACCCTTTACAATTTGCATATCACAACATTGCCAATCCGTCAACTTTCACCCGTCTGCTTTCACCCGGCATCCATCACCTTTCAGCCATCACCTGGCATCCATCACCCGTCAGCCTTCACTCGTCAACCATCGTCCGTCAGCATTCACCAGTAAACCTTCACCAGTAAACCTTCACCCGTCAACCTTCACCTATTAACCTTCAACCGCCTGCCATCACCCGTCAGTCATCACCTATTTGTCTTCACCCGTCAGTCTTCACCCGACAGTCTTCACCCGTCAGTCTTCACCCGCCAGCCTTCACCTGTCAACCTCACCCGTCAACCTCCACCCGTCATCTTCGTCTCCACTTGTCACCATCGCCCGTCACGTCATTCTTCACCCGTCATTCCTCAGGACAGGAACATACAGTATAAAAGAAATAGTTTCGTTTATAATACAAATACTGGTACATGAAAACATTCCATTCTGTGTACAAGGAGAGGCTGTCTACCTCACAGTAACAAACAGCTTCTGGCCACGACATCTGAGTCTATAATTTGTACCTCAAGTGCCCGACTGATGTTTATATTTACTACCTGCCATTATCACGTGACCTGGTCTGTTGTTCCGTACCTTATGATGGATGCGATCACTCATATATTGTCTAAAGAATTTAAACAATTTACTCTTTGTTCGATTGTATTCAGAGGCATTGTCATATACCTGTCTCCAAGTAGGTGTAGATTGTAGCTGCCTCACGTGGGCCAATAAGCGTAGTGCAGTGTCATATTTACGAAGGCTGATCCCAGGTAACTAAGGGGTAGTTAACATTAGTCTTCGGTGCTCATCATGACAACAGTGGTGAGAATTCATAAGTGGTGCTTCTTATCAGCTCCAAACATGGCAGTAATGATAAACAGCAGATCAGGTTAGGTTAGGTTAGATCAGATTAGGACTTTTTGTGTTCACTATTTATTTGAAAGTTAGCGATCCCTTTTATACCTTTGACATCATCAAACTCATATATTTGTTACTTATTAATATTTACAATGTAGTTACAAAAAATGACAGAGTAACTTTACCAAACACTCACCTCACAGACGGGCGTGTGCTGGTCAGTAAGGTTGTTCTCTCTTAATGTTACTTGAAGCGTGTGGAGGTCTTGAGCAAAACACAATTCCAATGAATTTGAACAAAACTGAAGGTATTCTTGTTCCCTCAAGCCGGCTGCTGTGTGATCAACTGGATGCACTGCTGCAATATTATAACCACAAAATATGAATATCTTTAAGGCCAACAAATACAATACATTTTAACATGAACTTCCCGACTACCAGACATGTGAGAGTAAATGTAGTGCCATTGTTTAAGATTATTACAGAGGATAAGAAGACCCCTGGCATTTGCTTCTTGTCCCATGTCGTAGCTCGTGTGATAATCCTAATGACAGCAGACACTTACATACATTTTAACAGCTTACTATTGTATGGTTGACGTGGCCAGTGTGATGTTATACTGGGGAGACGGTATATTTTGTTTATTTTTTTTTATTATTAACAACAAAATAAATTTTAACATCCTCATTAAGCAAATCATGTTGAGAAGGATGAAATAAAACACACACACACACACACACACACACACACACACACACACACACACATTTTCCTGTAGGTACAATATTATTTATAATAGTATAACATAATAATGTTAAAACAAAGTTAATAAATAAATACATCATTGGTTCATTCTATGTTGTGAGCTTCAGGTAAATTTATAATGCAACAATTTTGTTGAACAATGTTGCATTTTAAACTAAACCTGAGGCAGTGGGGCAAAACTTTTTACATAAATGACTGGAAGGTGACAGCCGCTGTCACTGAGTCTACCAAAGTTTACTTATATTACTGAACGTTCATTCCTTAAGAACTTATTAGGTAATTCCTTCACTAATGAAGTGTGTTTTAATTTATATGTTATCTAAAGTGTTGGTAAAAATGTGATTCTCAATAATCATGAAAAAAAATTTTTATCTGTGGTTGGTGGTTGTCCGAATAAACTAAATTTCATATTTGTTCAAAACAAATTGCATGCAATTTTGTTGCGACAGAATAATGAACAATAATTTTAAAAAGTGTGTGTGTGTGTGTGTGTGTGTGTGTGTGTGTGTGTGTGTGTGTGTGTGTGTGTGTGTGTGTGTGTGTGTGTGAGAGAGAGAGACATGGGTCACTTACAGGAGGCACCTCAAGGCACTTGAAAACTTTCACCAACGTAGTCTACGTTCCATCCTCCGAGTTCGCTGGGAAGACAAGAGAACAAATGCCAGTATTCTTGCTGACACCAACCGTAGGGGCATCGAGGCTACCATTATCAATTACCAACTACGTTGGACTGGCCGTGTTACCCGTGTGGACGACAGCAGACTGCCAAAGCAGCTACTTTACAGTCACTTAACGACCCAGTCACCTAACGACCCCCTCACCTGGGAGACGATCACTCCACACCGTAACGCTTGGAGGAGCACCACACGACTGCTTACCGAGGCAGATAAGCGCCAACGCAAGGAAAAGACCCTGCCGCCGCCCCTCCCGCACTAGATATAGCCCTCCACACATGCAACATCTGTGGACGATCTTGCCGGTCCCTATCGGCCTCTCGAGTCATAGATGGTTGATCGTCATACTCGATTCCGAGTGACAGCATAGTAGTAGTAGCAGTAGTAATGTGGGTGTGTGTGTGTGTGTGTGTGTGTGTGTTTACGGTAGGTCAAAAGACATGCTGGAGATAAATGACGTTAACAAATACAGTGTATATCTGCTGTAACTTTTGTGAATATTGTGAACAATAATTATCATCATGGAACCTTAACACTGTTGATGATCTGATAACATTATGAGGGACTCGATCATGGTGTTTATAGTGAGGAGAGGAAGATATCGATTGTTGAGGACAGTGCCACAATCATCACCAAATTATTGAGGGCAGTGCCTCAGTCATCACCAAATTATTGAGGACAGTGCCTCAGTCATCACCAAATTATTGAGGACGGTGCCACAGTCATCACCAAATTATTGAGGACGGTGCCTCAGTCATCACCAAATTATTGAGGACGGTGCCACAGTCATCATCATTTATATTGACGGCGGCGCCACAGTCATCACCAGTCATTATTATTATTACCATTATTACATTTTCGCCCCCCAGACAGCGATGTGGGTCAGTGACCTATGCCCGGGTGGGCTAATCCCCGAAGAAAAAAGAAAAAAGAAAAAAATCGCCTGTAGATGAATGATACAAACACCACCACTAATAGTTGAGGCTCTGGATAATGATGCTGTGGGTTGGGAGGACAGTGAGACATAAAGAGAGAGCATGACAATGGTTTATAAGCTGACCTTGTTGTGTCTGGCTGCGGTGGATAGAGTCAGCAACAACAAACTATTTTTTATATAAATAATGTGAGTGTTGTCTAGTTTAATACCGTGTGGTAATATTATACACACAAAAATAACGACAGCAAAATATGTTTCATGTCTGTGTTGACTAAAACTTTTATATAAAACTGTATTATTCGTCAGTATGTGTTTTTTTAAATAATGTTAATAACATGATTAAACATTTTGACTATTAACATACCCTTAAACACGGTGGTAATATATATAGACAGGTATAGTGAAAATTATATAGACTAGATAAAGAGAAATGAACTTTTACTTCTTGGTCACTGTATTCCGTCTTGTAACTGTCTTAACAACAACACTGCTGTTACTGTTCATCCTGTATTATCATTACATGTATACTGGGTGAGGCTTATCCTTGTAGCCTCCTTACTCCAGGGTTTAACAAAATATCCCTCGTCCTGGTTTGACTATAGTCCACAGACTACGACTAACCTAACCTAACCTTGGGTCATGTTGGTTACATTATATATGGTGAGGCAGGGCAAAGATGTCGCTGTTCATTGCTGGTTGATATTGTCTGGCTTGTGAAGTTTTCTACGACGACAAGTTCCTGTCCTAACTCAATTTGTGTGTGTGTAATTAGGGGAGTAGGGGAGCGAGGGAGTAGGGGAGCGAGGGAAAACTGTTACAATCGTCAACAAAAGACTCTCCCGCGGTACTAGTCATCAACAAAAGACTCTCCTGCGGTACAGTCATCGCTGGTTGTGGGAGTTAGTTAGAATCTCGTAGGCTTGCAGTAGGCAAAATAATTTCTTACACCCAGAAACTCACTCCATTATGCAGACCAGTTCAGAATCACCGACGTCCTTCAAACACCTTCAATAGTCATAGCTTGTCACTTACAATTCACCAAATTTGCCAGCAGTCTGTTAACACCTCGAGTTGCCTAGTAATCTATATGACGTCATGCACAGACACACTAAACCATTAACACACATATATCTCTCTCTCTCTCTCTCTCTCTCTCTCTCTCTCTCATATGCATCAAGATGCTGGCCCATTCCTATCCATTTTTAAACTAATATTTTTCAATCGTGTTTACTCAGTAAAACCTAAACTGGATTAAGTATCGCAACACAAATACAATTTTATTGACCGCAGTGACAGACTGAAGCTCTTCACTATGCGTTTGGAATAAGACGATAATACAATCTTGGTTATCATTCACTTTTTACGGCACATAATTAAGTCGGGGACTGTAACTGACATTCTTATACTGTACCAAGTTGGCAACAGTAAATAATAATCACGTTTAAAGATGTCCAAGTGAGAGGTGTGTCGGAGAGAGAACCGGCCAGGATTAGTGAGTTGGCTTTAACATATTAAGAAAATGAGAAATGAAAAATTGCTGAAGCTTATAATTCGGAAGTGGTCAGTAGGAGGAATAGAAGAAGACTAAGACAAACTGGAGGACTGGGATGAAAGTTAAGGTGGATTAACACCCAGAAGGTCAGTGTGTGTGTTTGAATAAGCTGGGGAAGAATATTGTTTTGATTCATCTATTTGGTCCAAGTGGCTCATACATCACCCATATTGTTCACACGTCACAGTGTGCACACCTGTAAGTCATTGTGTGTGTTCTTCACGGTCAATACGGCCTTTCTTGTCTCGGGTTGTACACCTCCAGTGGTCTGTTGTCTTGTGTGGTCTATACAAGGTTTTAATCGGTATCTCCACTGGGCCCAGTCTGATCACACGATCATATGTGTTTTGTAGGAAACATTTACCTTATTGGTTACGGTACTGCCACGACGTAAAGCTGTGTGAGACGTTTAGTGTCACAACTTCGAATGAGAGAATAAAAAACACATGAACAATATGTATTATGTTGGGCTGATATTCCTCCATTAAAACTTTAAAAAATGTGCCGAAATTAATTTTATCCTTAGCCTACTAAATCTGGCTTCCAGGAGCCTGTCTCCAGAACACAAGGAGACAGTGTGGACGGTATAGCACAAGCCTCCGTCACTCCCCCACATGTAAAGTTAGTCAATGTTGGGTGAACTAAATGTAAGCCTTGTGCAGGATACAGTCGGCAGCTGCACACTAAGTTGACCGACTAAACACAAAATAAACAGAGCTCACTCATTCACGTTGGTGAATACTTGTACCAAATTTGTTGGAACACACACAAGAACATTGGAGATAGGAACACGCCTGCCTGGGTGGCCAACGTGATCACACAACTTCCATTTCACTTTACAAGCAATAAGGCAAAAGTTATCTATTTGATGCCAGACTCACTGTAAACATCATTGTCATATATCTTATTGTTAAAGACGTGGATAAACCTTCTCTTTACTTCTCTGATCAAAATACAGGACACACACACAGAATATACTGCACTAATAAACCAAACTAAACGCGGTGTTTGTGTTCCATGAAGGTACACTACTGCAGTATACCTGTGTTGTTGTTCTCATAACCATTTCCTTTCATCAGATTGTCAGTTTTTCTCCAGGTGGTTCCCTCGTGTGTTCACCTGATGACGTCATGATCTTGGGTTATACATGCGTGATGAAGCGTTACTGTGTGAGGGTCAACAGTCTGTACACTACTGCGGGAAACTCACATTCCACCGGTTCATTGATATTACCGTTAAATTGCCACTGCGTCATGGTGAGAAATTTTACAAATGATCATTGATCCCGAGTGTGCCTGTGTGTATGCGTGCGTGCATGCGTGTGTGTGTTCTACCTGAGTTTCGATTGATAGATTAAAGTTCCGTTTAACAATACATCACAACCGTGTTTGGGTCAGATGTAAAGGCGGTGTGGTCTACAGTGACGACCAAACACCGCAGATTATACCAGGTACTTTTGTTCCCTCCTGTACTAACACTGGACCCAACAATGTTGATTACAGACCAAACATCAGGTCAGGATACACGAAATAATATAGACTGTGAAAAGTGATATTCTATTTTTGAGGAATTATAACTAATTTTTAACAACGTAAATCAGATTATGGATGAACTTTTCAATGCGCATATTTCTATCACTTTTACAGCCATGATAAATACACACGTGGTTAAGTGAATACTGTTGGACACGTGGCTGGTATACACGCGAGCGGGCGTGTGCCTGTGTCATGAACCTAAGGATAACATTAAATAAATTACCTCACCTACAGTACACCCAGCATAATACACTCCCTCTGTGTACATATTCAGACACATTAACGGCGCCACCTGCAATTTATATTTCATCATGAATGTAAACATCTGTAAAATTCTCACAAGATTTATCACATATTCGTGTATATATTATTGTACGAAGATGTGTGAAATATGGCCAATGGTAGAAAAAAGGTGTAATTTTAAAGTTCTTAAGATTCCACAGGTACAACAAAGAATAGATCATATTAATGGTAAATGCCGAGTAACCACTGGTATGACATGTTTTTGTACTTATATATCAGGTTTGTTTAAAATCCCTTAGTATTTGTTGTATATTATTCACACACACACACACACACACACACACACACACACACACACACACACACACACACACACACACTCACTCACTCACTCACTCACTCTAATCTCTCGTGACCAGTAATTATGTGACTGAAAAATGGTTCATACAGCATGTATAGATTACACTCAGGTTCGCCTACACTATAAAGTTACTGTGATAACTCCGCCAATAGTCGTGTCCTATACAGTAGTAATCCAGGGAGCCTCTATCCGTCCAGAGGTGAGGACCAGTCTTTCTTTAGGTTCTCGGCTCATGTACTAATAAAATTAATGGGAGGTTTGTGGCTGGTAACTGTTGTGTGTCTCATACTGTAAACACTCCGGGAACATTGGTGAGTTGTGTGGTAGTGTTTTGTGCACATGCCACCTCTCCTATCGTGTCATTACCAAACGCGGCCTTTTATAGCTGTGTGTGTGTGTGTGTGTGTGTGGGTGTGTGTGTGTATGTATGTATGTGTGTGTGTGTGTGTGAAGACAATAAATCAATCCCAGTATTTTCTCTGACACCAACTATAGGAGCATTATGGACGGGTCATGTTATCCTCATGGACGACAAATAGACTGGCGGGCGACGGAAAAAGTATAAGGATAGTCTTAAGACAAATTTGTGAAAGTGCCAAGTCGACCCCCTCACCTGGGAGACGATCACTCCACACCGTAACGCTTGGCGGAGCACCACACGAGGTGGTGTCAATACTTTCGAGTTAGCCCGACTACATACCAAGGCAGATAAGCGCGACGTAGTAGTAGTTGTGTGTGTGTGTGTGACTCATGTTCCTGGGGAGCCTACTGGTATGATTTGTGGATCATTGTCACTCTAATAGTAAGTGATATATTCAGGAGAATCTTTGCTCTATTAATAAGTGATGGTACTGAAGGTCAAACTTTACTTATCTGAAGTTTGTGCAGGTAATGATACACCCTGGGACTCAATCACAAAAAGTACAATAAAACAGAGACTAAAAAATGGTGGATAAACGGGCAGCTTTTCACTTGTTAGGTCAACATAATTATATCATCGAGTAAAACCTTAGGCTACTCGTTTCTACCATGTAAACAACCACGTGTTCTAGATAATTTAGAGGTCGGCAATAATGAATTTGATGAGAGAGAGAGAGAGAGAGAGAGAGATTATCGTGGCAAGTTTGGAAAGGCTTCATGGTTAGGCTATAATACTCCGGCTATAATACTCCGACTATAAGACTCCGGCTATAAGACTCTGGTTATAAGACTCGGCTATAAAACTCTGGTTACAATGCTCTGGTTATAATGCTCTGGCTATAATGCTCTGCCTATAATACTCTGGCTATAATGCTTTGGGACTTTGTGTGTAGTGTTTTACAATAAAGTGTCTACATCAGTCACCGGGTTGATACGTGTTGTGCCTTAGACATCTTGGACTAAGGTGATTAAACCACTGACCAACTATCTAAAGTCATTAACAAAAGGTGAGATTCCTGTTATATTTCAAGGCATTATATTTCTCTCTTATATAACGCCTACGGTTACTTCTGGAAACTTCATCAGCTGTTCTGTTATTCAAAGTGAGTTGTGCAGGACGAGACAGCAATAAAACAATTTCCAATCAGTTGATGTTAAGAGCGATAGACTAGTTAAAACATTCGGGACCTGGCTTTAGGCTTATCTGTTGACGTGCAGGTGTTGACTGACGCTAATTAAAACATCGCGCGAGTCTGTGAACAATAATAATTCCAGTAATGGGTTTACATGGTAGAATTTCTT